>NC_083316.1:8414803-8764803 GCF_963455315.2 Globicephala melas | reverse complement strand
AAACTAGACGTAAAAACTAGAAGATGGTCAAAGAGGCTTAAAAATCAGTATCACCACACACCCCCTATGTGTGTATAAATTCACTGCCTTAAAAAGTCATCTGTCACTCAAATTTGAAAAATTCCACAAATGCACTATCCGCTTTCAGTGCCATCAATGTCACTTTAAACCATATTTTAGCAGAGTCTACAGTGCAAATATAAATTCTTTATACTGGCCTTTGGGCAGCACTGAGGATCCAAGACAAGGCAATGCTACTGATCACCTGAGGATAATGGTAAAGGACTTCTGTATTTTTATTTTTCCAATCTTTAAAAGCTTATTTGATCAGTAGCATTTTTGTAAGAACATTATTTTTTAAAAGTACTAAAATACTAGGCCTTTTTTGAATAAATTTAAAAAAAAACTGTACAAATACCATTCCAGTGTCAACGACTACATACGGCTAGGGTCATTGAGGAGTTTCTGCATTTTCTAGCAAAGGCAGTCTACACAATGGGGGGTGCGAAAGCTCCCGTTTGTAAGTCTTTGGTGGCAGTTTTGGCAGGTGAGGGCTTGAATTCTGCCTTGGTGGAACAGGGGGCGCTTGAGGATGAGCAAGATTATTTTGACTAGAACTGAGCACATAGCATCGATGTGGTACCCTTGGAGAGGGTGTGCTAGGAGGAGTGTTTGGAGAATTGGGACATGTACTAATGTCTCTGAACCAGTCTGGGTCTCTATGAAGATGTCCCAGTGCAGGTGGCTGAAGAGTAAACGGACAGTTTACAAAGCGTTCTGGAGGCCAAAGGGGAACTGGTGGAGGGGTATCGAGAAGAGAATCTCTCGGCGGCGGCGGTGGTGGACTATGCAGAGGCCCGTCAAATGCACCAGAAGGAGCAGGAACTCTGGGTTTTACCTTTGGAGGAGGAGGCTGTCTTGGCAGAATAGCAGGGGGGTCATCATCAGATTTCATAGTCCCCTTGGAATTTGAAGCATCATGATCAAATTTTTTTCGAGGAGGAAGTGGAGGAGGAATCAGTGGCCCTTCACTTAGTTTATGTAAACTACCACACGAACTAAAGAAAGACTTTGAATGAGGCAAGAGGACTGGAGCAAAGATGCTATTGCTTCCACAGGAACTGTTGAGATCCACATCTAAAAACACACGAAGGTCTGAAGAAGCAGATACTGATGGAGCAGATGGTGTATTCGGAGAGGTTGGTGCTGACACTGTTGATTCAAGCTCTGTTTCAGCAATCCGACTAAAGCTTATTTTACGTGGTTCTCTTTCTAATGGTGTTGGATGACCTCGTAAAGTACCTGAGGTAGAGCCATGTCGGCCTGTATTAGGCCTTATTCCAGGCGATTTTAAAGAGAAAGTTGATTTCCTAGGAAATCGAGATGGCTGTTTGCAGTTTCGGGGTTCAATTTCTAGTGACTTGTTGAACAAATAATCTGTAAACTCGTTTTCAGAAGCATTTCCCATGGGGTTAAGGTTTTCAAAGAACCTCCTCATTTCTGGTTCTATCCGTAAACAGTAAGGCTGATTCTGATATTGCTGAATTTCTCCAGTAATTTCAGCTACTTTTTTCCTCTTACTGAAATTGATTAAATCTTTCCCTTTCTTTTTTAAAAAATCATTATTCCCTTCTTCAGTCTTCAGAATATTTGTTAAATATATTCCAAAAAAAGACACACAGGGTGGACTGATTGACTTAAGTTTCACTAGATATTTTTTAAAATGATCTTGACTTAATTCCACAGCTTCATCCAAAATTTTCCTTTTTCTTTCCTCAAAGGTATGATCTAGTCTACAGACTGATACTGAATTTATTGCACTGACGATCTCTAATACACCACTGAAATTATTCAAATCTTGAAAAACTTGCAGAATTTCTATAATTCTACTTAGTACTGCCACCCGTTCCTCAAAATTTTCTGCTTCCACAATGCACTTTTCAAACCAGAGAGTGAGATGTGTGGTGTGGCGAATCATTTTTAATAAATTTGGAGAATTTATTTCTTTATCTTCTTTGGTCCATACACTCCCTACAAGTTCAGAAGGTTGAACTTTCCTGTAGAGATCAGATTCCAGAAGTATCATTTGATGTGCAATTTCTATTGGATGAAGTGTCATGAGATCAAATGTTTCCAACTGTCCTGGTCTGCTGATATGCCATTCAATTGGTGGAGGTGGAATTCCAAAGGTAATATTATGGCTTATTCCATTTGCCTGAGCTTGTTTCTTCCTCTTGATGATCTTAGCAACTGACTCTACCCATTTCTTCATAGCTTTCCCTCTTACACTTGAAATGAAGGATTCTAGTCTTTCAAGCAACTCCAAGTCTCTTTCAAAGTCATAAAAATGGTGTTCAACCCTGTGCCGAAACACATTTAAGATCCTAAGTTGTACTGGCTGGACGTATTCCTTGCGAAACCTTTTAAGGTCTGCACTGATTGGCTGCTCGCCTTTCTCTACTGCCAATTTATCTGCTTCACTAGGTTCTGGCTCTGGAATTTCAAATCGTTCAATCAGTAAGCTTAGCAATTCCTGTGGTTTACAAAATGAACGATACGTAGTAAGAAAAGTGGGAACAAAATTGGGATCTGCATACATGTGATGTGTTAACCTTTCAATTAATTTCACCACAGTTCCTCCTTTAATAATGGGGATTCCACTTCTACTTTGCAAGTTGTCTTCAAAAACAATGTTTTCCTCAGAGTCTTTTACCACAAAACGATACACTTCAGGACTCGGTAATCTAAGTGGTTGCTCATTTTCTTCCTTCAATAATACTGAATCTAGCATTCGATGTAGAGTACTATGATAATGAAGAGAAATAAGTGCTGCCATCCAATTATTTTTCTCTTCAGCAAACTTAGCAGCAAATATTATGCTGTTTTCATCTTTGGATACTAATTCAAAAGCATGTTTGCACTCACAAGTATCTTCTTTATCACATATTTGTATTTTCCTCAAGACAAATTTTTCTTTTAATCTGTATTCTGTACTACTGTATCCTGGAAGGTGTGACTGGCTGTGACTGGGTTTGTGGCTAATCATTAAGCCATCAAAGAGAAAAATATGCCATTCATGTTTAGCACCAATTCTTGTCAATGGGCCTTCCATAATAAATTCATTACAACACTGTCCAATATCTTTGCCTTCCCATCCATCTATGTTTTTCTGAATTTCATTCATTTTTTTAATAGCCAGGTGCTTGCTTCTTAATTGACGATTATAAAAAGGGCAAGCAGGATCCCCAGGTCAGCGTCTAGGTGAATACTGCTTGTAAATTCGGTCTACACTACCTTGGAGATTCATGAGAGCAGTAACAGCTTGGTTCAAACATTCTCTGTCTTCATGCTCTTCACTACATGCTTTCAATTGCTTTAATAATTCAAAATAGTGCCAACAATGATATACTGGCACCAGCATAAGGCGTGGAAGGACATAACGAACTGCCTCTTTAAAACCATTAGGAATGGACTGAAAGTGCAGAGCCACTGCAGGTCTGGCCATCAACTTACTGAAATGTTCATGAAATTTTGGTGAAAGAATATCCTGTGATAATGTTTCATAAGGATCAAATGCTTGTTCCTCTGCCAAATCTTCAAAACAGCTTCCAGCTAAGGGATGAGGGCTGCTTTCATCAGTCATTTCAACTGTGTCTTCAATTAAACCCAGAAGGTTCACAGTCAATTCATGTATAGCTAAAATGTTACTGAAAATCTTTTCAATATCAGAAAGTTTAGACAGCTTTCTGTCAGAAATAAAAGCTTCTCAAAACACTTTTATGATCATATTTAGTTCCCGTAGATACTGTCTTTCTTCTGCAATTTCAGTTCTGACAAGGTCATAGTAGTTTAATTCACCTGAAGAACTAGGTTCATCTTCACAAAGAGAAACCAAGCCTATGTCATCCTGATCAAACATGTCCATCAAAACCTTATCTGCAGGGCTTCCCTGGTGGCACAGTGGTTGAGAGTCCGCCTGCTGATGCAGGGGACACGGGTTCGTGCCCCGGTCCGGGAAGATCCCACATGCCACGGAGCAGCTGGGCCCGTGAGCCATGGCCGCTGGGCCTGCGCGTCCGAAGCCTGTGCTCCGCAACGGGAGAGGCCACAGCAGTGAGAGGTCCGCGTACCGCAAAAAACAAAACAACAAAACAAAACAAAACAAAAAACCTTATCTGCACACATTGACACTTTAATGTCCTGTTGGGATATTTCATAATGTCGGATATTAAATACATAATTATAAGCCAATTTCAAAATATCAGCTAAGATATACTCTAGTACAGCCACAATATACAGGGACACATGGTAGTCCACTTCGTACCCTAAAACTTCCTTCAATGAAGGATGGATTTTGTCCACAGGCAGTAAGAGGATTTCTTCGTTTCCGTTTCTCTATGGCAGACTATGCATCAGCAATAGCCCATTTATCCATTGGATGAGGAAAGGTCTTTTGAACTCGTTCCTCCGCATCTTCAACAGTCCTTGGTTGGGCCATGCATAATTTATTAAGCAGCTGAAAAATCAGCTCTTCAAGATAATAGACTCTTCATTAGCTGAGAGATTGGGATGTACTTGCTCCTGAACCTTCCGCAGGGCCGAGACCAACAGTCCCCGCCATTTCGGACTGTTCTCCTCGCTGACGAACTCGTACGGCTGCGGCGCCTGCGGCATGGCCCCGGCGGCAGCGCCTCCGTAGCCGGGGCGGCCCGCGGGCCGAAACGGGCCGGGCCGGTGGCCTGACAGGCAGGGCGTGGGCCGCCTCGCCTCGCCGGCCGCCGCCGCCTCCTGCCCGGGCCGCGGCTACGGCCGAGTTGGCGCGGAGGCGGCGCCGGCGGGCGGGCGGGCGGGGGCTCCGGGGGCGGCTTCCTCGGCTCCGCGACGTCGCCTAGTGCAGCGTCCGCAGAGGAAGCGCTGCGGCCCGTGAACCCGGGCGGCCTCCTTTCCCCGCGACGCTGGCCTGCTTCTCGGGCGGCTCCTTCTCCTCTGGGTTCGCAACCCGGCAGGGGTACAGCTGGCCTCTCTCCTGCTCGAACTTCCGCTACGGCGGCGGCAGGCAGAGAGCGGCGGCGGCTTGTCTCCTCATCGCCTCATCTCCGCCCTCCCAACCGGCAACGCCGCCCTGCCCGGCCCGGCCCACCCGAGTCACCTCCAGAGGGCCCTGGGGACAGACCGGGCGCGCGCGTCGGGCGAGAGAGCCACACTGGCGCGCACAGTGCTGGCCACCACCACCTTCGCCGCCGCCCTTCAGCAGCCGCGCACAGCGTCCCAGGGCCGCCGCCGCCAAGCCCCGGGCCCCAGCAAGCGCGGCTCGGCCAGCCCCCTCCGCCCCGCGCTCATTACCCCGTGTCGCTGGAGCAGCCCCGCACGGAGCATGCGCGCCGCGAGCGGGCCGGAGCTTTTGTTTTTGTTTACACTCGGATGATGACAGCCATACATCTCAACAAAGAAACGTTTCTTTGCTGCATCCACTAGGCTTGGTTTCTATGGGGGGGGGGTTTCATTCCTTCAACACATATCTTTAAAAGAGCCAACTCAGCATTTCCCGGGACCCTGGGACTGCATGGGACAGGTGGGGACGTACCTGCTAGCATCAGCGCTCGGATGCACTCCGTTCGGCCCTGCATGGCGGCTTTCATCAGGGCCGTGAAGCCAAACACGTTCCTCCTTTCAAGGTCAAGACCGGGGAAATAGTTCAACAAGTAGTTGGTGATGGTGACGTGCCCTGCAAAGAGAAATGCACACATGTATGGACCACACTCCACAAAGAGCGGGCATTCCAGCGGCCTTCCTACACAGACGGAGGGAAACGTGGCATGGTCCACCGCTCTGGGGTGTGTGTGTGTGTGTGTGTGTGTGTGTGTGTGTGTGTGTGTGTGTGTGTGTGTGTGTGTGTGTGTGTGTGTGTGTGTGTGTGTGTGTGTGTGTGTGTGTGTGTGTGTGTGTGTGTGTGTGTGTGTGTGTGTGTGTGTGTTTGCCTCTCAGGCCGCAAAAAATAATTCTCAGGAGTCCAGGAAACGAGAAGACACAGGGCCCTGCCCCGGCCATGCCGTTGCTGCCTCTGGTTCATTATTCCCTCCTGCCAAGCCACTTGCAAGTCCAGCTGTCCCATCAACCTGTTGAGGAGGGAATGTGGGGAGCAGGGACACTGCGGGGGTGGCGTGGGCAAACCCGAGCTGGCCTGACGCAGACGCTGGCTGGTCAGTGGGGAGGCCCTGCATGCTGTCGGTGCCCAGCAGGAGACGCCGATGCAAAACAGAAGATGAACCTCAGAGCCATTTCCCAGAACTCCAGAGCCTCAGGGAGGAGAAAGTCTTTATCTCATCATCATAACAACAGGATATGCCAGTGCACACTGCCACCCTATCACCACTCAGAGGCGCTCTCTCTCTCTCTCTCTCTCTCTCTCCCTCTCTCTCTCTCTCTCTCCCTCTCTCTCTCTCTCTCTCTCTCTCTCTCACACACACACACACACACACACACACAGAGGCAGGGAACCCAGGGAGTATTGCTACCCAGACCCTTATCCATAGACCCAAGCAGGTAAGAATATTCATTTCAAAATATAGATTTCTCCCCTTTATCGTCTCGCACTTCCAAAAAAGGGCCTGATTTTCTGCTCACTCCCAGAGGGTTTTCAAAAAGCCCACGCACGCTTGGATAGCGGTGAATAAGGAGAACATCACGTAACAAGCAGTGTTCCCAGGATGCTCCTGGCTCACCCAGAGAAAGATCCTCAAACGACTCTTGTGCCACATAAAGAGCTCTGGGGTCAAATGCCCATGCTGCCCGAAGCCCACTGGCCACATCTATTAAGTCCTCGAGTGAAATGACACGCCACCCTCCCCCGCCCCGACTCTTCAGTCCCTTAGAGCAGGGTGTCAACCTTGGCACTACTGACACCTGGGGCCAGATTATTCTTCGTTGTAGGGCTGTTCTGTGCAGTGTGGGACGATTAGCACTGGGCTCTACCCACTAGATGCCAGTAGCTACCATACCCCACCTCCCTCACAGGTATGACAACCAAAAATGTGTCCAGACGTTGCCAAATATCCCCTATGGGGGCAAAATCACCCCTGTTGAGAGCCACTTCCTAGAGGCTCAGATTTCAGGACCAAGGTGGGAGATGGCCTCCTCTCCTGCTTACCTTCTCCCTGACCCCTGACCCGCCAGCCTGCCTCTTGGTTGCCATTTCCATCCTGGCCCTAATCGTGACGGCTAACACACCCCGGGAGGGTGGGCAGTCTGCAGAAGCTCTCACCTGAGCCTGGATGGAGGGCTGGGGACCCAGCCTCCATTCTTACACGCCGAGGACTCGCTCGGAAATCCCGCCGTCATCCCCACCCCATACATGTCCCCCGGAAGCCCCGCTGTCAGGGCTGCAGGTGTGACGCCTGGTGGACACTGCACTGCGACTTCTGCTGCTAACTGGGCACCACTAGCTCCTCGAAGGGAGGCCTCTGCACCACGGAGAAGCCAGGACCCCTGAGGCTCCGTCCCCAGCTGCTATCAGGAAGCACAATGGGTGAGACTGGACACATGGCAGAGGAGGTGAGGCCTCCTCCGGAGGGCGGGCAGCCATGGGACACAAGGTGCTCCCGAGATGCAGCCTCCCTTGCCCTGCAGACTGGGAGGCCGAGGGAGCGGAGGCCCCCAGCACAGCAGCGTGGAGACCCCACCCCTCCCCTGCCGTAGCGACGTCTCCTGGGCCTCCATCCGGGTCCTGCCAGTGCTGTGCACGCCCACCAGTAACTCCTCCCACGGCAGGAGCTCCGTACCCCCAATCGCACGCCGACCGAGACAGACAGAGTGCAGCCGGGGACCCAGTTACCCTCCTTGAATGGCACCCAGACACTGCAGGCTGCTGGCCAAGCAACAGTGCATCCTTCTCCTCAACTTCCAACTTAAAAATGAAACAAGCAACAGAAACTAGAGTGTGGGCTCCTCCAGAAGCAGTGCTGTCCCCTCACCATGGACCTCAGCCCACCTCCTGAACTCATCGCAAAAATCATGTAGCTTTCTGACTTTCTGATTTAAGCACTGACTAATATGATCGTGTCCGGGGGTTAACAAGCCAGAAGCAAATGGGTGGGACCTTCCCGCTCTGTGACTCACACGTTCCAACCAGCAGCTGCCACTTTTTGAGTCATTCACACCACTTTGCTTTCTGCTCTCCTTTACAGAGCACACCCCCGCCAGGGGACGATGCTGGCTGTCAGGTGCCCAAAGCAGCTGAACTGCTCTAAACTGTTGGAGCAGGGGCGGGGGAGGGGAGTCCTTTGATCTCAGTTGGGTTTGTCGTCCAGCTAAACACTTTGCAGCACCTGTCAGTTAGATTTAGCCAGGGTCATAGTGAAACGAATTGCAATTGGAGCTGTTTCTTTAAAAACGCGAAAGAGCGTGGCCGCCGTATTTTCAGCACGATGTCCTTTGCACCGACATATCCTAAACACTCTGAACAGGCGGGGAGAGAAAAAACTGACAATCCACGAAACAAACGGCCCATTATACAGACCTGTTCTGCATGTTATGTAGAGATCAGAAAAACCAACGTGCAGTCCACTCGTTCTGACTACTGACTACAGGCTCGAGCTGCCAGTGACCCGTGAAATCACTCTCAGCTCCCCACTGGCTTTCCCAGAATGACAGCACAATACCTGTTATCACGAAACAACCTCGCTCAACTGAAATCAAGGATGGACCCAGTGCTGCTAAGAATGAATAGATATTAACCTGAATAGATATTAACCTTTCTTCTTTATTTATTTATTTTTATTTTATTATTATTATTTTTTTGGCGGTATGCAGGCCTCTCACTGTTGTGGCCTCTCCCGTTGTGGAGCACAGGCTCCGGATGCGCAGGCTCAGCGGCCATGGCTCACGGGCCCAGCCGCTCCACGGCATGTGGGATCCTCCCGGACTGGGGCACGAACCCGTGTCCCCTGCATCGGCAGGCGGACTCTCAACCACTGCGCCACCAGGGAAGCCCAACCTTTCTTCTTTAAATCATGCCAATTAACCAAAAAGGAGCTTTTTTTCTTTTTCTTCAGTAAGATAGATGATAGGAAGAACACAGCCTTCCTTGCATAACAGAATGTGCCCCATATGGAAATCTAGTTTGAGCCTAGTCCAACTTTGACCGTATGGTATAGGATTTGCTTCCTGAAGTCCTCAGAGTGGACTTAACGAGCGGGCTGACCACACAGAGCTAAAGAACGTCCTCCACTGACCCCATGAGCCTTACCCTGCCTAAGAGAAGGGCTTAAGCAGCCCAGGGAATAAGTTAATTCTTGATGATATAGCTTCAGTGGAGTAACTAAATGGCCATGCAGACAGAGAACTGAGTACTTAAGAGAGCTGGCTCTGAGAACACTCAAATTCAAGCTCCCAGCCTGCCACTTAAAATCTGGGTGAGCCTGGGGAGGTAGGTCAACTTCACTGAGTCTCTGTTTCCACATCTGGAAAATGGGAGATAATATCAACCTCACAACTGTGACAATGACAGGAGATAAGGTGTTGTATAAAAAGGGCCTAACAGACAAATTTCTGGGCAGAAAAACTCCAGAAAAACTTATGCACTTGCTCCACTCCCAAGGAGGTGACACATAAGCACCCACTCGTCCTCTTGTGGGCTGTGCACAGAGACTCCCCTCCAAAGAGCAGACTGTGCTGGGGAGGGCGGTGGAGCGGTAATCTCACGAGAGAGAAGTGTGGCCAGCATGACCTCAGCCAGTGACCAGGGTCAACGGTCATGTCCAGAGCCTGTGCCGACAAAGATTCTCCGCCTGATCAAACGTCACTCAGGCTCCTGAATCTTCTCCCCAGGCCCATCTGGGCCCTTCCTTGTAAAATCTCATTTCAGTTGAACGAGAACCACCCTCATCCCCACCGTGCTATCGGGTCATTCCTCATCCTCCACCAGCCCCCAGGTGATATCCCATCACCCTGGCCTGTCTTCAGCAAGAATCTTGTTAGGTCGGTTTGGCCGGAATCTCCCTGATGTTTCCTCGTAGTCATTTCCCACCCCAGACCCCCACCCTGCTCCTTGTCTATAAACACCCACATATCCACGCTGCAGTCGGAGTTGAGCCTACCCTCTCCCCTGGTGCAAAATCCCATTGTGATGGCCCTCATACCTATCGAGATGATTTTTGAATAAAGTCTGCCTGACCGTCTCTAACAGGTGTCATTGAATTTTTCTTTAACAAATCCCTTCATATGATGTCATGCAAACGGCACTTTTCTCTGTAGTCCTCCTCTGAAAAACCCGCAACTCCACTCTAATCATGCAAAAAACACCAGACACACACAAACTGAGGGACACTCTACCTGACGAGTACCTGACAAGCACTCCCCAGACTGTGAAAGTCATAAAGTCTGAGAAACTGTCACAACCAAGAGGAGCATGAGGGGACATGACAACAAAATGTCACATGGGATCCTAGCTGGGATCTTGGAACAGAAAAAGGACATTAGGGAAAAACTGAGGAAGTCTGAATAAAAAAATGGACTTTAGTTAATAAAAAAAAATGCATTGAGGAGATTGGTTCAAGATAGCAGAGTACAAGGACGTGCGCTCACTCCCTCTGCGAGGGCACCGGAATCACAACGGCTCAACAATCATTGACAGGAAGACACTGGAACTCACCAAAAAAGATACCCCACATCCAAAGACAAAGGAGAAGCCACAATGAGACGGTAGGAGGGGCGCAATCACAATAAAATCAAATCCCGTAACCGCTGGGTGGGTGACTCACAGATTGGAGAACAATTATACCACAGAAGTCCTCCCACTGGAGTGAAGGTTCTGAGCCCCACGTCAGGCTTCCCAACCTGGGGGTCTGGAAACGGGAGGAGGAATTTCCAGAGCATCAGACTTTGAAGGCTAGCGGGATTTGATTGCAGGACTTCGACAGGATTGGGGGAAACAGAGACTCCACTCTTGGAGGGCCCACATAAAGTAGTGTGTGCATCGGGACCCAGGGGAAGGAGCAGTGACCCCAGGGGAGACTGAACCAGACCTACCTGCTAGTGTTGGAGGGTCTCCTGCAGAGGCGGGGGGTGGCTGTGGCTCACCATGGGGACAAGGACACTGGCAGCAGAAGTTCTGGGAAGTACTCCTTGGCGTGAGCCCTCCCAGAGTCCACCATTAGCCCCACCAAAGAGCTGGGTAGGCTCCAGTGCTGAGTCACCTCAGGCCAAACAACCAACAGGGAGGGAACTCAGCCCCACAAATCAGCAGTCAAGCAGATTAAAGTTTTACTGAGCTCTGCCCACCAGAGCAACAGCCAGCTCTACCCACCACCAGTCCCTCCCATCAGGAAGCTTGCACAAGCCTCTTAGACAGCCTCATCCACCACAGGGCAAATAGCAGAAGCAAGAAGAACTACAATCCTGCAGCCTGTGGAATGAAAACCACATTCACAGAAAGAGAGACAAAATGAAAAGGCAGAGGGCTATGTACAAGATGAAGGAACAAGATATAACCCCAGAAAAACAACTAAATGAAGTGGAGATAGGCAACCTTCCAGAAAAAGAAGTCAGAATAATGATAGTGAAAATGATCCAGGACCTCAGAAAAAAAATGGAGGCAAAGATTGAGAAGATGCAAGAAATGTTGAACAAAGACCTACAAGAATTAAAGAACAAACACCTAGAAGAATTAAAGGACAAACAAACACAGATGAATAATACAGTAACTGAAATCAAAAATACACTAGAAGGAATCAATAGCAGAATAACTGAGGCAGAAGAACGGATAACTGACCTGGAAGACAGAATGGTGGAATTCACTGTCACAGAACAGAATAAAGAAAAAAGAAAGAAAAGAAATGAAGACAGCCTAAGAGACCTCTAGGATAACATTAAACACAGTGACATTCGCATTATAGGGGTCCCAGAGGAGAAGACAGAGAGAAAGGACCCGAGAAAACATTTAGAGATTATAGTAGAAAATTTCCCTAACATGGGAAAAGAAATAGCCACTCAAGTACAGGAAGCACAGAGTCCCAGGCAGGATAAACCCAAGGAGAAACATGCTGAGACACATAGTAATCAAATTGACAAAAATTAAAGACAAAGAAAAATTATTAAAAGCAACAAGGGAAAAACAACAAATAACATGCAAGGGAACTCCCATAAGGTAAACAGCTGATTGATTTCTCAACAGAAACTCTACAAGCCAGAAGGGACTGGCACAATATATTTAAAGTGATGAAAGGGAAGAAACTACAACCAAGATCACTCTACCCAGCAAGGATCTCATTCAGATTTGACAGAGAAATCAAAAGCTTTACGGACAAGCAAAAGCTAAGAGAATTCAGCACCACCAAACTAGCTCTACAACAAATGGTAAAGGAACTTCTCTAGGCAGGAAACACAAGAAAAGAAAAAGACCTACAAAAACAAACCCAAAACAATTAAGAAAATGGTAATAGGAACATACATATCGATAATTACCTTAAACGTAAACGGATTAAATGCTTCAACCAAAAGACACAGGCTTGCTGAATGGATATAAAAACAAAACCCATATATATGCTGTCTACAAGACACCCACTTCAAACCTAAGGACACATACAGACTGAAAGTGAGGGGATGGAAAAACATATTCCATGCAAATGGAAATCAAAAGAAAGCTGGAGTAGCAATTCGCATATCAGATAAAATAGACATTAAAATAAAGAATGTTACAAGAGACAAGGAAGGACACTATGTAATGATCAAGGGATCAATCCAAGAAGAAGATATAACAATTATAAATACATATGCACCCAACATAGGAGCACCTCAGTACATAAGGCAAATGCTAACAGCTATGAAGGAGGAAATGGACAGTAACACAATAGTGGGGAACTTTAACACCTCACTTGCACCAATGGACAGACCATCCAGACAGAAAATTAATAAGGAAACACAAGTTTTAAATGACACAATAGACCAGATAGATTTAATTGATATTTATAGGACATTCCATCTGAAAACAACAGATTACATTTTCTTCTCAAGTGCACATGGAACGTTCTCCAGAATAGATCACATCTTGGGTCACAAATCAAGCCTCAGTAAATTTAAGAAAATTGAAATCATATCAAGCATCTTTCCCCACCACAATGCTATGAGATTAGAAATCAATTACAGGGGGAAAGAGTAAAAAAAAACACAAACACATGGAGGCTAAACAATACATTACTAAATAACCAAGAGATCACTGAAGAAATCAAAGAGGAAATCAAAAAATACCTAGAGACAAATGACAATGAAAACACGACAATCCAAAACCTCTGGGATGCAGCAAAAGCCGTTCTAAGAAGGAAGTTTATAGCAATACAATCCTATCTCAAGAAACAAGAAAAATTTCAAATAAACAATCTAACCTTACACCTAACGGAACTAGAGAAGGTAGAACAAACAAAACCCAAAGTTAGTAGAAGGAAAGAAACCATAAAGATCAGAGCAGAAATAAATGAAATAGAAACAAAGAAAATAGCAAAGATCATAAAACTAAAACCTGGTTCCTTGAGAAGATAAACAAAATTGATAAACCATTAGCCAGACTCATCAAGAAAAAGAGGGAAAGGACTCAAATCAATAAAATTAGAAATGAAACAGGAGAAGTTACAACAGACACTGCACAAATACAAAGCATCCTAAGAGACTACTACAAGCAACTCTATGCCAATAAAATGGACAAACTGGAAGAAATGGACAAATTCTTAGAAAGCTATAACCTGCCAAGACTGAACCAGGATGAAATAGAAAACATGAACAGACCAATCACAAGTAATGAAATTGAACCTGTGGTTAAAAACCTTCCTGCAAACAGAAGTCCAGGACCAGATGGCTTCACAGGTGAATTCTATGAAACATTTAGAGAAGAGCTAACACCCATCCTTCTCAAACTCTTCCAAAAACTTGCAGAGGAAGGAACACTCCCAAACTCATTCTACAAGGCCACCATCACGCTGATACCTAAACCAGACAAAGATACTACAAAAGAAGAAAATTACAGACCAATATCACTGAGGAATATAGATGCAAAAATCCTCAACAAAATACTAGCAAGCAGAATCCGACAACACACTAAAAGGATCATACACCATGATCAAGTGGGATTTATCCCACGGATGCAAGAATTCTTCAATATATGCAAATCAATGTGATATACCATATTAATAAATTGAAGAAGAAAAACCATATGATCATCTCAGTAGACGGAGAAAAAGCTTTTGACAAAATTCAACACTGATTTATGATAAAAACTCTCCAGAAAGTGGGCATAGAGGGAACCTAACTCAGCATAATAAAGGCTATATATGACAAACCCACAGCAAACATCATTCTCAAGGGTGAAAAACTGAAAGCATTTCCTCTAAGATCAGGAACAAGACAAGGATATCCACTCTCACCACTATTATTCAACATAGTTTTGGAAGTCCTAGCCACGGCAATCAGAGAAGAAAAAGAAATAAAAGGAATACAAATTGGAAAAGAAGAATTAAAGCTGTCACTGTTTGACATGGTACTATACATAGAGAATCCTAAAGATGCTACCAGAAAACTACTAGAGCTAATCAATGAATTTGGTAAAGTTGCAGGATACAAAATAATGCACAGAAATCTCTTGCATTCCTATACACTAACAACAAAAGATCAGAAAGAGAAATTAGGGAAAGAATCCCATTCATTATTGCAACAAAAAGAATAAAATACCTAGGATAAACCTACCTAAGGAGGTAAAAGACCTGTTCTCAGAAAACTTTAAGACACTGATAAAAGGAATCAGAGATGACACAAACAGATGGAGAGATAGACCATGTTCTTGGATTGGAAGAATCAATATTGTGAAAATGACTATACTACCCAAAGCAATCTACAGATTCAATACAATCCCTATCAAATTACCAATGGCATTTTTCACAGGACTAGAACAAAGAATTTTACAATTTGTGTAGAAACACAAAAGACCCCGAATAGTCAAAGCAATCTTGAGAAAGAGAAACGGAGCTTGAGAAATCAGGCTCCCAGACTTCAGACTATACTACAAAGCTACAGTCATCAAAACAGTATGGTACTGGCACAAAAACAGAAATATAGATCAATGGAACAGGATAGAAAGCCCAGAGATAAACCCACGCACCTATGGTCAATTAATCTGACAAAGGAGGCAAGAATATACAATGGAGAAAAGACAGCCTCTTCAATAAGTGGTGCTGGGAAAACTGGACAGCTACATGTAAAAGAATGAAATTATAACACTCCCTAACACTATACAAAAAAAAAAACACCTCAAAATGGATTAGAGACCTAAATTTAAGACCAGACACTATAAAACTCTTAGAGGAAAACATAGGAAGAACACACTTTGACATAAATCACAGCAAGATCTTTTTTGACCCACCTCCTAGAATAATGGAAATAAAAACAAAAATAAACAAATGGGACCTAATGAAACTTAAAAGCTTTTGCACAGCAAAGGAAACTATAAACAAGATGAAAAGACAACCCTCAGAATGGGAGAAAATATTTGCAAACCAAGCAATGGACAAAGGATTAATCTCCAAAAAATATAAACAGCTCATGCAGCTCAATATTAAAAAAACAAACAACCCAATCCAAAAATGGGCAGAAGACCTAAATAGACATTTCTCCAAAGAAGACCTACAGATGGCCACGAGGCACATGAAAAGCTGCTCAACATCACTAATTATTAGAAAAATGCAAATCAAAACTACAATGAGGTATCACCTCACACCAGTTAGAATGGGCATCATCAGAAAATCTACAAACAACAGATGCTGGAGAAGGTGTGGAGAAAAGGGAACCGTCTTGCACTGTTGGCAGGAATGTAAATTGATACAGCCACTATGGAGAACAGTATGGAGGTTCCTCAAAACACTAAAAACAGAACTACCATATGACCCAGCAATCCCACTACTAGGCATATACCCAGAGAAAACCATAATTCCAAATGACACATGCACCCCAATGTTTGTTGCAGCACTATTTACAATAGCCAGGTCATGGAAGCCACCTAAATGCCCATTGACAGATGAATGGGTAAAGGAGATGTGGTACATATATACAATGGAATATTACTCAGCCATAAAAAGGAACGAAATTGGGTCATTTGTAGAGACGTGGATGGACCTAGAGACTGTCATACAGAATGAAGTCAGTCAGAAAGAGAAAAACAAATACCGTATATTAACACATATATGTGGAATCTAGAAAAAAGGTACAGATGAACTGGTTTGCAAGGCAGAAATAGAGACACAGATGTACAGAACAAATGTATGGACACCAAGGGGGGAAGCAGGGGTGGTGGTGGTGGTGTGATGAATTGGGAGATTGGGATTAACATGTATATGCTAATATGTATAAAATAGTTAACTAATTAGAACCTGCTGTATAAAAAAAGCAAAATAAAATTCAAAAAAAATGCATCGATATGGGTTTATTTGTTTTGTGCAAGGTATCATCCTAGTGTAAGAGCCTAACGAAAGGGGAAACCAGGTGTGGGGTATACGGGAATTCTCTGCACAATCTTTACAGTTTTTCTGTAATCAAAAGTTCATCTTCTGAAAGGGAGATCTAGGCTAGGGCCACTCGATAAGACTGCAAGGTAGGGACGATGGTTCTTGACTGGCTGCCGGGTGTGGATCCCGTCCACACCGTCCACAAGCCTCACCAGCGGTGGGGGAGGTGGGGTGCTCACCAAGTGGGTGTGCAATGGACAGAGGAGATGGTGGCCAGCCCCCGGGGAGGGCCGGAGGGTAGAGAGGAGTTGTTGACTCAGAGCGAAGTGAATGGACAGGTCTTGGTGATTATTGGGCTGAGCCAAGTAACAGAAAGAGAAAAGTCAAAGATGACTCCTGGTACCACCCCAGCCCCAGGGTTCTGGCCTCGCTTTGGATGGCCAATGGCATTTTCTCTGAAAGTGTACGGGGGATAGAAGTCCATGGTAGCCAAGCTGGACTATCTTTCAAGCTATCTATGTTACCAAAGAAAAGGAAAGCTCCCTTCAGTTCATTGTCATGCTTCTAAAGAAAAAAGGTTAATATCTATATGTTCTTAGAAGCATCATAGCCACTCTTGATTTCCACTGAGCAACAATCCCCCAAACCCCAAGGGGGGAATTTTAAACTTTCCAACTCTTAAGTCACCTACCTCACAGCAAACCCCTCTCCCAGGAGATGACACACCTCCTACTTCATAGAGGGAACTGAAACCACAAGGGAACCCCCTCAACTTTCCCCCATCACTCCCAAAACTTCCCCACATCCCTCTTAGTGAAAAGGAGGGTGTTTCTTCTCCTATTTAAAGATGCCAATCTCTCCTCCCCTTGCAGTGCTTTAAAGCCATTCCCCATCTACTTCTGGGGAATATATTTGTGCTACAAACTACTTCCTCTTTCTCTTCAACCTCTCCCGCCTTGCAAATTCATTCCCACCAGATTGTATTAACGGCCTAAATTCCTCACCTTGCCTTCTGCCACATGGCTTCTAAGTTCTTCTGTCAAGAAGAACATTGGCTCACAGGACATCTACAGGCATGATGCCAACAGAAGCTTGAAACACACTCACTGATGGGACTCCTTCTACACTTGTGCCTCAGCTATCTCCCTAAGAAGAACGTGCCAGGCTGATACAATGGTCCCAGGTAGAGGACGAGAAATGCACAGAGCAGAGCAGACCCGGCTGAATGGTCCGGCTCACCCACAGACACACGAGCAAAGGGAGTCTAGATCAGCCGATCCCCAGCCCATCCGCAGACGCATCAACTATAAACATATTTTAAACTAGAGTTTGGGGGTGGTCATGCAGCAGTAAGCTGGTATATATGCTCAAGGGTCTCCCATCTTAAAATATATATGACTGTCTTAGTCCATTCAAGCTGCTCTAAGAAACTGCCATTGACTGTGTGGCTTAAACAACAAACATTTATTTCTCACAGTTCTGGAGACTGGGAAGTTCAAGATCAAAATGCCAGCAGATTCAGTGTCTGGTGAGAGCCCACTTCCTGGTTCATAGGGTATCTTCTTGCTGTGTCCTCACATGGAAAAAAGGGTGAGGGAGCTCTCTGGAGTCTCTTGTATTAAAGCACTAACTATTCATGAGGGCTACACCCTCATGACCTAATTACCTCCCCAAAGCCCCACCTCCTATTACTATCACTTGGGGATTAGGATTCAACATATTAATTTGGAGGGAAGACATAAACATCCAGTTCATTGCAGTGACCAACAGTAATCCCCAGGACCTGTCTTTGTATTCCCGCCACCCAACACCAATCATCTGACTCCTTTTCAGGCTAACTTCCAGAGTCTTCTACTCTCACTCTTGCTACTTATACCCCCCACCAATTCTCCTGAAACCGTCTTCCATCATTCCCCAATGACTGTCTTGTAGCACTATCCAATGGTTACTAGTCAGTTCCCATCTTACTAGACATCTCTGTAGCATTTACCACTTGCTTGTTCCATCCTTTTGAAACACTTTCTGCAAATGTCCTGATAGCTCACCCTTCTGCTTTTCTTCCTCTCTCTCCAGCCACTCAATTTTCTTTGTGAATTATTCTGTTCTCTGCTTTCTGAAATGCCACTGTTCCTCAGATGTATGACTAAGCCCTCTTCTCATCCCCTACACTCTCCCTTGGTGATCCTATTCCCTCATGGATCAAGTTATCATCCTAAAACTTCCAGATCACTTGTTGCTAGCTAATCTCTCTTTCTGAGTTTCTTACCTAAATATCTTTACTGGATATGTCATCTTGGGCATCCCACCAACAAAGCAAACTCAACACATCAAACCCAAAACATGTTTCTTCCAAACTGCTCCTCTCACCCACATTCCTTATTCAATGATGAATACCACCAATAACTGACAGAGGTGCCCAAGACAGAAATCTGGGCTTTCTCTTCAGCCCTCCCCTAATCCCTTCCCCATCCAAGCATCATGGAATTCTGCCAATGCCACCTATTAAACATCTTCCAAGCCTGTCCATGTTTCTCCATCCCCACTTCTAACCTACATGAGGGCCACCACATCCTTCCTGGGGTCCACCCCTCTCCTACCTGGACTTCCTGGTCCTATTTCTGCCCCATTCTCCACACTACCAGCAAGAAACTCTTCTGACCAGCACAACTACTTAAAACCCGTCATGGTTTCTACTCTTTAGATGAAGTCTCAACTCTTTAACCAGCTAGCTCCTTTTTTATCTGACCCTGCTCTCTGAAGGGCAGCAGAATATGCCAGCTCAAAACATGCAACTTTGACATTTATTTTGAGCTGAAGGCAACTGAGAAGAAGCAATTACAAGAAAAGTTCCCTGTCCTCCTCCATTTGCCTAAAAGCAGGACATACATTTTCTTATTTTATTGCTTTATGTTTCCCCAGTTTTACTGAGATATAATTAACATATATCACTGTGTTAAATTAAGGTGTACAGCATAATGATTTGACTTACATATATTGTGAAACGTTACCATAGTAAGTTTAGTTAACATCCATCATCTCATATAGGTACCAAAAGGGGGGGGGATGGTTTTTCTTCTTTGTGATGAGAACTCTTCAAAAACTGCTTTCCCTTGTCCTGTCATTTCTCCACAAATGTATTGCTCTTTATGGAAGATGACGTATAAGCCAGAGTTCTAAGCCACTTCCTTGAGTTATTCATTTTTCCCTGGGTGTCCCCCATTTACACACGCGTGTTTATAGATGTCTGGTCCTCTCTTGTTAGTCTTTTATTACAGGGGTCTCAGTTGGGAACCCAGAAGGGTAGAGAGAAGGTTATTTTTCCTCCCCTATATCTCCTCTTCATCCTCAGCTCTTGCACCAATGCCCTTCTCCTCGACTCTTTAATCATAACTCTCTTTTTAATTCAGCCGTGTACCACACTTTCTCTAATCTGGTGGCCTTCGCACCAGGCTAGTTCCCCGCCTGGTATATTCTTTCTTTGCTTTCTACCCAATTACCTGATGAGCCTTCCCTTCCACTGGAAGCTCTGCCCTGGTCCCCCAAGCCTGGATTAGGCACCTGAACCATCATGCCTCATGGTCCACATTTCCATGTGGCCGTGGATTCCCACAGCCACCACTGTTGCTCATAAGTTCAAAACTTCCAACTGACTGCAAGCTCAATAAATATAGAGTAAGTAAAAAGGCGGAAGGATTCCTACTTCTCCCTTGAAAAAATTCACTTATCAAAAAGGTTGCTAATTTTCAAGCCATAACCCACATTAACTAAGATTACATGTCCATCACAATTATTAATTCAACATGTAATTGGGTACCAATGATGGGCTAAATGTCTTGTTTGTTCCTTTATTCAAGGAAAGGAAACAGACAATAAACGTGTGCAGATCTAAAAATGGAATTAGGGTTGTCTAAAGACTTGATGGGTCTGACACCAGGTACTCAAAATATACTTTTCCAAACCAGGCCAGTAGAGGGAACTGTTGATTGGAAATATCAGGTCCCAGCAGCACTGAGGAAGAGAACAGATTCTTCGTCCCCATCCAGAGGAGGGGAAAATGCACAAGGGGAGCAGGGGACTGGCAGCACAGACAGGCTTTCCTCTTGTCTGACCGAGGAGCAGGGCCAGCTGCTGCGAAGGAGGTGGCATTGCTGTGCTCAGTCAGAAAGGCTCCAAAAAATGGAGTTTATGGGAAAAGGCGAGGCGATGCTAGGAAACCTCAGAGACGTGCCAAGTTCTAATGTACTTAAAACAGTAGAAACCGAGTAAAAGGAAAACACTTCAAAAATCCATAAAAATCACAATGAAGTCAGACTAGAAATCGTGATCGGCTGTAGTGATAATAAGATAAATACAATGAAGAGGCGTTGGCCTGCCTCAGGCCAAGTCATACATTCTCCTCTGAAGCGGGACACTCCCCAAACCCAGTTCACAATTCAGAACACACACAGGCAGCCTGAGCCTGCCAGCCACTCCCGGGAGCCTCACTGCCACCCTGTCCCCAGCAAACAAGTGACATGAATAATGCCAGGCTGGCTCTCAGTGCATTTCCTTCAAAATCTTAAAGATAATTTCAAGGAATAACAAGTTTTAAGGACGCACCAGAGGTTACTTGTACTGAACCAGCTTGATAGTATCACCAGTTCAGAAGGACCCCTGCAGTTTTCTCACTTCATCTTACTCCTGCTCTTCCGTTCAAGGGGAAGAAGAAACGGAGAAAGTAAACACCTAACGCCATCCCCGGGCCGTGTAATTCATTTCTTTGGTTATATCCTCCTTGATACTTTTGTTAGGGGAAGTAAGGTAGAAATTGAAATTACTGGCTGAATGAGATTTAGGGATTATTTGAGGCTTTATTTTCATATATCCTCTCCATGGTAAAGGCCTAACTTAGATTCAGCTGTATCTTTATTCTGCATAAGGACCTGAGAAGGTGAGACTTCGCAGAGAACACGGCCAGGCAGACCCAGGCATTTGCATCCTCATTTACACTCCCGACTCTCGGACGAGCTACACAGCTGCGATATCAAATAATAGAAACATGTGGTCACTTTACAGTTTTCCTTAACCACACAGATTCTGCGGGGGCCAAAGGTGACTGAGGTCACTCCACCGGGGGCCAAAGGTGACTGAGGTCGCTCCACCGCCCTGGCCAGCGATTTGTTTTGCCTGGGGCAGGGTGTGTGATGCAACCCTGGCAGATGTAACTGAAGCTGTGCTGGAGGCTTCTGGAGATGTTGTCCCATCTTAGGGAACAGAACACGGACAGGGATTTGTTCCTCCTTCCTGAAGCCTCCTGTGCTGTAACGTGAAGCCACGCTGCTTGGAGCTGCCAGGCCATCTTGGGACCATGAGGCAAAAGGTCAGGAGCATTTCTGAGAAGCCGGCTCCAGGTCCTGACATCAGGAAGTCATGCGGTGAAGCAACCCCCCAACTGTTGCCTTCAGACACATCATGTTGCAAGAGAAGACTGTTTCCTCATCGTTGAAGCTTGTTTTGTTGGGTATTCAGTAGACTGCACCCAAAAGCACTGTAGCAGATCCTAGGCTCCAATAAGCATCAGGGAAACACAAAGAGCAAGCGAAGTCCATTCTGAGTTGACAAACTCTCAACCCCTGGGAACGTGGTGGGAAGTATAAATTGGTACAGCTTTTCCTAAGGGCCACTCGGCAGGGGCTACGTAATGTGCACATTTAAAAGGTGGGCGTCCTTTGATGAAGCGGTTGAGTTCTAAGAATCTATCCGTGCATTTCTTCTCTTTCCTTCTCTGCCCTGCTCTGACCGCCACAGACCACACCTGCCGGGTTCCTTAGCCCTGAAGTCTCAGGTGTGACTGAGCAGGGGCCCGGTGCAAGGAGGGCGGGTATGAGCCCCTGTCCCCTGCCCACCTCCCTCCTTGAGTGGCTCAGGTGTCCCAGGTCCCAGCTCCTGGGGGCAGCCTTCCCGGGCTCTCTCCCTCTCCAGGGCCTGCCCGTGAGCTCTGCTGCCACCTCTACTCACAGTCCCCTTACCCATTCCTCAGCTTAGACTCTGAGCGCACCTGCCCCTCCACCTGTTTCCGGCCGGGATGCTGACAGGTACGCCCTCCTCAGAGATGCGCCTCTCGTCCCCAGCCCATCAACACAAAGGGCTCCACTCCAGCGTGGTCTGAAACAGCCTCATTCAGAAACCCGTGCACACTAGACTTTAAATTTGGGAGATGGGGTTACGTGTGCCCTTGCCCGCCCTGTAGACCCAGCACTTAGCACAGCCCTTGGACATGACGTGACTGCTGAATAAATATTTGTTTTAAAAGAGGATCTTGTGGGGCTTCCCTGGTGGCACAGTGGTTGAGAGTTCACCTGCTGATGCAGGGGACACGGGTTCGTGCCCCGGTCCGGGAGGATCCCACACGCCGTGGAGCGGCTGGGCCCGTGAGCCATGGCTGCTGAGCCTGCACGTCCGGAGCCTGTGCTCCGCAACGGGAGAGGCCACAACAGTGAGAGGCCCGCGTACCGCAAAAAAAAAAAAAAGAGGATCTTGTATAGAATGGATGACCCATGGCTTACCGAACTGTCTCAGTTACTGGACTCGGGGGACACGGCCCCGAACACACCATCACTCGGGTGTGCCGCTGTAAGAGGCAGGGAAATCTCGTGTGCACAAGTCTACACGGAAAGATCTCCTAGATAGACTGAGTGAAAAAAATTAAAATCACAGTCTCTACAGAATTACCCCATTCACGGAAATAAAAGGTGCGTGCACACCCTTTGTGTTTAAAAGGAGAGAGAGTGAGTTCTGGAAACGTAACCGGCTGGAACGTGGTCAGTCAATGAGAGAATTGGGGAGAGTGAAAAGGGACTTCTTTTTTTTATATAATAATACTTCTGTGGTGATTTTTCACTGTAAGCATGTATTACTAGACATCTTTTGGAATTAAGACATCATCAAATAAATAAAGCTGGTTATGGAATTGGATTAAAACGGGACATCATTTGATGCTATCAGCTGAAAGCCCAAACAGCCTCTCTTTGGTCAAACAGTACATGAAAGTCATGAGCAGATGCTCAGTTGCTTTCCTTTATTCTCCCTTTGATTTAGTGACAGCTCTGTGTCCCTCCGACATCTCACCCAGGTCCATGAACCACCCCTACCCCACCCCACCCCTGGCTCTTATACCCACTGACAGGCACCCTGGGTCATCATTCGGTATAGGAACATGGAAAGCCCCAGTTCTCAGAGTGAGGTCCCCAGACCAGCGGCATCAGCATCACCGGGGAACTCACTGAAAGACACAGTCTCGAGCCCCACCCCAGATCTACACAACCCAGAACTCCTGGGGCAGGGCCCAGAAATCCGTGTTTTAACCAAATCTGGGTTAAAACATAGATCACCCACCTGTGGGTGACAGCGATCCCGCTTGTAACCGAGCAGGACCCTATGAGGCCTTCACGGGACAGACCACCACCCCCTGTGTCCTCTGCCTTCCTCTTGTTGGTAGAAAAACTTTAGCCTCGTGGGCCTCCCCCGAGTTCCAAAGAACAAATTTAATCAGAGAAGTGAGAAAACGCAGAAACAAAGGAAAACAGGCAAGCCAGACAAATTAATAATGGTTTTGCCATCACACACAGTCAAGGCCCTTGAGTTCCTCCTCAAGGGCTATAGACGATAGAATCTGAGTCATGTCCTTTAAGCTATTTTGCAGATCCCAAAGTCCCCACCAGGTGGGAGAAGTTAACCGTATGCTCCCCACAGGCATGTAGACCCCCAGACGGGTCGGAACCAGAAGGTTGATGATGTTGACTCCCAGTTACTTCCCACCAGCCAATCAGAAGAGCGTCCACGAGCTGATCACACACCCCACAGCCCCCTCCCTCACCCTGTCTTTAAAAACCTCTCCCTGAAGGCCTCTGGGGAGTTCGGGCCTTTTAAACCCTAGCTGCCTGGACTCCTTGCTTGGTGCCTGCAATGAACGCTGCCCTCTCCTCCACCACACCTGCTGTCAGGACACTGGCTTTACTGCCTGCGGCGAGTAAACCCAAGTCTGGTTCAGTAACAAGCTCAAGGCTGTGCTCTCAGAGAGGGAAGCAGCCCCGTGAGGTCATGACCTCCTGCGGCAATAAATTAGGGAAAAATCGCTTCCTTACATGGAGGCAATTAAGAGAAAGAAGGACACGCTTTCTAACTGGACTTCTTTTTTTTTTTTTTTTTGCGGTACGCGGGCCTCTCACTGCTGTGGCCTCTCCCATTGCCGAGCACAGGCTCCGAATGCTCAGGTTCAGCTGTCATGGCTCATGGGCCCAGCCGCTCCACGGCATGTGGGATCTTCCCAGACCGGGGCATGAACCCATGTCCCCTGCATCGGCAGGCGGACTCTCAACCACTGCGCCACCAGGGAAGCCCTGGACTTCTTTTAAAGTAGCACAAGAACCATACTCTCCCTCCTTCCCCTCCCCCTAAACAATTCAATCCTAAAGCTCCGGTGGGCAGAGCCAGGAGGCCTCCCCCACCCCCGAAGCCCTGGGTGGGTGTCCCAGGGTTCAGAGCCCCCGTGGTGGGAGCGGGGACCACGCAGAGGTGAGAGTGGTTAAGAAACAGACACTACAGACAGAACTTGGACGAATCAGTCAACAGGCCGAGGATCGTGGAAGCCAGGAAAAAGAGAAAATACGTTACAATATTTTGTTTCTATAAAAGAAGATGGAAAGGAACTTATCTACGCATCCAGTCGTTAACAATGGTTATTACCTCTAGAAAGTAAAATGGGAAAGAACTAAGAGTGAGGAGCTAAGAGATCTTCACCCTTAAGTTTAATTGCTTTATGTGTTTAATTGCTTATGTGTTGTTTTTTTCCAAACACTGTGTATCGTTTTCTACGATCAGCTTATAAGAACATCAGCAAGGCTGAGTGGAGAAAGCACCCACGATGGCCACCACGTTGCCAGCCTCCTGCACGACCCGGTCTGGGTCACATCCCCGCCCCCCTGCCACGCCCTCACCTCTGGTACCCATACACTTAAACACACCCCAGCCATGTGAGTCCTGCCAACTGCCCTCCAGTCTAACTCTGTCTGGAGGGGAGGCTCCACTGGGGACCACCAGCGCTCTTGAGGTCACAGCAGGAGGGCCATGAACACAGGAGTCTTGTCCCCTGTCCCAGTTTCCCGCCCATGACCAAAGCAATAGGGAGAAGCCTTATTGGTACTAGAAACCACAGAAGGACACCATCCACTGGCCAGAATTCCAGAAAGGAATTTGTGTCAGAGGCAGTGGAGACAGGAGCCAGCTGTAGGGAAGGATGGGGCATGACAGGGTTTTGTTTTTGTTTCTGTTTTTAACTTTTAATTTTATATTAGGGTAGAGCCGATTAACTATGTTGTGATAGTTTCAGGTGACCCAGCCGTACCTATACATGTATCCGTTCTCTCCCAAACTCCCCTCCCACCCAAGCTACCAGATAACATTGAGCAGACTTCCCTGTGCTGTACAGCAGGTCCTTGCTGGTTATCCATCTTAAATATAGCAGTGTGTACGTGTCAATCCCAAACTCCCTAACTATCCCTTCTCCCCACCCTTCCCCCCTGGTAGCTATAAGTTCGTTCTCAAAGTCCATGAGTCTGTGCATTACATGTGTTTGAGTAGACCTGGGGCAACTCCAGCAGTGCCCCAGGGAAAAGGGGGGCTGCGGAGATGCACGGAGACCCACTGATGCCGTTTCCAATGCCCAGGCACACGAGCCAAGCAGGAGACCTGAGGTGCTCCCACGCCCAGCTCCTGCGGCCAGCAGAAACGACACCAGGTAGGGGTGTGTGGTGCTCAACCTTGGCCGGCCCAGACCGCTGCCCCACCGGATGCCTGCAGCCCAGGGACGGGAGCCGCCGCTGTGACTGCCCTCAGCCCCGCCTGGATTTCTCCCTCTGCACGCCAGGCCTCAGACCCAGAGCCTGGAAAGCACATGGATCCCTTTCTTTCTCCCTTTGCTGGGCCTCTCTCTAACCTTGAAAGGACCTGTGTCATCTTTGACTTAAATAAACCAGTTCAGGGAAGCACAGGCTCTGCTTAAAGATGAGCGTTATGGACTAAACGCTGTCTTCCTCCAAATTCCTATGTTGAAGCCCCGAACCCCCAACGTGACTGTACTTGGACATGGAGCCTTTGTGCGGGTAACTTAAGGTTAAATGAGGTCAGAAGAGTGGTGCCTGATCCAATAGGACTGGTGTCCTCATAAAAGGAGACACCAGAGACCTGGATCTTGCTCTCTCCACCGTACAGGGACACAGCAGGAAGATGCCACATGCATGCCAGGAACCAAATGGTCCAGCACCTTGACCTTGGACTTCCAGCCTCCAAAACTGTAAGAAATAAACTTCTGTTGTTTAAGCTCCCAATTTATGGTATTTTGGTAATAGCAGCCCAAACGGGCTAAGACATAAGTATTCTCATGAAGAAAAAAATAAATTTAACCCAATGAATAGCATAAAAACAAACTGATGAAGAAATATGAAGCATTTCCACAGATCCTGGAGTAGAAGATAGAAAAGAAAAAAAAAATGATGAGAGAAAGCTGTGACGTGAGGACCTAACCTACACCTAAGAGGGAACCCCAGAAAGCAAAAACAAAGCAAGGCAGATGCAGTGTTCAAAGAGATAACAGAAAAGTGTTCCCTGAAGTAAAAATATGCCTAATATAAGTCAAACACAGAGAGCAGGAATGGAAATATACGATAGTGACAGTTGGTTTTTTTTTTGGTGGTGGAGGTTGGTTGGGTTCTTCTCAAGGATAGGGGGCAGGAGATCTTTATAGGCTGAGAAACAGGGTATCAACAAAGACAAAAATTAGGCTGGACTCTTAGACTATTCCTCTGCAACACGAAATTTTTTTTTTAAAAAAAGCAAAAGACAAGTTGTTATTTTCTGAATGAAAAGAAAATAAAAACATTTTCAAATAGGCAAGAATTCAGAAAGTGCCTCATGGGTATTAAACAACCACTAATATCCCTACACACATAAAGAGCTCTCGCAAATCAATAAGTAACCTCGCCTTCCTGTACTTTCTCATACTCCAGGATGAGACTCGTGCTCTCGTCCATGCCTTGGCCCTGCTGCTCAGGAACGCCTGGCATCCCTCCTGTATTCCGGCAGGGACTGAAGTCTGATGCTCCACACTTTCCTCCTGCCGTGAAGACCTCTTACTTAGATGGCTCAGCATTTCAAAGGCCTGGGAACCGAGTGGAGGCAACATTTCTCCGACCACCGCTCCTTTCATGTACACCCCTCTGAGCTGGCGTTCCAAAGGCTGAAAGCCAGCCCAGACCCACCTCTCCCCTACAGCCCACCATCACGACCACCAGGACCTGAGCCTTCTGCCACTCGGCTTCTGCTCCCTCTCTGCTCTCTGCAACAGCCTCTGTGCCCACCAGGATCATCTCGCCCGTCACCACACACCCAGCCTCACGCCACTCAAACGCATTCCCTCGCATTGTATCTAGACCCTTGATGACCTGGTCCCCTGCCTCCTCGTGGGGCCACCCCTCCCCCATCCTAGACACACATGGTCCTTGGCTCTTCCTAAGACATGCCTGGCTCCCTATTGGTCCTGAAGCTCTGTGGTGCATCGGCTGGCATGGCCTCCCTCTGACCTCTGCAATGCCCAGCTCAATGCCCACCCGCTCCACGACCCCTGTCCCAAACCACCAGGCTAGACAGGGTGTTCTCACGCCAAGGCTCTCAGCGCACCCGTTCATCAGAGCCCCATCAGATGGCCATTTAGCTGGACAATTACTCAAGGGCAGAAGTGCCCTTCACTTCACCACCCCTGGTCCCTGCCCAGGTTCTTGGCCAGTGGGGGTAATGAGTGATCAGGTCACGGTCACTGAACGCCTCTCACAATATCCTTTTACTCTTTTGCTGTTCAGGACGTTGTGCACCTGGGCTTTCAAAGTCTGGAGCGCCTCCATGCAGGGAAAGCTTCACGCCCTGCCACCTGACGAGGTGGACGTGTGTGAGCACAGCCCTGACGCCTGGCTAAGTTTGGGGGGTTTTCTGCCTTGGGCTTCTCGATTGAAAAGCAGGTGAGCACAGACTACTTCCCGTTATGGGGACAAAACTGCAAGGTGCTGAGTCTCTGCTTCCACTGGGCTCCGCAATCAGTCACCCACGCTGGATTAGACACAGGGGCCTGTGATGCAAGACAGGACAGGGAAGTCCCCCTTGGGTGGCAGCGGCAGAAATTCCCTTTCCACAATCAACACGCTGTGTGGTTTGGGGCATTTTCTGCAGCGTCCCGGCCCTGAGTCTGGTTCTCAACAACTCTCAGCAACGGTGACCCACATTCTTTCATAAACAAACGCCTTTTCTTCCTAACTCAGCCAGAAGGAGCTTCTCTGCTGGAAACTGAGAACCTGAGTGATGCAAGAGATGTAATTTTGACGGCCAAGGATTTTGAAAGTGGTCTATTACAAACCCGGTTAGTACCACGGTTACAAAGGAAGCGCACTTCTGAAGGGACAAGCACAGTTTCATGTTTGTCCCCAAAATGTCCGAGTACAATTCCAGAAGAGGAGAGCTGTGCACAGGGCACTTGGCAATGCTGGCGTAAGGACCACCTCTGGAGATGAACATCCCAGGACGAAGTCCACTTACCCTTTCCAAGGCGCTCTCACTACCAGCCTCACCTTGTTACACTGATACACTCTCCGCAAGAAGCCCCTGGTCTCCTTTACATCCCCAAGCCAAGTGCAAGGTTACCTCATAAACACGTCCACTTGTATACATTCACTGTCACTAGTGCCTCTTCCACTCATGAGTTCACCAGCACCTCCCAGATCCCGGGAGCACAGGGTGTGGTGCAGTGCTCTGGGGTAGGGGACGTGGAGCTGGCTTTCTGGGGCAGCTTCTTGTGGAAAGGCTTCGGGCAGTTTCAGAGCTAGCTCTGCCCCACGCTGAGTCCTGCACTAGTGCGTGAACTGCACTTGGCACAGACAGCAGACCTGACTCCCTACTAGGTCTACTCCTTTTGCTCTCACCTTTGTGCTCTGTCGCCTGTGCTTAGTCATGCTGGCTCTGCACCTTTTGTAAAGGAATGTTGCCTATAGCCTGAAATACACAGGATAGCTCGTTCTCCAGGCCCTGACCTCTAAAGGTGTAACGCTTTTCCATCCACATAGAGATAAAAAGTTGCAAAACAGAAAACAACTGTCTTGTTGGAGGTTTATAGGAACATTGTGACCAGACCTGCTCAGACAGCTGCAAGAACGAAGGATTCTGGCAGGAAGAAGTTTCCGACAACCAGCCACACCCCCTCCCCTTTTAGTATAAAAGAAGCCTGAATTCTAACTCACGGAAGACGGTTCTTTGGGACACCAGTCCACCTGCACCATCCTCTTGGTCTGCTGGTTTTCTGAATAAAGTCACTGTTCCTCACCCTAACACCTCACCACTGGGTTGACCGGCCTGTCACACAGAGAGCAGTATGAGCTTGGACTCAGCAACACACTGTCCCAAACACACACAGAGAATGTCACCCACCTTCAGCCCTTTCCTTGTCCCTCTTAGCAGTAAAGCACGACCTCTGATCAACTACATCCTTCTGCCGTCAATCTCGGGAGCGAGGTCAAGTGCAGCCCCCAGCACCACTGCCTGGGAGGGAAGAGAAGCTGGGTCTTACCTGCCTGTGCAGCCGTGATCAGGGCCGTGTTGCCCTCGCTGTCCTGCCAGTTGACGTCAACGTGGGGGCAGTCTGCTAAGACCACCACAGTATCCACAAAGCCGTGGTAGCAGGCAACAATGAGGCCGGTCTAGAAATGAAGAGGGAAGCAGGTCAGAGGGGAAGAGCAAGCATCACCACCCAACAGCAGCGTGCATCCCCTGCCCTGCTGGGCACGACGGGCAGGAGTGAGGTGAGAACCCAGTCTGGGTTCTCAGCACCAGGTTAGAGCAGCTGGCCATGGTCCATTCGCAGGTGTGTGCTGAGCGCTGCAAAGAGCGAGGTGCTATGCTTGGAAATTCAGGGACAAAGACCCCGCCCTCAGGGTGTTCCATTCTAACGGGAGGAAGAGGCATCAACTACAGACCTAAGATGTAAGTGTGCTATAAAGCAGACTGGATCAGGGCAGTTGTGAGCCCCGGGGCCATGCGGCTCAGTCTGGAACAGGTGCTGGGGCGGGCTCACTGAGATGGGGCGCTGGGCACAGACCGAGGAGGTGGGGGAAGACGCCAAGGGGACCTGGAGGAGGAGGGGCAGGCAGAAGGCCATGCCTGGCTGCCCAGGGACCAGCCTGGAGGCTGGTGACCACAGGTGGCCTCAGTGGCCAGGGCAGGACTGGAGTTTGCTCTGAGCGAGATGGGGAACGTTTGGGGCAGTCCGCTGTCAATAGTTTGCATCAATTCTGGCTGCTGGGTGGAAAACAGACTCTAAGAGTGGGAGCACGAAGACCAGGTGGGGCTGTGGTGACCCCCTTTCCTGGCACACAGCCCCTAAAACCCTCAGAGTTTGCTTTTTGGATGCTAACAAGATGACTCTTGGTGGCTTCAGGATGGGGGCTGGTCTCTAGGAGAGCTTATTAGAAGGTTAGATCTTTAAGCTCCACTGCCCCTCTCACCCCTACTCCTACCTCTGGGGTGGGGAGGAGAGGGTGGAAAACTGAGTCCAAGGACTAATGGCCAATGATTTAATAGCTGAGCAAATCATGCCTACTTAATGAAACCCCAATAACATCCTAAACAACGGGGTTCAGAAAGCTGCTGGGTTGGTGAACACACAGAGGTGCCGGGAGAGAGCATGGAAGCCCCGCACCCCTCCCCCATGCCTGGTCCCGTGCTTCTCTTCCATCTGGCTGTTCCTGAGTTACAGACTTTATAATAAAGCAGCAGCAGGATGTAAAGCACTTTCCCAAGTTCTGTGAGTCGTTCTAGCAAATTACTGCACCCGAGGAGGGGCGGCGGGAAACCCCAGATTTATAGCCAGTCAGGCAGAAGGTGGCCCATGGGTCCTGCGACTAGCATCTGAGCTGGGGGCAATCTTGGGGGACTGAGCCCTTAACCCATGGGGTCCTTGCTGACTCTAGATAATGTCAGAATTGAATTGAATTGTTAGACACCCTGCTGGTGTCGGAGAACTGGTGTGGAAAAACGACATGGATTTGGTGTCAGAGAAAACCCCAACGCTTGACATCAGGAAAAAGAAAACACCACAGGGTGTTTTTTCCTGCAGATGCCGGACAGGTGATGACAGTGGTCATCATGCACCAGGAAGCAGGACGAGAACCCCACGTGCTGGCACCATGACCACAGATCTCTAGCCTCCAGAGCTGTGAGAAATAAATTTCTGTTGTTAAGCTACCCATTTTACGGTATTTTGTTATAGCATCCCAAGCTGATTAAGTCACCTTGTAACAAAGGATTCAGGGAGATCCTAAAATTCAACCCAGGGTAAGAATTCAAGATCCAGAGTTAATGATCACGTGACTCTGAGCCCTGCCAGCTGCACCCACCGGCGCTCGGGGACGCAAACCTTAAGTTTAGGGCAATCCCACAGTGGCCCAGCTCTATTTTTACCAGATTTTTAATAAGAATGTAATTGTTCATGGAATGAGGAGAGGGCACGGGCAACCCCTCACGCTTATTTCAATAAGGCTCCTAGTTGCCCGCCCAAATATATTAAATGTCAAATATTAGAATCTTTAAAGTTTTAGAGAATACCATTCATTTTTTAACACTGGCATGCATACTACAGCAAAGTGAACTGTATAATTCTGTGACTACAGTAAAGGCTATCTAATACCCTCCTGCTTGTGCATTCTTTGAAATCGGTCATTCTATCTACAGAATGAAATGTTTCACAATAATTTAATTTTAAGGAGAAACAAGCATGGAGTCAGCCCAGGCAGGCTCTACTTCTAAGCTTTCAGTGTCTCTGATAACCAGAGGTCACTGCCACCAACACCTGCATCCTCCCAGCTAACTTGTCAACTCACTGCTGCATAAACGGTCCAGAAAACTTGGGATTCCCCGCATCGTAAATGCTGCAGTCTCACTCTGAGTTTCTTTGGATGACAGTGTTTCTCGAATATTCTACAATCATCTCCTGACTTATAAATGAGGCATGCTGCACAAACTGTAGCCACTTCCTTTTTATATAATTCCACAAGGAGCTCATAGTTACTACAGAAAAAAAATCCAGAAACATAGATTAGAAAAAAAATTTTCAGTCTGGACACACAATCTCACACAGACACACACACAGAGACACACCCACACACACACCCACACACACATTTTTTTAAAAAATTTTAAACCAAAACACAGGATTATTTCCTATATGTCTGTCAGGAATATACAGCAACACCTACCAATAAAAGTAATTCTGCGTCAACATTTCCAGCGGCTGTGGGGTATCATACATATGGCAGAATCTTAGTTGTTTAATGGATCCCTATTCTTGGACTCTGAGATTTTTTTCCTGTTTTTCTCTGAGTCAAACCTGCAATGAAAATTCCTAGAGCTGAGGCTGTGTGCATATCATTTCTTATTTTCTCAGAGGACATTCTTAGAAGCCGTATTTCTGGATTAAAGGAAAGAGTTATTCTGAGAGTTTTTTAACACATATTTCAAACCCACCCTACAGAAACATCTCAAAGGACATCTACTTTCACCAATCCTGCCAACCCAACCATTAGTTACGGATTCCAGGGAATTCCCTAGTGGTCCAGTGCACTTTCACTGCTGAGGGCCCAGGTTCAATGCCTGGTCAGGGAACTAAGGTCCTGCAAGCCACGTGGTATAGCCAAAAAAAAAAAAGGATTCCGGTTAAAAGGAAGACTTCCCTTTGGCAGGTAATAAATAAAGGGATGCTCTCCAGGGCTCCTGAAGTTCCTGGTTCTTTTGGAATCAGCCTCACCTCCACTTCTTCCTACCCCAATCAAAAGGGGGTCTGTTCTAGAACCACAGCCCCTTCCAGCCCCTAAGGTAAGCCTTCCCTAAATGTGAAGTAAGCCCCTTCTGATGGCGGCCTTGGAAATCTTAGCATAACCTTAGGTCAGAAATGAAGATTATCAGGAAAAAAAAATAGATAATGCAATTTAAGGGCTCAGGATAAAATGGTATTGAACACAGAAGCAGTAGCTCTAAGTCTCCACAGAGACTTCCCTTACTACTAAAAATCATGACCTTTGTCACCTATTTTCTGGGAATCTGTTCCATACTACTGACATTTCTATTTTTAAAACTAGTGTTTAGCTATAACTTAAACTCTGTTTTGGCTGGGTCATCTTAGTGCCCCCGACAGGAAGCTGGGAGGGGAGCTACCATCTTCAGCAACCCCTGACCACGGCCTCCCAAGACCATTCAACAAAGGACCTGTCACAAAGGAAAGTACTGTCCACCCGCCGAATTGTCAGAAGCCCACTGGCACGTGGTTCCCTGAAGCTACAGACAGCTTATTTTTTAAATTACAAACAAAGCATTCATGAGAATAAAATATTATTATTAAGGGGAAAAAAAGTAAGCTACCTACAAGTGGAAGCCCCCATTTAGCGGTCAGCTGGAAACTCTAGGCCCTCGAAATACAGCCCTAATTTTCAAAGCCTACATACGGTGGAAAAGTCAGAGCAATGATAACGGAATAAAGTTGAGATGTTTCTGCTTAAAAATTGTAAGCATTTGTACATGAAAAACCAAAGATAAACAGACCAAAGCCCTTTCAGAGAACTAATTTCACTTTTCACTCCATTTTGGTACCATTAGAATTCTTTAAAACAGAGCCGTATTCGTGAGGAACTTACACGACTTTACTTCACAATGAAAAACAAGAAAGCAAACACGGTGTTTAACAACAGTCTCATGAGGAAATACAGTTTTATAACAACAACTGAAAAAAAGAACCATCTGTGAAGAGGGGAGGGGGGCAGTGGGCAAAAGAAACAGATTGAGACAAACAAGGGGGAGACTGCAGCACCAAGACGCACGTACAAACCCCACAGCCATATGGCACAGTAATAGAGTAATTCCCCTGACCATACAGAAGAAACAGGACAGTGCCCATTTCCGACTGTAAGGAAAAACTCCACCATTCATTGTATAACTTTTAGGTCCAGAACCGAGAGTACACTCAGCTACTTGAAAATTGATGTCTATGCCTTTCTCCATAATAATACCACCGACGGGGGCAGGGAAAAGTTTATGTGACTTTATGAAAGAACTTGAGAATTCTGGTCTTCTTAAGCTACACTATGTTTCTAAAAGGTGACCATGCGTCACCGCTGCTGTGGGCATAATTTGTTGGGTAAAATGTGTTAGCCATTGTTTCGATAATCTCATTTATGATTAACCACCATGACAAGAAAGTAAATTACAGGATGAAAATTTAATCTATGTTGGTTACTGCCAGGTCCCCAGCTCTGAGAACATAGCTGAGCTGATATATACTTGTTGAATAAATGAATGAGGACTAGGGCTTCAGTAAAGTTTCTTCCTAGATGGTAAGTGGATCTGAACTTTGCACCATCACATTCAATGGCGAGGGCATGGCCGGGACCCTCTGGGCAGCAGGCACTGCCCAACCCCGGCCTGGCACGTACACTTACGGGCATCACTCCTGCACATTTGGTGGAAGGCCAAAGAGCCCAGCAACTCTCCCAGTAACAATGCCTGAACTTGCGGACTTTAAATAATTCTCATCGAAACTATCACTCTGTAAGTGTGGCTTTGGTGTTATGTATCTCATAAAACATTTTGCAGGGAGTTCCCTGGTGGTCCAGTGGTTAAGGACTCCACGCTTCCACTGCAGGGGACCCGGGTTCCATCCCTGGTCAGGGAACTAAGATCCCACAGTGCCGCACAGTGCGGCCAAAAAAACCCCAACAAACAAAACAAACAAACCAACAAAAACACTTTTGCAGATGTGTGTGACAGGACGTTTTACTCTGAGGATTGTTTCCGGGTTCCTTGAGACATGTTTACAACTGGGATAGCTGATGAGGTCAAGGGGCTGATGGGAGGTAGTCAGCAAAGCCCATAATCTCAGGAGGACTGTTGGTGAGCCTGAAAATCTGTCAGACAGACATAATAAAACAGCTACTAGGCTGGCCTTCTAGTACTAAGACTGCAGCAAAGTTTCCCTCTGTTAACTTTAAAGACGATGCAAATTAATACCGGGACTTAAGAAAAGGATATTCCGGGCTTCCCTGGTGGCGCAGTGGTTGAGAGTCCGCCTGCCGATGCAGGGGACACGGGTTCGTGCCCCGGTCCGGGAGGATCCCACGTGCTGTGGAGCAGCTGGACCCGTGAGCCATGGCTGCTGAGCCTGCGCGTCCGGAGCCTGTGCTCCGCAACGGGAGAGGCCACAACAGTGAGGCCCGCGTACCGCAAAGAAAAAAAAAAAAAGAAAAGAAAAGGATATTCCACTGGGGGATGAAGATCGAATCCAGCATGAAAATAAATTATACCATTTGATCACAGCAAATACAATGGTACAATTATACCGTTTGGTCACAGTAAGAGGGATGAGGTCCCCATGAGGGACTGGATTCCTGGTTCAGCCTTGCTCTGTGATGCAGACACACAGACCAGCGCAAGACTGACTTGGATTTTCCATTCTGAAAGTCTTTTGAAAACACCTTCCGACCATCTAATTAAGTTGTTCTCCCACTGAGATTCTAAAGGGAAGGGGTATCTTATAAAAGCCTTAATAATTCTATTTTCCCATGACATCAGTTCATTATTTCAATGTATTACAGAAAAAATGGTGGGTAATGAGGCTACAAGCCCAGCTCCACAGGCGGAAATCCTTTCCATGGGCCTAACCTCAAATGATCGTGAGAGAGGGCGCCCCATGTAAGGTGGAGAATCCTAAAACACGCGGCTTGTGAGGAAGCCCACCATTGCTGGTCTTCAACATTTCACTGAACTATGAAATGGTGTTGTGAAACCCTTCCCGGCTGAGTCAGGGTTGTCGAATGAACCCAACAGCAAAGCCCAAACAGCAGACTCCCCCTCTGCAGTGTCTCCCCAGGCATTCAGATTTGCATGCAATTTACATGCTATGACATCTAGTTCCCTTTGAACACACACAAGACTCTTGGAGGTGTGATTTTTAGTATCTTCAGCTGGATTACTCTCTGCAATATGCCATTAGAAGTTCAGAGGGTGAAGGGCATGTCCAGGTCTGGTGAGGAGCGGTTGGGCCTGGGGGTGACCACTTGGCCAGCAGGCAGGTCCCGAGGGGTCATCGCACTGCAGGGTGTGGCCAAGCACCTCTCAGCAGACAGCTCACAGTGAGGAACCCCACGGAGCATCCCATGTACACCTTGTGCAGCAAACACTTACCATGGGCTGAGCTGTGCCAGGGCCCATGTCGACACTGGGGAACCAAACAGAACCAGGCACAACGCCTAATCACGGGCTGGCACCGGATACTACCGACCCCGCGGCGCACTTCAGCAAGTGCGCAGGCGTGTTCATCGTGGAAAAAAAAATCCAATATTGAAAAAAACTAAAACAGAAAGTAATATAACAAACACCCATGTTTCATCGGCTACAATAACAAAAGCTAATATTTTTGTCATAATTTCTTCAAACTTCTGTCCGAAGTCAACATTCCAGAAGTGATTCCCTCATGTACCTTTCTCCCCAGAAGCAACCACTATTTGGTGCTGATGGGTTAACCTTCCTGATTTTGCTTTTGATTTTTTACTCTGCATGCATGCATCTATACACAATACATAAAACATAAAGTACTAGTTTGTAGTTTAAGTATTTATGGAAAATAGTATTTCCACGTACATGTGAGCCTGCAACTTGATTTACTCAGTGCTGGACGGGTGATCTTTCCACATCGTGACTAGTATAGTACCTCCGCGGGTGGGTCCCTCATTAGTCATTTATCCCTTAAACTTACGGACATTTAAGCTGCTTCCAAATTCCCCCAATTGTAAATATGGAGCCCTGGAATGAAAACTTTGATCTGTATCTCCTGATGCACCTAGGCTAGGGCAACCTTGGAATCCGTGCCTAGGTCAGAGTTTCTGGACCACAGAACTATTTTCCTTTGGGGGCCTTTGATAGCTCTTGAGTTTGAGTGGCGGTCCCCTGTATTGTGAGACGTTTAGCTGCATCCCTGGCCTCTACTCACTAGAGGCCAGTAGTATCCCTCACTCTCATTTATGACAACCAAAAATGTCTCCAGACATTGCCAAATGTCCCCTGGGGGGCAAAATCGCCTCTCCGGTGAGAACCCCTGTGATAAGTGGACTAGCTGTGGGTAGAACATATACCAAAATGCTCTCCAAAGTGACTACAACTACCTAGACGCCCCCTTCAGTGTGTGAAAGTTACAATTCTCTTCATTCTCATCAATACCCAGTACTGTGAGTAAACAGCGACTTTTCAACCTTCACCACTGCATGCGTATACATTGTTATTGTGTTTTTGACTTGCACTCTCCTGACTAGCAGTCAGATTGCAGATCTAATCAGTATGTGTATTGGCCAACCTCACTTCCTCTTCAGTGAATAATTTATGTCCTCTGCCCAATTCCTATTGGCTTCTTTTCCTTATTGATCAGCCTGAGTTCTTTATATATTCGCGGTCGGCACTAACCAACAGAGATATAACGGGAGCCACAAATGTAAGCCACATATTTAAAATTTTCTGGTGGCCACGTTAAGAAAAGCAAAAAGAAATGGGTGGAATTTATTTTAATAATGTAATATTTTAGTTAACCCAACATGGCCAAAATATTAGGATTTTAACATGTAATCGACATTAAAATTTTTCATGAGACATTAATGAAACAATAGGTCCTAAGAAGATGCCCTAAGACGTGCTTAAATTGCCAGGAATAGGCTTTTGTCACCTAGAAAGGGGCAAAGGGAACTGCTGTGGAGAGCTGTTGCCTCAATAATGTCAAGCTATAAATAATAAATGAACTCAGAGTCTAGCAGCAAAATAAATAGTTGGAAGCTCACCACCTAGTGTGTTTTGCTGTCCTGAGTAAGCCTTAGGATTCTTCCAAAATGTCGTTATGGACATTCTCCCTTCTCTTTCACTTATGCTATCGTTGGCACGTAGAGGGTGCATACTCACCCAAGTATGTGATGGGCCAGGAAGGAGCTGGTGAAGGCACACAACAAAAACTAGATACACAACAAAAACACAAGGACGATTGGTTGTGGTCGTTGCTAACTGTTCCCACATTATCTACTCCTCCCACCACATGGTAGAATTGCGTTTATCACTCCTTTTTGACCTCTGGCTGGACTCTCTGATTGGCTGGTGAAATGCAAGCAAAATGGCATGTGTCAGTTCCAGGCAGAAGTTTTAAGGGACAGTGCAGGACCTGCCACATTCCCTTTTCTTTTTCTGCCTTGACTCTCCCTGAAGCTGAGAGCCGGAATGTCTCTCTCTGAGCCTGGGTGTGTGCAGGCACGGAGCCCAGAGCCCCACCATCACCTCCAGCCAACCCTCAAGAGCGTGAATGAACAAGAAGCAGGACTTGGTCATTTTAAACGCCAGAGATTTGGGGCTGTATGTTATCACAGTTAACATACCCTATCCAAACACAACTTATTATATAATATGCATAGAAGTGTATATTTATAAATACGTCAATAGTTACTCTTTATTTTTCCCTTGGAAAGAACTGTTCTCTAAGATTATGTCTTTGCTACTCGACTGGGCATAAAACTTACTTTCCTTTATAAAAATGACAGGGATAGGAACTTTAGGGTTATCTTTTTAATTTCTTTCTTAGCTTGAAAAATAAAAATTTGGTAACCATGTCATGCCACATATTCCAAAAACATCTTACACGAGGCCAGTCCACCCACCGGGGAACCACTGTTCCATGGGTACCATTTAGTGCCTGAGCGTGGTTGCCACCCAGGGCTTCTGAACTAAGTCCCTATGGTTGGGTTCTCCCCAGAGCCATCCCTTGTCCCTACCCCTACCTCAGTTTCCTTGCCTCTGAGCCTCTGCAGGTCGTGCAGGCACCTCTGCCTGGGGTGCCCTTCCTCCCACCCTCCAGCCCCCATCACCCAGCCTGCCTGTCGCATGTCCGATTCTCCTCCACATCTCGGTTCAGCCCTTTTCTACCCATCTTCTGATGCTCTCATTGGGCTTTCCTGCACACTCCATTCCTCACTGGGAAGTAAGCTCCAAGTGGAGAAAGACCACATGTTTTTAACTTTTCCCCAGTGCCCCATGTCTGCAAGACACTCAATAAGCATTTACTGAATGAATGAAACGCCCCTGAGATGTGTCAGAACCTCCCACCTCGAGCAAGTACTCAACTTACTCTGAACCGAAGTGCTGACACACGATGACATGAGCTCCGGGCTTTTTATCTTACTTCCACCTTCAAGTAAGGAAATGACCTGAGGTCCCAAGAAAACCTCAAAGAAGACAGTTGCCTTTAGTGTGGTAAGTATCGCTCTAAGCTGGTGCTTTTGATTTGGGACTGAATAATAATAGGCATGAAAACAACAGCTGCATTCAAAGAAAACGAAAGCCGTCGGAAGGATTCATTTTAGGGACATCAAAAGTACGTCAAGGGATCTGTACCTGCAAAAGCCTGAAAACAACCCAAATATACTATACATGGAGATGACGGCCTAATGAAACACACACTCTATGTGGCACTATGTCACCCCCAATAGGAATGAGGCCAAAATGCGTGAGCTGATGTGGAAAGATCTTCACAGGGTAGCATTAAGTAAAAAAAATAATAGCCACAGGTCAGAACAGTGCACATTCAGCCCTTCGTATCCACGGGTTCCACATCCTTGGATTCAACCAACTGCGGATGGAAAATATTTGGGAAAAAAATTCCAGAAAGTTCCAAAAGGAAAACTTGAATTGCTGTGTTCTGGTAACTATTTACATAGCATTTACATTGAATTAGATATTATACATAATCTAGAGACGATTTACAGTATATAGGAGAGGGACTTCCCTGGTGGGGCAGTGGTTAAGAATCTGCCTGCCAATGCAGGGGACACGGGTTCAAGCCCTGGTCCAGGAAGATCCCACATGCCGCGGAGCAACTAAGCCCATGCGCCACAATTACTGAGCCTGTGCTCTAGAGCCCACGAGCCACAACTACTGAGCCCGTGTGCCACAACTACTGAAGCCCACGTGCCTAGAGCCCGTGCTCCACAACAAGAGAAGCCACCACAATGAGAAGCCCACGTGCCGCAATGAAGAGTAGCCCCTGCTCGCTGCAACTAGAGAAAGCCCACACTCAGCAACGATGACCCAACGCAGCCATAAGTAAATTAATTAATTAATTAATTAAAAAAATAATAAAGTAGATAGGAGGATTGTGTAGGTTCTATGCAAATACTACATGATTTCCTATAAGGGACTTGAGCACCCATGGATTTTGGTATGGGGGGGCAGTCCTGGAACCAATGCCCCTCGGATACCAAGGGACAACTGTGTGTGATATGACCTCTTTTTGTGTGAACTTCTAAAATGTGTGCATGGCTCCTGCAATGGCACTGTTCATAAAAGATCTTTTATTTTTCTGAAAGAGGATATAAGAAATTTAACTGGCCACCTTCAATCCAAACACTGTGAGAGAGGAGCCTTCAAAGTTGTATTATGTATTTGGGATCTGTTTCAATGTCCTTTCGAGGCACTCACTTTTTTTTCATTATACAAATAAAGTAATATTGGCAGTGAGGTTACAGAGGATATTTAATTGTTATTCATGCTTTCCTGCTTTAAATAAAGAGATGCCTAATAAATAAAGAGATGCCTGTTTTAAATAAAGAAATAACAAACATTACTAAAGATAAAACATATACAATTATATCAGCAGAATTCTTTCAGCAGCAGGGCTTATCTTTAGATTAGAAGTAGAATAAATTCAAGGTTGTCATAATTCAAAATAATTTCCCTATGGATTAAATTTTGCATAAAATGTGAATTTTACTATCACTGGATTTATAATCTTAGATTGTTAGTGATTTTAGGAAACTACTTTGTTCAACTATAGTCTCTTTTCAAATCCAGTTTTTTATACACACACACACACACAAACACACACACACATACACACACACACACACACACACACATCCCCAAATACTTCTAATTCTAATTCATTTATATACTCCTAATGCAAAGGGTATATATCTCAGAAGATTGTCTAATTTTCCCAATAATGACTGTGAGTTTCAGATAGTCCCCTTACAAGTATTCAGTGTTGGAAAACCACACCTGTTAACTAACAGCTGACCTGAAGGCAGGTCAATTGTCATCAATAATAACACGTTCCTCTCACCATTTATTTACTTAATCTTTTTGAAGTCAGCCTTGGAATTTTTACAATGGATACACAAAGCTCAACAGAGACCTTTAAAGAGAGAGAACACTTGGAAGAGCAAAATATAGAAAACCAAATGGAGCAGAAACCACCCTCCCCGATGAGAACGAGCTCCCACGGGGTGTGCTGCCCTAGCCCCTATCCACACACCAGGGGCCTGGTCTTCCAACCCTAGTCAAGCCTTCAGCTCATACAGCCCCAGCCAACATCTGACGGCAACCTCACGTAGAGATCTTGGGTCAAAACTGCCCAGCCAAGCTGCCCCTGAATTCCTGAGCCTCGGGAACTGTGAGTGAAAATAAATGCTAATTGTTCTTTTAAGCCACTGTATTTGGGGGTGATGCCATGCCGCATTAGATAAGTTAATACAAACACCAGCAAGTCCTAAGGACAGACTATCCAAAATCCAGTCACAGTCTTCTGAAGCCCACAGGTACTGAGACAAGTTATTTATTTATTTAGTTAGTTATTTATTTAACATCTTTATTGGAGTATAAATGCTTTACAAAGGTGTGTTCGTTTCCGCTGTATAACAAAGTGAATCAGTTATAGATATACGTATGTCCCCATATCTCTTCCCTCCTGTGTCTCCCTCCCTCCCACCCCTCCAGGTGGTCACAAAGCACCGAGCTGATCTCCCTGTGCTATGCAGCTGCTTCCCACTAGCTATTTTACATTTGGTAGTGTATATATGTCCATGCCACTGTCTTACTTTGTCCCAGCTTACCCTTCCCCCTCTCCGTATCCTCAAGTCCATTCTCTAGCTGGTCTGCGACAATTTATGTTAATAAATTCATCCTGAGAACTGGATCCTTGGATTCAGGTTGAATATATGCTTATATAAAGAAATACATAATTAAATAAAATATACTAGTATTTCATTAATACTCAGCCATTGAAGAGCTACTACTAGATATTATGCTAGTTACAAGAGAGATATAATTAATGCTACAAAGCAGCTAAGGAAACTTTCCTTTTGGGCTTAAATCAAGACTCATTACATTCTCAGAAGACGTGAGAACAATGCTATTTTTTCCTTCTTTCAAAAATGTTCTCCTTTTGGAATTTAAAGAAGTTAAAGAACATGTTCTTATTATATAATCTTATATGTTATCAAACATTAGTAAAAATGAGGTATATAAAGAATTTCAGTCATGAGGAAAGGCTTAACTTAAAAAATGAAAAATATATATACTTAAACTAGCCTGCAAAATTCTGCATCAACAATGCATGAAAAAAAAAAAAACTAGTAAGAAATGCACCAAGATTTCAGTAGAGATTGATTCTGGCTGATGACATACAGGTGGCATCTTTTTCTTTATACTTTTCTGTAGTAAAAAGTCCCATTTTTCCTATCATGAACTTACTTCGATTTAATAATCAGAAAATTTTAAATTTTTAAGGAAGCAAAGTTCTGATAAAGCTTCCCAATCTCCTGCTTGCAGTAAATGGCAAGTTCACAGGCTGGGAGGAAACAGTACAAACAAGAGGAAGCTGCCGCTTATCCCCTTCCGGAAAGAAATGGGTAGGGTTTAAGTAAGTTGACCGTCCAGCAAGCAATCGATAAATGAAAAACAAACTGGACCTTTCAGGATCTGTAGATTATGATCAGTTTCATGAATTTCTTACAAAAACCCTCCATAAAGTTTCAAGAAAGAAATCCAAGTTGTCTATTCTGTTGGCCTCAAAGAATTGAAACCCTTGCTGATGTTTAACTCACTCCAAGTGCTTCTCACCCCAAAGCTCCCATCCAGCTGCTCTGCCGTAGGCTCTCAGACAACGGGACGTTCTACTCAGGATAATAAAACTCTACAACTGTTTTTCAAGGCCATTTCTTCCTCAGATATTAGGTCTGTAATGCACAGGTACTGGGTTGGGTCACACAGAAGGTGGCATCCCTTAGTACAATCCAATCCAATCGATGGAGGATAAACAACCTGGGTAATTATTCCCCCAAACCCTCTACCTACTGTGTTCTGATTGGTTCGGGGTCGACCCTGGCCACTCAAAGTGGGGGTCGCTGGACCAGCAGTAAGCAGTATCGCCTGGGAGCTTGTTAGGAATGCAGACCCTTGGGCCCCAGCCCAGACCTAGTGAATCAGAGCCTACATTTTCACAAGCCCACAGCTGGTCTGTAGGACATAAAGTATGAGGGCCCCTGGGGCACAGGCTGGGGCTCTCCGGTGGACGGTGATGGTTGCTATCACTACACCTGGGATCCTAGGGTACAGACTTCTCGGTCACATCTTCCGGGATCTCAGAAACAGAGCTCAGCTTGCTTTTCCTGTTAATTTTAGTTTTGATTGGTTTTTCTTTTCATGGGGAGGTGTGTCCACTTTCTTGTCATGCCCAGTTCCTGTCATACATGTAACAGATTCTCACCTGGTCCTGGCCCAGGTGCCAACAGTACCCTCTCAAATGCCCCCTGAGTGCTCTTGTCTGCCACCTGCTCCCTGATCCCTCACCCTGAGTCACCCCTGGTCTCACCAGGGCAAATCGCATCCTCTTGTCTGGGCTGGGATGGAGAAGTCACAGAGAGAATGTGAGATAGCAAGATTTTGTGGTTTGTAATTTGCCTTATAGATTGACTCTTAGCCCTACAATGTATGTAATAGAACAAACGCAATGGAAAGCAGGGTCCCAGGGGAGGGGGGTGGCACTGCTTCCAGAACTCCCTCTCCCCCAACCGAGCATTCGGTCTCCATCCAACAAGCTGGTACAGATGGTCCACAGGTACCTGGGCTGGGTGTTGAGAAGACAAAGATGAATTTTGGAATCAGACAGTCCTACCCCTTAGGACATTCAGCCTGAGGAAAGAGACAGGAAAGTCAACAGTGGTGACAAGCCTTCCCACAGGGGACAGAGGACTGGAAACAGGTCCAGGCTGGGGGAAGGCACCCACCCAGCTAGGCCTGGTCAGCCAAACAAAGGCAGGAATCCCAGGGTGCCAGGGAGGACGGGGACGGTGGTCCAAGTGTCAGACAAGCAAAGGCTGGGAGCTGACGGCTCCTGGGGAATTGGGGAAGTTACAAGTAGATTCACCTGGCTGCCCACACAGGCGGGGAAGATAGCTCATGAAGTCCTAAGGGTTGACATGGGCTAAGGAGTCTGAATTGCACCTGAAGCTAATGGAGAACCGCTCAAGGTCTTAAGCGAGATGTGTCATGAGCAGGCTTTCCTTCTAAAATGCTGCTTCTCAGGTGAGAGGAGAGGTGGAAGGGGGGAGCCTCCCCATTTTCTTCTTTCTATTTCCAAAATAGTCATTAAATATGTGCCCTCCCCACTCGCCTTTTTAAACTGATTTGGCAACTCCTTTGTGATTTAAGATGTAATTGAAACTGACATCTGTCTGTCTGACTCATGGTTGTCAGGGAGGACAGCTTCAACAGAACATTCTGGGCTTAGGGCTGTCTGTGCTTCAGGTGTTCCTTAATGTCTTGCAACTTGATTTTCTCTTTAATGTAAAAATTTTAATTATAACCTTTCCAAATGTGAAGGTTCTTGATATCCTTAGTCATCAGGGAGATGCAAGTTAAACCCACACTGAGATACACCCACCAAAATGACTAAAATTAAAAAGACTGACAATACCCAATGCTGGTGATGGTTCGGGGCTCCCCGCAGGTGGGAGTGTACAATGGAACAACCATATTGGAAAACTGGCAGTTTCTAATAAAACATACCACACGCCTACCTTACGATCCAGCAATTCCACTCACAGGTATATTCCCAAGACAGATAAAGTCTATATCCACATAAAGGTGTGTACAAGGATGTTTAGGGAAGCTTTAAATTGCAAACAACCCAAATATTCGACATCAAGAGACCGGATAAGCAAACTCTGCTATATTCAAACTTAGAAATACCAGTCAGCAACGAAAAAGAACAAAATCCTGATACAGGCAACAATACAAACAGATCTCAAACTCATTACATGGAACAAAATAAGCCAGACACAAAAAAGTACATGCTATTTGATTCCATTTAATGAAATCCAATGACGGACAAAATTGATCTATGGTGATAAAAAAAAAAAAAAACAGTGAAGGGGATTACTATAGGTGAGAAATTTCTAGGGTAATGAAAACATTATATATATTGATCTGGGTGATATTTATATGTTTATATTCACCTGTCAAAATTCATTGAGCCGTACCCTTAAGAGTCATGCATTTCTCCGTGTGTAAACTGTATCTCATAAAACACAACTTCACCAAAGATATACAAATGGCCAAAACCACCATGAGATACCACTTTACATCCTAGAAGCCTACTAGGATGGCTACAATTAATAATAAAACAACAAACAGAAAATAACAAGTGTTATTTCTCCACAGGGAAACCCGTGGAGAAATTGGAACCCTTGGGCACTGCCGATAGGAATGTAAAATAGTGCAGCCACTGTGGAAAACAGTTTGGTCATTACTCAGAGAGCTAAACATAGAATTATCATATGATCCAGCAATTCCACTCCTAGGTGTACACCCAAAGGAATTTAAAGCAGGGGCTCAAACAGATATTTGTACACCTGTGTTTGTGGCAACATTATTCACAATAGCCAAAAGTCAGAAACAACCCAAGTGTCCACTAACAGATGAATGGATAAACAACATGTGGCACACCCAGATAATGGACTATTATTCCTTTAAATTAAGTAATGAAATTCTGAAACATGCTACAACACGGATGAACCTTGAAGACATTATGCTAAGCGAAAGAAGCCAGACATGAAAGGACGAATAACGTATGAGTCCATTTGTGTGAAATATCTAGATTAGGCAAATTCATAAAGACAAAAAGTAGATTAGAGGCTACCGAAACTAGGGGGAGGAGGGCATCGGGAGTTCCTGCTTAATGGTTATAGAGTTTCTGCTTGGGGTGATAACCAAGTTTCGGAAATAGATAGCAGTGACGATTGCACAAGATCATGAACGTAATTCAGGCCACTGAATTGTAAGCGGGTTACAACGGTTAAAACAGGGATTTTACGTTGTATATTTTACACATTAAACTAGTTCACGGTGATAGAAATCTGAAGGGTGGGGCCTGGGGAGAAAGACTAAGAAGAAATTTAACCATGGTGATAAAAATGCTTTTTATCTTGAGCTGGGGGATGATCGCACAAGTGCATGAATTTGTCAAAAAATCATCCAGGTGTCCATTTAGAATCTATTATGCGCTTTACTGTATGCAAATTGTACTTCACTAAACAGCTATGACCACAAAATATGGTTAAAAAGCAACAAGGCTTCGATAGCGCTGGGAAGGGTGTGGCGAAGGAAAAGCAGGGCCAGAGGTGGGAAACCAATTACAAGCGTCCTCTCAGTCCCCCAGGTAGACATGGCTCCACTGAGTAAGGTGAGGGCCTCGGGAGGCTGAGAGGGAAGCCAACCCCGAACTCATGAGGCAGAAGAGACGCATGGATGTGGGAGGGGACGAAAGGACAGGGGAACGGCTTCTGACCTGGGGGCCTAAGAAAACGTCAGTCATCTGCCAAGCAAAGAAACACAGCAAGAAAATCCAGGACTCTTGGTAAACAAATGAAGGCCCAGAAATCTGCAGCCAACTAAAGGAAACACCCCAGGGACACACAAGAAACATTCAACTTGAATCAGAGGTTCACAGTAGAAAGTATAATTTCCAAGGGTACTGGTGCATATGAAGTCGTTTTGTTGGCGTGTTTCAATTTGTTTCTTTCTGCCCAGGAACAAGTGGCCTGACTTATGCCAAAAACGATGTGTTCCCCGGGTACATGCGAAACAGGATCACCGCAAACTCTCCCATGAGTCAGTGAACACAGTTCCTTTTGTGCCAAGGAACAGATCTCGGGACCCCCCTCCCCTGCCCTGGCAGCCTCCACCGCCTCCGTCCTCGTTTCATACCTCATACCTGCCCGTCCGGTAAGAAGGGGGAGAAATGAACAATGGGCAGATTTCCAGCGTCATAATCATCCGGATGGTGGCAGCTAGAAAACACGGGACAAAATATCTCCTGGGGGTACAGGGATGAGCCCAGAAAGGCGGCATCGCAGGCAGTGATGAACCTCTGAGATCCCTTTCACCTGTGGAGGGGCCCGTCAGGACAACCCCGCCCGTGGTGCATCCTGCCTCCCAGAGCCCTCTTCTGAGACATCCTTCCCCTCAGGCGTCTGAGCCATGACCTCTCTCCCTCACCTACTCACTAACCGCCTGCCCTGGGTTGAATTGTGTCCCCCCACAAAGATATACCCAAGTATACCCAAGAGATACCAAGGATATCACAGGTCCCAAGTATATCCCCTGGGACCCGCAAATGTGACCTCATTTGGAAATAGAGTCTTTGCAGATGGAATTAGATTAAGAATCTTGAGATGAGATCATTCTGGAAATCTGAGACACAGACAAACAGAAGAGAGAGGCCATGTGAAGATGGCCAGAGATAGGAGTGATGCAGCTAAAGGCCAGGAATGCCTGGGGCCATCAGAGGCTGGAAGATGCGAGGAAGGATCGTCCCCTAGAGTCTTCGGAGGGAGCACGGACCTGCTGGCACCCTGATTCTGGATTTCTAGCCTTCGGATCTGGGAGAGGATGAATTTCTGTTGTTTAAAGCACCCAATCTGTGGTAAGTTGTTACGACAGCCCTAGGAAACTGACACATCGATGCTCCAGCGCCACAATCACCCTGCATCCCCAGAGCATCTCTTCCACCTGACCTTCCCCTCCTCTCCCGCTCAGGATGACACCCGTGGGTCCAGCCTCACCCACCTGCAACGGCAGCAAGAAGCCCCCATCAGATCACCTGCCTCACTCTCCTCCACCCTCTACACTCCTGTGTTCTCCCAGCTCAAAAAAGTCAATTCCTGGGCTTCCCTGGTGGCGCAGTGGTTGGGAGTCCGCCTGCCGATGCAGGGGACACGGGTTCGTGCCCCGGAGCGGCTGGGCCCGTGAGCCATGGCCGCTGAGCCTGCGCGTCCAGAGCCTGTGCTCCGCAACGGGAGAGGCCACAGCAGTGAGAGGCCCGCGTACCACAAAAAAAAAAAAAAAAAAAAAAGTCAATTCCTGCAAATCCCTGGTTACCCTCAGGAAGAAAAGCCCAGGTTGGCCCCTGCCCCCGTCCCCAGCCTGAAAGGACACCACGAGTGTCGGAGACACCTTTGTGGTAGAAGCAAGTATTGTTTGGTGCATTTGCAAAAAGTAAGATCCAACCATGCTGTGCAGTAAAATACTCAAAATGCCTGGTCATTTGCTCAGTTGTTTTATTCCTCCAGCCACTGGTAACCTCAACTTTTAATAAAAGGGAAAATACAGCTGATTAGGGAAATGAACAGAACGCATACTCTGTAAATAGAGCCCTGTGATATGAATGCTGCCCCTTCAAAGTGGCTGAATGCAAAGAAAACCAACCACCTGGGCCACCGGCACCATCAAAGCGCATCATCCAACGTCAACAGCAGGGAGACCCCAGGCCTGCCTGAGCTTACAGTTCTCTGGAACACGAGTTCTGAGCAGAGCCCGTCAGCTTTCAGCCCACTCACTACACCAAGTTCCTAATTCCCAACGAAGGAGAATTCTACATTCACAAGAATTATTTACCCACGGGAAGATGGTGCCCTGGCATGGAACGCACCTGTAAGTCACAGACTAATGAACTGCGAACACTGATGCTCCCCTGACGCCTCTAATTCATTCTGGTTTCCTGTCTCTTACTTAGAGTGACATGTGCTTTGGGTCCTTCCAAAATCAGCATGTGAGTTGATCAAATGCTCCAAACACACACCCTCAACATCTTGTCGCTGTTGTTCCAACAGACTTTATTTTTTAGAACAGTTTTAGGGAATTCCCTGGCGGTCCAATGGTTAGGACTCCATGCTCTCACCGCCAAGGGCCCGGGTTCCATCTCTGGTCAGGGAACTAAAATCCCACAGGCCATGCTGCACGGCCAAAAAAATAAAAATAGAGCAGTTTTAGGTTCACAGCAAAAGCGGATGGAAGGTGCAAAGATTTCCCTGTCTGTAATGTTTGTTTTTTGTTTGGTTGTTTTTTTTAATAAATGTATTTATTCTATTTATTCATTTTTAAATGTATTGGGTCTTCGCTGCTGCACGTGGGCTCCCTCCAGTTGCAGAGAGCAGGGGCTACTCTTCATTGTGGTGCGCGGGCCTCCCGTTGCGGTACCTTCTCCTGCTGCAGAGCACGGGCTCTAGGTGCGCGGGCTCAGTAGTTGTGGCTCACAGGGCCCAGCTGCTCCGAGGCATGTGGGATCCTCCCAGACCAGGGCTCGAACCCGTGTCCCCTGCATTGGCAGGGAGACTCTCAACCACTGTGCCACCAGGGAAGCGCTCCCTGGCTATAAAGTTTTGATACCTGAAATGATGTTCAGAGCAAAGGAAGTCCTATGCTACATTCAAATTTCAACAGTGCAGCTATAAAAGCTAAGACTAGCCTTTTATTTATATTATTATTTTTTAAGAGCGTAACAGGTTAACACTAAAGCTTTACAAAAAAGAAATGAAAAAGAAATATAGAGTAAATACATGTCGTAGTTTAAAATGGGGGATTGCATAGAAAAGGAAAGGTGGTCTGAGCACACTCAATTCTTCAATTAACAAGAGTTTCATTGTTATAATAGTAATATAAATGTCACTTGTTTCCAACTGTTAGAATCAATCAACAGATAAAATCGAGGTGTACATAAGCTTAATTACAGATTAAAGGGAAAAAATGTTATTAATCTTGTCAGTAGAAAGATAAGGAGGGCACAACAAGAGGTGATGGGAGCAGAGGAGGTAGGGAAAGGCCAGGAATGTCCTTCCCTAAAGGAGAAATCCAGAAATACTGACTACAGCGGATGGAAAGGAAATCAAGGGTGAAATAAAATACATGTGTAGGTGCCTGATGATTAGCTTTTGTGATCTGTAACGTAAGTGCCTGACATTAAGCTTTTGATTGCTGAGGCATCCACTTCAAAGACACCCATCTCGAATAAACACATCGCCAGCTATTCGACTACAAAAAGAGGCAGGGCCCCCCCCACCCCCGCACATAATGTTCCTCTTTTTAGAAACCTCCAGGTGATCTAGATAGCTGTGGACAGCTTCCCTTCCTGCACTTTAACTCCCACTCTTTTGTTTTAAATTCACCCATGAAGAGTGAACCCTAGGCCCTCACCCTGCTAATAAAGGCAGAACCCCAGGTGTTCGTTTTCCCTCTCTCTCTCTCCCCCCCCACTTCGACGACCCTCACCCCCTCTGCTGTGTGGCCCCAAGCATGCCGTGTGCCCTACAGGTCCTGAAAGTAATAAAACTTGTTCTTTCAAAGTTTGCTGCTGATTGTGGCTGACGTGTGTCTTGCAGTCCTACTAAGAACCACAAGGGCTGGTCCAGGCATGACCCTGGCTCTGGTGGGGAAATGTCTGTGGAGGCTGCCACACGTAGAGTGGGCCCAGGTGAGTGCCCCAGGCGGGCCTAGCCTACAGCATCACTGTCAATAGGCTAAGAACACACAAAGCAACAAGGCATTAGAACCATAAATACGAAGAATTCTGGGTGGGTGTGTCTGATTAGAGAGAGGGGGAGATAGGAGTGCAGTTCAGCAAAATCTCCATCTGTCACTGCAGGGAGTCAATGGTATTCTCCCAAATGGATAAATCAATATGCCCATTATGAGCAAGTTGTACATCAGCAGGGAGTGGCTGCCAGAAGAAATGGAAGTGGGGATGGTTATCCGTTCCGGGAAGCAGACAGGAGAGGGAACAGTCTGGGGTGAGTAGCTGCGGCTGTTCATACGAGCCCATCTGTAAGAGCCTCTTTTCTACCATGTACGTGCGTGACTTTAACTGAAAAGGAGGAAGATGTTCAAATGTACAAACGTCCGGTTATGAAATAAATGAGCTGTGAGGATGTAATGTACAGCACGGTTACTAGTTAACAATGTTGTATTTTATACTTGAAAGTTGCTAAGAGAGAAGATCTTAAACATTATCATCAGAAGGAAAAAAAACGTGCTAATGGGTGGTGATGGATGTTAACTGGACTTGTGGTGGTCATTTCACAAGACAGTCGGCCCTTGGTATCCCCAGGGAATCGGTTCCAAGACACCCACGGATACTAAAACCAGCAGACTCTCAAGTCCCTTATATAAAAATGGCATGGTATTTGCACATCACCCACACACATTGTCCTATATATTTTAAATCATCTCTAGATTCCTTATAATACCTAATACAACGTAAATGCTATGTTAACAGCTATAAATACAACGTAAGTGCTATGTTAACAGCTATAAATACAACGGAAATGCTATGGAAATAGCTATAAATACAATGGAAATGCTATGTTAATAGCTATAAATACAATGGAAATGCTGTGGAAATAGTTGCCAGCTGGCAACAAGCTCAAGTTTTGCTTTGGGGAACTTTCCGGAATTTTTTTTCCAAATATTTTTGATCTATGGACGCAGATCTGCAGGTGCTGAACCCGTGGATACAGAAGGGCGACTGTATATACAAATATTTAATCATTATCTTGTACACCTGAAACTAATATAACGTTATATGTCAATTATACCTCAGTTTTTTAAAAATGGGAAGAGGAGAGCAAAATACTAAGAAGGATAAAAAAGTATATTAAATGGGAAAAAATTAAGCGAATAAGACCCTTGTCATTAAAGGTCAAGGTGTGTTTAAAGAAGAATCTGGAAAACGGATGGGTTATTTAACCAACATTGTTGAAAAGTTGACAATTACGCAGGAAAAATACACACACACACACACACATTCCATATATCAAAATACAGATCAAAGAAAATTAAGAGCAAAAATAAATATATACATACATATTTACATCCTAAAATAGTTAACTGATCGTGAGACAAGGAAGGGTTTCAATAGCGTAATAACAATGAATAAAAGAACAAATAAAAATTTTACTGTACATGAAAACATAATTTCCATTTATATAAAAAGTCATAAGCAAAATTAAAGGGAAATTTAAAAGCAGTAACCAAAATTAATGACATATACAGGACTAGTTAAGTAATCACAGAAATATATTAAATATCAGCGTAACTATACTAAGAGTACAATATTTTAAATGGATAAATAACAGAAAAATCACTAGTAAACAAATTAAAATAGTAATGAGACACCACATACCTAACAAAAAAGATGGTACTTCAGATATTCACAGAAGGTGGATTACTCAGTTAACGGTGTTGGACAAATGCCCTACCCATTTGGGAAACAATAAGGTTGGATCTTTACCTTACGTCTTATGCCAAAATGAATCATTAAATAACATACAACCATAAAAATGCTGCAAGAAAATTTAGATAACTATTAAATGTGCTTTAAAAAAGCATTTCAAAGCATGATAGCAAAGCCAGAAACCATACAGAAAAGGACAGATAAATCTGACTAAACAAAAATCTATTCCTTCTCAGCAAAATAGTATAAAGAAAGTAAAATGGCAAATGATAGGAACTTCCCCGTTCAGCCATGAAAAACCAGCTTTGATTGATCCATTCTCCCACTGAGAACAGTAAGACTGAGCCATTTGTTTTTAAATCTATTTGGAGGCGTCAGACTTCCCAGACAACCAGGACTTGAGGGCCCAATGTCCAAGAAAGAAGGTGAACGCCCTGAGATAAGCTTCCACTCTCATCCCTTTTCCCATCATGGTATTTGCTGATTCATAAAGGCTAAGAGACTGAGAAACCAAGCAGAGAGCAGCAGCAATGATCAGAGGCCTCCGGCAGAGTCATCACAGTCTCAAGGGTTAAGGACACAGCATGGGAGTTCACGCCTTGCCAAGGGTGACAGGCCTGTTGAACACCCCACGTTTTCTGTGGGAAGCCCAAAGGGCTAGGCCCACAAGTGAGGCAAGCCAGAGACAGGACAGACCTTACACAGACCTATGTAGCCTACTATCATCTGCCCCACTCTGGCTGCCAGAAGCAAATTAAATCTTCTCTGGTGAAAGACAACACTATCTAGAACTACTTCAATTTTTCATATACAGTGTCTATCATTAAAAACAACAAATTACCAGAGATTATCAGAGAAAGGACCAAGAGAAAAACAGACAGACAATAGAAAACATCTCCAAGAGACACAGATACTGAAGGTATGAGACCATAATTCACATGTAATGACAAAAGGAGAATTTTAGCAGAGAACTGAAATCTGAAGAAGAATCAAAAGTTTTAGAAATAAAGTATATAATAACTAAAACTAAGAATTTTAAAAGGAATTAAGAAGCAGATTAAGCTAAAAAGAGAATTAGTAAACTGGAAGATGAGTTGACCAAAAATGCCCAGACAGGGAAAAAAAGGATGGAAAAGATAGGGGGAAAAAAAACTCGTAAGAGATACATGGAGCATGGTAGAAAGGTCTAATATATGGGAATGTGGTGTCATAGAATGTTGGCGGGGGGGGGGGAGGGGGGCGGGAAAGAATGAGACAAAACAATATTTGACAAGACTGTGGCAAAGAATCTTCCCAAACTGACAAAAGATATCAAGCCAAAAATTCAAGAAATTCTACAAACCCCAAATAAGATTTAAAAAATACATGCCGGGGCTTCCCTGGTGGCGCAGTGGTTGAGAGTCCGCCTGCCGATGCAGGGGACGCGGGTTCATGCCCCAGTCCGGGACGATCCCACATGCCGCGGAGTGGCTGGGCCCGTGAGCCATGGCCGCTGAGCCTGCGCGTCCAGAGCCTGTGCTCCGCAACGGGAGAGGCCACCACAGTGAGAGGCCCACATACCGCCAAAAATAAAAAATAAAAATAAAAATAAATACATGCCAACTTGAAAAACAATGTGGAACATGTGCTAGACAAAGAATAATATCTTAAGCATATTTTTTAAGTTCTTAGAACTCAGGAAGAAAAGACAGATTAACCCCCCAAAAAAAAGAGAGAGAGCAAGGGATATGAAGAAGTAAATCAAAGAAAGAAGAAAGCTAAACGGCTAGGAACATGTTATAGGAAACATGTTTTAACCTCACTAGTCATCAAAGACACACATGTTAAAGTGAGTTATCATTTTTTGACCATGAGTTAGAAAAGATTAAAAAGAGTTAAAATAACTAGCTTTGGCAAAGTGGAAGGAAAGGCACTCTCTTATCGTGCTGGTGAACACAAGCAGGTTCACTCTTCCTAAAGGGCAATTTGTTACCATGTATTATAGCCAGTCAGGATAAGCAGGTCATGTGGCAGTAACAAGCAACCCCCAAATTTCAATGGCTAGGACAAAAGTCTACTTTCCCACATGACATGTCCACTGTAAGTGGGCTGCAGCTCTTTCCTATGTTGTTTTCTCTCTACCTGGAATGTCACGAGTTTCATCACTGAGGGAAAAGAGGGTATGGAAGAGCATACGCTGGGTCTTAAAAATCATGAGCAAAGCTACTCAAGTCACTTCTCACACTGAATCTGCCAGAGCAAGAGGGCCAGCCAAACATGACGCTACAGAGAGAGAAGTCTACTGCTCCAGGGAGAGGCAGAAGTCTTTGTGAAAATAACAGGACCCACCACGTGGATCCACACTCAAGACCCAACAATTCCTTAAAAATAATCAGATCAGTGTGCAAAGATATATGCAAATTGCTGTAGTGCTCATAAATGACAAACTCGAAATAACCTCAACGTCCATCAGGAAGTCAAAAGTTTAAAAAATCAAAATATCCAAAATACAGAATATATTGCAGTAATTAAAAATAATGATGTGTATGTGCAGAAATGGAAACATTGCCTCAATAAGTTGCTAAGGAAAAAAGTAGATTACATGTAGCATAAGAAATGACTCAACTGATATCGAAAAAATTTAATTATCTCTAGATCAGCGATTTTCACATTTGGCATTTTACCTATCTATGTTATCTGAATATTTACAATAAGCATGTATGATTTTTAATGTTGCAAAGACCAATAAGCCATTTCAACATTTTTAATAATTAATGTGCTGCATGATGAGGATACAGCAAAACAGGCAGTTTTATTGCCTGCTGGTGGAAGGAGAAATTAGTACAATCTTCCTAGAAAGTAAAATGGCCTTTAAAAGGCTCATACTCGTAAAGCTAATATACGTTCTAAGAACTGATCTGAAAAGGAATGCTCCAAGTGCCAATAAAAGATATACTAAGACATCCATTCATCAGAGCGTTATTCACAGAGCAAAATCTCAGAAACAACCAAAACGCCCAAAAATGATTAACATTACACATTAATAAACTATGATGTGTACAGAAATGGGTTTTGAAAAAAATCAAGATTCTAAAGCACTTTTAATATAGAAATGAGCTCAGAGTATGCTTAGAAGTGAAAAAAGCAGGATCCAAAATTGTATTTATAAGATAAACTTTAGAGATAGATAAACAGATGAACAGATCATATCAAACGTTAACTTCTTTATCTACAGGTACTGGTCACTTGTTTTTATTTTCTCCTTTGTACTTTTTTTTCCCCATTTTCCACACCTAAATATTTCTATTGGAAGCAGAAAGAAATATCTAATAAATATTACTGTTAAATGTCAGAGTAAAGGAGCAAGGATCAGAGGGTGGTGTGATCATTCATTCACAGCAAAAAATCAAGCTCTATCCAGGAGTTTCACAAATCACTAACATCAGAAACGTCTGCCCAATGAAACCTTCATGTACCCCAACTTCATTGCCCCTTGAAATTCAGCAAGCAAAAGGGTCTCCCAACCTCTTAGCCAAGCACATACTGCTGTTGAGAGCCAGAAAACACATGATAATGACCAGAGAAATGTAAATGTAGTGGAAAAGACTCACATTTGCACTGGAAAAATCTTTTCCCGTTTGAATCAGCTCTGACTACAGGAGACCAACAGTAATTTCCTCAATTAAACATTAAGAGAGCACAGACACACACACACACAAAAGAGAGCACACCAAAAAATTAAGCATGAAAAGACCAGACAAGAACCATTCTGTTGGTCTAATGTTGTAATGAACTAGATGGAAAATAGAGATAAGAAAACATTATACACATATGTAAACACACACACACAGTGAGTTACAGGAACGCATACACATGGTGTTTTCACAGTGTATCAGATTCAATGACTTCCAACCAGGTAAAGACCCCCTGGCTCTTTCTCCTTCCTGTAGAGTAGCATGATTTCCTACTATCACATAATGGAAAAGAGAAATACAGCCGACCCTCTAACACCATGGGTCTGAACTGTACAGGTCCACTTACACATGTACTTTTTTTCAATAAATATAGTATGTATTTTCATTTTACAGATCTTGAAATCAACTAAGTGTGAGGGAAAGTTTCTGTCTGATTAGAGATCACAACATATGAATGCAAAACAACTGGGGTTTGAGTCCAGACTGTCCAAACTGTTTCTGCTTCCTGCCCTTGGGTGAGTCACTTATCAATTCCTTTGTTTTTCAGACAGAGATGGCAGTTGTGTGGGTTTTCCACTGCACAGGAGGGTGGAGCCGCTAACCCCCCATTGTTCAACGGTCAACTGTACTACTCAGTGTGGCACTGAGCTCATGGAGAAACTCTCAAGACCATGTTGCCGTTTGTCGGTTCCTTGAGGACGGGGCCCCAGGCCTTGTAGCTCTCTGGGCCTCCAGGCTCCTGCCCAGGGCCTGGCATGCAGAAGGCATCATCCCTGGGCACTGAGAAGGCATCAGGGAAGATCTGGAAAGGATGGAGGATGGATGGGTGCCTCCATGCAGGTGAGGAAGGAGGTGGGAGGGGCCTAGCAGGGCTCAGAGGTGCCATCCTGAATCTCTGACCCCAGAACCTCGCATCTCTCTGTTTGATGCACGCCCCATGCGGTGTTCTCAAACCCAGGTGGAAACCCGTCAAACCCCACGGCCCAGCACCTCCTCTTCCGACCAGGCACCCAGCACACCTCTCAGACAGACAGGCCTCTGGGCAGCCAGGCCACAGGCCAACAGGGGAAGCCATAAGCCCCCAGGAAGTGTTTTTTAGTTTTAGGGGGTTTTCTCAGGGTTTCCTTTCATAAGAGGGAAGCCTCGTGCTCCACAGACTCACATAATCACATTCTTAAATTTCCTGTTCAAGAAATGATCCCCCAGACTTGAAGTCAGATCCAGAAAGCCAAAGCTTGGGACTTGGCTGGAGGTCCAGTGGTTAAGACACTGCACTTCCATTGTAAGGAGCGCAGGTTCAATCCCTGGTCCGGGAACTGAGATCCTGCATGCTGTGCGGCACGGCCAAAAAATATAAATAAATAAACAAACAAACAAATAATAAAAAGCAAAGCTTAAGGACACCGGATGACAAGCCCAAATACAGATCTGTCAATCTAAGGACAGTGTTTGGGGAGCTCAGCTTCAAATGCCATGTGCATCCGTGAAATAGTTGATGATCTAATTTCATGAATATTGAAAAGGCATCAGTCCAGTTAGGTATGATGCAAGAGGCAAGCTCACCACACCAGCCCTAAAAAACCTCTGGCCTGGAACACTCTGTCCTCCTGAAAGAGCACCAAATCTCAGTGAGACATTACTAAAACTTTCACATCTGAGTGGAAGTGGGTCTTTTTTCTGCTGCTCTAACTGGTTGCCCAAGTCTGTCTCTTGAGTAGTAACACGAGACCACTGCTCCTGCCGGCTCCCCCACTTCATTCTGCACTAGCCCCTCTGGCCTCCTGGTTGTTCCAGAACATTCCAGGTCCTCCACCTCACAGCCTTTGTCCTTGCTGCTCCATCTGCCTGGACCAATCTTCCGCTACAACCATGCAGGGAGACTCTCCCCTCCACAGTGTCTTTACTCGAAGGTTCTCTCCTCAGGGAGAATTTCAGCATCCACCCAACACTGCATAACCCGTGCCCTGCCTGGTCTACCTCTCCTCCTCCCCAAAAGCATGTGAGCCCCATTTGAATGGAAATTCCCCCCTTTGATCAGCTCTCTGTTCCCTAGAACAGTGCCTGGTGCAGGGTACACACTTTTTTGTGTTATTTCTTTTTAAAGGAGGAACTGCTGCACAGCGTTTGATAGTTTTCCTGGTAGAATGCACCGCACACCATCTTGCTAGGCATGAAATGGTCATCTCTGGCTCCTCATAAGCTTCATTATCAATTAAATGTCCACTGAGCATGTGATGGCCGTCTCCAAGGTCCTCCTGGGTCTGGATGAAGATGGCGTGATCTCCGTGAAAGGCAGACTCTGAAATTTGGAGTGGATGTGTCATGCCTCCTGGGGCTAATCTCCTCGTATTACATTTTTAAAGGCACAACTTGTCCAATTACGAGTATTTTTCAAAAGGAAAATACGGTCAAATGTTAAGATTCTAACCAGAAATACTCCAAATAAGAAACTGAGGAGTGTTTACAAGTGCTGGCAATTCTAATCATAGGTTTCTCTCATTTTGTGGACTCGGAGGAGCTGGTGGATATAATTTTTCCGCTAAGCCATGTAAATTCTTTCACTTTAAACAACACCTGACCAAACTTTCACTGAGAAGAGGGAGGAGAGAGCAACCAGGCTTGACAAATACTCTAGATCCTTCTACAACCTCGGGAATTTGTCCATGTAAAAGGCACTCTTGTCCACAACTCAAACAATTTTGTTGCCTTTATTCTCTATTTCAGTAATTTTCAAGCAGGGAGTGGTTTTGCTCCCCCCACCCACTCAGAGACATTTGGCAATGTCTGGGGACATTTTTGGTTGTCACACTGGGGCAGGGTGGGTGCGCTACTGGCATGCAGTGGGTGGAGGCCAGGGCAGCTGCTCAACATCCTACAATGCGTGGGACAGCTCCCACAACAAAGAATTATTCAGCCCCAAATGTCAGCAGTGCCAAGGTTGAGAAGTCTCAACACAATAAAGGCCAATTACAGCAAGCCCACCGCTAACATCATAATCAATGGGGTAAAACTGAAAGTCTTTCCTCTAACTTCTGATACAAGGCAAGGATGACCACTCTCACCATATCTATTCAACACAGTACTGGAAGTACTAGCCAGGGCTATCAGACAAGAAAAAGAAATAAAAGGCATCCAAATAAGAAAGGAAGAAGTAAAATTATCTGTTTGCAAATGGTATGATCCTATATAGAGAAAACCCTAAAGACTCCACCAAAAAAAAAAACTGTTAGAATAAACAAGTCCAGTAAAGTTGCAGGATACAAAATCTACACGTAAAAATCAATTGCATTTCTTTACACCAACCAAGATCTATCCAAAAAGAACATCAAGAAAACAATCCCATTTACGATGGCATCAAAAAGAATAAAATGCCTAGGAATAAATTTAACCAAGGGGGTGAAGATCTTTACACTGAAAACTATAAAACATTGGTAAAAGAAACTGAAGAAGACACAAATAAATGGAAAGATATAGAAGAATTAATATTGTTAAAATGTCCATGCTATCCAAAGAGGTATACAGATTCAACACAATCCCTATCAAAATTCTAATGGCATTTTTCACAGAAATAGGGAAAAGAATCCTAAAATCCATATGGAACCACAAAAGACCCCAACTAGCCAAAGCAATCTTGAGAAAGAAGAACAAAGTTGAAAGCATCACACTTCCTGATTTCAAATTATATTACAAAGCTATAGTAATCAAAACAGTATAGTATTGGCACAAAAACAGACACATGGATCAATAGAACAGAAGAAAGAGCCCAGAAATAAACCCAACCATGTATGGTCAACTAATTTTAGACAAAGACGCCAAGAATACACAATGGAAAAGGATAATCTCTTCAGTAAATGGTATTGGAAAAACTGTATCCATTTGCAAAAGAATGAAATTGGACCCTTATCTTACACCAACCACAAAAATCAACTCAAAATGATTAATGGCTTAAATGTAAGACCCAAAACTATCTGTTTAAGTATTTTCAAAGCAAGGTTATATAACTGGCAGCAAGACACAGTAGCCCAATTTTATCCAATAAGCAGATACAAATCACCTACTATGTGCAGCAAACTCTGTTTGACTGAAGAGAACACAAGCTGAATGAATGATGCTGAGGACTTTCCCTCATGGAGCTCATCAAGCTCAGAGACAGCAATTATCAACAAATAGTTATAAAACAAAGCAGAAAGAAAGGAGTTTCAGAAACAAATTGCAAATTGTGATGAGATTCCAAAGTCAGAAAGAAACCATCCAGCAAGGGGCACGGGAGTTCACGGGGAAGGTGATGCTGCCTTGCAGTAGAGAGAAGGGAACGATGTATGTCCCAGGGAGAATAAGGATCTACCATGGCTGTGGGGACAGAAAGTCACCCACTTCTGTGACACAAAAGGAAACCGCGGAAAATCAGGCAGGCATTTGAAACACTATTGTCAGGGGCCTTCAAGGAAAGGCTTCTGAAGATGATGCTGTTGTAACACGAGCCACACAAATGAAAATAAATCCAGTAGTCACACAACAGACTGGAAAGTGGTGAGATGCAGTGGGGAGACAGGAGAGGAGGTACCACATTTGTTAAAGTGAGATGTCTCAAAGCCTCAAGCTAGAGAGGTGGTGAGACTCCAGTGAAAAGTGGGGACCATCACTGGAGACTGTGCAGTGCTTAGAACATGACTGGAAGTGGGAGCTGAGCGAGGCTGGGTCACCTCCAGGGTTGCAAATATGAGCAGCCAGCAGCATGGGGCAATCAGAGTCAGCTACGTAATTTGTAGCCTCAGTGCCAAGTAAAAACAAGGGACCCCAGGTTCAAAGTCATTAAGAATGTCAAGACAGCAACAGCAGAGCAGCACACCAAACACAGGCCCTCTCACACACAGAGCGCTGGAGCTGCACAGGTTACATCCCCACAAAGTCTTGGCAACAGAAATGGTGCCCGAAAGTTGGGGCTGGGGCGTTGGGATGACTTCACAGAAAAGTACAAGATGCTGGGAGGTTGGCGGGAGAAACCCTGCAGTTGATCTTGAAGGCAAGTGTGACTCTTAGGAGAGCAGTCGAGGGCTGAGAGCTGGCGTCAGCTGTACAAGCCCGGGGGTCTCTGCCAAGCAAGTGAGATTCCCAAGAAATACGCGAGTCAGCGTTCAGCAGAGACAGAACCAACAGGGGATACAGACACTTAAGGAACTGGCTCACACGATGGTGGGGCTGGCAGGCTGGAAACTCAGGCAGGAGCTGATGCCGCTGTCTGGAGGCAGAATTCCTTCTTCCCAAGAAACCTGCTTTTGCTCTTAAGGCCTTCAACTGATTGGATGAGGCCCACCCAGACTGTCCGTGGTCATCTTGAGTTCAAGTCAACTGATTGTGGCTGTTAACCACATGCACAGAATACTTTCATGGCACTAGTCTGGTTGAATAACCAGGTGTTATAGCTTAACCAAGCTGACACTTAACAATAGCCACCACGGGGAGTAAAGGGAGAAGCGGGTTAAGAGAGTCTCAGGGCAAAGAAGTGGCCACCAGAAGGCCCAGGGGAAACCGGAAGTAGGCAATGTGTACGAGACCTGTGGAGTCCCAGGAAGTGGCTTCTGGAGGCGTGATCCCAGCTGCAGGGAATGGATGCTTTCACCCCCAGTCAGGCCACGGTCAAGATCATGCAGACAACAGTGCCCAAAATGGTGGGGGGGAGGGGAGGCAGGCAGCCCTGCCACGGCCATGAGCAGGTCCAAGGGGTGGGTTGGGGGGGAAGATATCAGAGCTCAAGAGGGTGAGGCCGGGACCCAGGAAGGGACGCTTTCACAAGCCCCAACAATGAAGCGGAAGACTGAGCTGCAGGGGCAGCCAGAGAAGGTGCCGGAACAGAGCGAGCTGGGGCAGGAGAGCCCCCCAGCCCCCGGGTCAAGGCTGGGCACCGGGCAGGCACCCGCCAGCCCCGCACACCCTTGGCCTTGGGAAGCAGAGAACTTCAGGAGCCTGCAGGCAAGTGAGTCTTGGGCTTGTTTGGAGTTTGTGCGTGTGTGTTCTTTTTTATGACAGAAGAGATCCAAAGATGTAAGAAGGGAAAGAGATGGAAGAGGCCGTGAGAGGCGGCGGTGGACAGTGGCCGGGTCAGGGGCAAGTGGGGACCAAACCCACTGAGGGAGGGGTTTGCACTCAGAGGGGCAGGGACGGCGGTGACAGTCCATCCGCGGCCTTCACTGGGCACTTCCCACGTCCCCTGCCCCGAAAACCCGGACAAGGGCAAAGCCAGGCTGGCCCTCCATCCTCTCTTCAAAATATTTAGACAGCCAGGCCGTGCCCAGGTGGAGAGAGAGCCTCCTAGGCAGAGCTGGCAGAAACATTAAACAGAAGATGGAAATGCAGTCGAGCAGTGGTACCCGAAGTGCGCATCAGAATCCCCTGGGAGGTTGTTGAACAGAGTGCTGATCTGTTCAACAGAGTTCCCGAGTCACGAGGCCCCAGGTGCCCCTGACACTGCTGAACGGAGGCCACACTTTGAGGACCTCAGCGGCAGGTCAGCAAGCCCAAGTAGAGGTGAACAAAAGGACAGCTAGGCCCAAGGCTCACTGGGAAACGGTTCAAGTTTGGGGCTTTGCATACTTTGTAAAAAACGTAATTTTTTTATCATACACCATAATTTATAGGAAACTCACAGTTAAGACCCTGAAGGCAGAACCCACACACGTCACCCTGTCTGGCAGGCACCTCTTGTGGTGAAGTGCGTTGTATTCCTTTGCTGAGAAAACTGTCAAGATATGTTGGCATATAGTTCATCTTTCATAAAAACCCTTTTATAAGTAATGTAAACAAAGAAAGGAGCTAGCGGTTGCTTAGGGCTGGAGGGAATGGGGAATAGAGGAGTGACAGCCGAAGGGTACAAGTTTTCTTTCTGAGGTGATGAAAATGTCCTAAAATGGACTGCAGTGATGCCTGCCCGTATCTGTGAATATACTAAAAAAATCACTTAATTGTACGGTTTTAAATGGGTGAATTGTATAGTATGTGAATTATATATCAATACTGCTTTTTTAAAAACAATCCATTTTCTTCACTTTCCTTTTTAGATTATTTCCTTTTATTTGGCATTTTGGGGATTTCCCATCACTTAGAACTTCAAAGGCTCTGTTTTCTTTGAGAATCTTTTTTTTTTCTATTTCTAAGCATCTTGTGACTACTTAATTTTCAATGATTTCATTTTATTCATCTGAACTTTTGTTTTAAATCACAGAATAGCAGGATTCCCTATTTTTAGATACGGATATTCTCTTTATGTAAACCCATCCAATTTTCCACATAGGGACTCTGGAATTTTCTGAATGGAAGTCATACACACAGCAAATTTTGAAAAATTATGTACCTCTTCTGCAAGTAGAAAGACACTTTAAATGCTTTTTTTTTTTTTACTGATTCCTTCAGTAAATGATGTGTTTTACTCTTGACTGAATGTTTGTGTCCCCCCAAAATTCATATGCTGAAATCCTAACCCCCAGGTGTGATGGTCCTAGGAGATGGGGCCTTTGGGAGGTGATTAGGTCATGAGGGTGGATGACTGTCCCTACAGAGACCCCACAGACCTCCTTCCCCTGCTCTGTCCGGTGAGGACACAGAGAGAAGACGGCCGCCTAACGAACCAGGAATCGGGCCCTCACCAGACACCGAATCCGCAGGGCCCTGACCTTTGACTTCGGCCTCCAGAACTGTGAGAAATCAATGTTTGATTTTCATAAGCCCCCTGGTCTGTGGTATTGTGTCACAGCAGCCCAAATGGACTCAAACCTGTTTTAATACTCAACATTCAGGAATACCCACTTCTTTGAAAAACAAGTCTTTTGCTTCTTACTTTGACTTTTTCTAAAGTATGCACGCGATTGATAAGGAAAGACAGACTCCATGCGTTTGCTAAAACACTTAGGCTGAAACCAAGCCATTTGCAGGTGGACAGATGGAACGTGCCAGGTGCAAACAGAATGTTGAGGAGTTTTCAGTTATTTTCAAAGGCCCCTCAACCAAATTAACCTTAGGTTATTTAAAAAAACAAGGTAACAGTATCTTAAGTATTCTTGGACCCAATAGTATTATTAGCAGAATCACTGTAACTCACTGCCTTTCACAAACGACATGAGTTAACTCCATACACTTGTACCTCACTCTAAACAAACCCAAAGGATTTAGATATGTTTACACCGAACAACATTTTTAAATAATTATTTCTATTAAAAACAAATTCACCAGAGATTCCCTGGTGCATTTTAAGTAGCTGAATTTCTTAGAAAAATGTATTTATTCTACTTTTCATGTATGGCAGTGGAGACTTCACCCCGCTCCAGGCCCTCCCGCCATGGGCCCTCCCGATCAAGGGCTCTGCTGTCTCCCGAAAGCCTCCCAAGATAATGTCTCCCTTGGGAGACAGCTCTGTCCTGTGATCAAAGAACCCAGTCTAAGCGACTGCATTTAGGCAAACGCTTCCCTCCCAGTGGGTGTGCCCCAGATACCATAACTTAATGCAGAAGCTTTCCTCCAAAGTAGGGTTTCCAGATTCCGCTAAAGGAGGAATTCTGCATTCAGTGGGCCTTTCAGCTTCTCTGAGGTGACACTGTGTGTGGCCCCAACACGGGAGTGGCTTTCCTAGGTAGGGTGACCAACCACCCCAGCTGGCCAGGGGCACAGGGGTTTCCCAGGATGTGGGACTTTCTGTGCCAACATGAGAAAATCCTGGGCAGACCAGAGCAAGTTGATCCCTCTGTAGGGCCAGTGGATGCCTCCCACCATATGGGGACCCATAGCAGCTGCTTGTTCACGGCAGGACATCACAGCACATGGAGGTTGAGCCTGGGGACCTCAAAAGAGGAGGAACGTGTAGGTGACGAGACACACCTGAGTCACTCTTCCCCTGCTCCGCAGTGTCTCCTGTGTCCCTTTTCACTGCGGATGAACTGGCTCCCAAAGCACTGGGTCATCTGAAGCACGACTGTCAGCAGGGAGAAGCGTCGCCAGGTGACACGAGGACTGCGCACCCCCAGCTGGCCATCAGGCCATCCCGGCGCCGCTGTACATGGAATTCATTTCCTAGAAACCCACCCATTTCCTATGACCAAGGAAAGAAGGCCTGACTCACAGCTCCACAAAACCTTCCCGGCAGCTGTGTCACCACTGCTATTTTTAGCGCACGACTACTGTGTTTTCCAAATACAAGAGCTGGAAGGTCTAGAAGGCAGCGATGCAGCCTGGCCCTCCTGATCGGAGTGGGCAGGGCCAGCCCCTTGGGGATGGCTGTCTTGACAAAGTGGAGGAGAAGAAGAAATGGAAGGAAACTTTGGGGACCCATAGCAGCTGCTTGTTCACTGCAGGACATCACTACGGAATCAGGCCCTGAAAGTCCCGGGATGCACGAGGGCTCCCATCCGGAGCTCTGCCCTAACTTGAACTCACGGGAAATGCTGAAGAAAGGACAAGGGCTCGTGACGGTCCCTGGCACAATGGTTATCTCTGCCCTGCTTGGGGCGCTCTGCTTCCTCGTTGGTCATCAGTCTGGAGCCCGCTCATTCGCCTCCAAGCCTCTGTCTCCCCCCACCCACAACCACAGGTGCTCCCCAGATGTGCCCAGATGTGGCCCCAGCCCCTGCCCTGCCCCTCCGCCCGCTCCCGCCCTGCTTCACCTGCGCCCATGGCTCCAGTTGCCACTTTCCTTGCGGTATGAACACGTAACAGGAGATTGACCCTCTTAACTAATGTTTACATTTACAAAAGGGTCCTTACCAAGTGGACACACCATTTTCTCAACCACTCCTCTTTGGTTAGAGGTTTCATGTGCTCCCATCTCTTCCCTTGGCTGAAATTGAAACAGCAGGACTGGACACCCATCTTGAGGTTAACTCACCCATAGAAACAACAGCCGCACTCACTAGGCGTCTATGACGTGGTACCCACTGTACGTGTAAGTCACTTTTTCAGGCCCTAGAACCTCTGTGAGGTGTTGTTAGTCTCATAAAAAGCATCCCCGTTTTCTAGACGGGGATCTAGGGGAAACTGAGGATGGAAAGATCATGTGACTTGTCCAGGGTCATGTGACCAACCTAAGCCTGCTATCTTTGGCCACGACACTTGTTTTCTACTCTCAGAATAAAGTCCTAGAGCTCTTCCAACAAGCGCACATACCAATCACCAAGACCAGCTTAAAGTGAGTGTCGGTTCTGGTTCTGTATGTCTAGGGAGGGCCTGGGATCCTGCATTTGGGAAAAACGCCCAGAGGAAGCCATGCTGCTAACTCGTTTTACCACACTCGAGTAGCAGCAGTTCAAACACCCAATACTCCCAGTCGGTCCCACTTCCCCCGTACTAACCAGCTCTGATCCTGCTTCAGTTTCCAAAATCCAGTCTATTCATGCGATAGGGCTGCAGATTAAAGGTAATGCATGCCTTCCTTCATTTTTACTAAACTTTTGATTTTGAAATAGTGATAGACTGGCAGGAAGTTGCCCCCTTGGGCGTTCTTCCCCAGTACCAACATCTTGCATAACTACAGTACAAGAACATCATGAAATGGCCATGGCTGAAATCCACAGAGCTTGTTCAGGTGTCCCCAGTCACGTGTGTGTGTGTGGGCGGGGGGGTTCTCTGCCATTTTAACCCTCGTGCAGCTCCCCATAACCACCACCAACACAATCTAGCAGCAGGCCTGTCCCAGTTAGAGTACCACCCACTCCTCTCCCCAAAGCTCTAACCTCAGCAACCTCTAATCTGTTCTCCATCCCTCCAACTGCATTACTTTGCGAAGGTTACATAAACGGAACCGTACAGCATATAATCCTTAGAGATCGACTCTTTTTCACTCAGCCTAATTTCTCCATCTTCCTTTATTTTTAAACTGACTTCACGTGTCTTCCTTTATTCCGGAAAATGTGCTACTGTGAATGTAACACCCTTTACTGGGCAGGCACTGCCCCTGAGCAGGGCTCGTGCCTCTTCGGCAGCCTCATCTCCACACCCCCCTCCGCTGGATGTCCCTCACCAGGGGTGGCCTCGAACCCAAGAGTCAGTTAAGTTTCAGAAACAGAAGCCAGAGGGGAATGCTTGGTTCTCCGCCGTATCACATGCCTACCTTGGACGTGAACTTCCTCGGAGCTGACGGAGATGTGCCTTTGTAAGCATACATTGCTTTTCCGTTACTTTGAAATTGCTCTCAAATCCCACCACTCTAATCCAATTTTGCCACCAAGCCAACTGTCGCTCGGGATTTCACGTCTACCCGAATTTCTGTGTCTCTGACTTAGAAGAAATAAATAAGTAAATGCCACCTTCAACTGTCTTTCAAATTCAGGAACACCATTAAAAACAGGCTCTATTCTTTTTGTACACACATACTGAGTGACATCCAGGATTCTTAACATCCTACTTCATCATAAAATCCGACCTCATAAGAACACACACACACACACACACACAGAGCCATATATATACCTTCATTCGACCAGCTGTCTAAAAGAATTACTTCCCAACCATCTGGAGTGAAGCCTATTTCCTTTGTTCACATATTTTAACAACTTCTCTACATCCTTCTTATTTCCTTTAATTAAAGGGAATTACATATTGTTTTACATATGGAACTGTTTTGAGTTAATTTGGAGAAATCATAAAATGTCACATGGTTATGATTTAGAATTACTGGCCCAATAGGCTGTAAAGGCAGTCTCAAGAAATTTCAAAATATCATGCAGACCATAGTCTCTGAATCAGGTTTTAAAAATTATTTTAGGGACTTCCCTGGTGGCACAGTGGTTAAGAATCTGCGGGCCATTGCAGGCGACACGGGTTCGATCCCTGGTCCAGGAAGATCCCACATGCCACGGAGCAACTAAGCCCGTGCGCCACAGCTACTGAGCCTGCGCTCTAGGGCCCACGAGCCAAAACTACTGAGCCCACGCACCACAACTACTGAAGCCAGCGCGCCTAGAGCCCGTGCTCCGCAACAAGAGATGCCACCACAATGAGAAGCCCGCGCACCACAACAAAGAGTGGCCCCCGCTCGCCGCAACTAGAGAAAGCCCGCGTGCAGCAACGAAGACCCAACGCAGCCAAAATAAATAAATAAATATTTTAATAAAGCTTAACAATATGTATTTTAAAAATTTAAATACCATTCTAAATAACTTCTAGGTCAGAAAAAGAGGAAATCATAACGTAAATGAGAACACAGCAATAATAAAATATTACATATCAAAACTTGTGGGGAAAAAAAATGAAAGTGATACTTTGAAAGTTACATGTAGAACAAACCTGAAGGAAGGAATAAAAAGAAAAGCAGAAACTGATGAAATAGTGAGGAAGGAAACAGATCCAGAACAAAAGTTGATTCTCTGAAAAGACTAATAAAATATTTTTGACAATATGTCACAAAAGATAAACAGCATAAATTCAAAAATGTAGAAAAACAGGATATAATAATGTTATAGCAGAGATTAAAAAGAGAACTCTGTAAAAACTTCATACTATTAACCTTTAAAACTCAGGGGGAAAAAAATGGAACAGTTTCCTAGAAAAATAGAGGTTACCATAGTGGGTTCAGGAAGAAAGAAAAATTTGAACAATCCTATAACCATTAGTTACTGACCTAAAGGTCTGATTGGAGGAATTGAACTTACAATTAGCTAAATAACATTTAAAGCTTTTCCTAAACTGTAGCCATATCTACTAGAAGTTGTCATTCAAAATAGCTTTGAATAATAGCTCACATATTATATTGATATGAATGTTAGATGAATAAATGAGGTTCCAAAAGGGTCCCTAAGTTCTCTTATTGTTTTAGATTTTTATAACACCTGCCTTAGTCTCCTTTACAAGCATAGCGTGGAAAAGAAATCAAATGTTCAAAATCACCCAAACCACCTCACAGAATTTCTAGGTAGCCCATTCCTCATGGGCAGCCAGGAGGCAAAGGGGGGAAGCTCAGAAGCCCCTTGGAGAGGCCCACGGGGGGTCAAAAGAAGGATCATGAATAGCTTCCGGGTCATTCTAGAACCCAGCTCCCCTGATACATCTAGCTGTCCTCTTCTCTGAGCCCCACTTTCTTCTACTACAAAATGATGGGGACCACTAGCCTCTAAAATCCATTCCAGCTTCAAAACCCCCTGACAATTGTCCTCCTAGGTTTCTGAAACCTTCATACACACACACACCCCAAAAGCGGCATTAAATCCTATAATCCTTTCCATCAAAATTAAAACCGGCCTTCAGGGGCTGACGCTTGTTGATGCTGAATGATTAGGACATGGGAGGGTCTTGATATCCTCTTCTTGGGCACCTATCTGAAATGTTTTTCAATAAAAATAAATTTTAGGTAAACAGAAATGCTTAGGGTTAGTGAACAGCATTCATTACAAACAAAAGCAAATTCACACTTAGAGGGTAAATCTGGGCTTGGCTTTGTAACTTCCTTCAGCAGAATTGATGCTGAACCTTATTTGCTCTGCTTGCTTCCTGGGAGCCCTGCCATGGAGAACAAACCTGGGCCAGCCTGCTGGAGGACAAGAAATCACATGGAGCAGAGACCAGCCACCCCAGCCAAGACCTTCCCAGTCCTGCCATCTGCAGCCAACCCCAGCTAAAAGCAAATCCAGCTGAGACTGGCTGAGCTGGGCCACCCTTAGCAAAATGTGACTGGTGTATACACCCATGAGGTTTCACGGTTCTTTGTTATGCAGCATTGCTGTGGCCATAGATAACTGATACACTTACACGAAGAACACGTGGGACGATATATGATACTACAGTGATGGATAAGCATCATCACGCATTTGTCCAAACCCACAGAATGTCCAACACTAAAGGTGAACCCTAACGTAAACTGTGGACTTGGGCTAATTAGGATGTGTCAGTGTAGGTTCATCAGTTATAACAAATGTACCACTCTGATGGGGGATGCTGACAATGGGGGCATGGGGCAGAATGTGCCTGGGGGACTGGGTAGGGGGTATATGGGAAATCTCTGTGCCCTCTCCTCAATTTTGCTGTGAACTTAAAACTGCTCTTTAAAAAACTGTGTCCTTTTTTAAAAAAAAAATGAAAAAAACAAACAAATGAGCCTCTCAACTGCTTCTGGGCCCAGAGCGGCCATCTTGGTCAGTGGAGAAAGGAAGAGGCCAACACCTGTCAGCCTGCCCGTCCCAAGCCCAGGCTTTCCAGGCTCACTCCAGCTTCCCTGGTCTGGCCCCCTAGGCTCCCAGTCTAATCTGCTTATTCTCCCTTCTCACCCCCCTTCCCACACTTCAGAATGTGCAGCTAACACACTAACATACTGATACATCCCTAAACAGCAAAGCCAGGCTCCTTCTCTGCTGGATGACCCTCGACAGACGTATGGAGGCCTGAGGTCAGAATTCACTGTCAGTACCAACTAGCCAGTTCTAAGCGCATGCAAGCCCATGAATACTGAGGCCTGGTAAATGCAGAAGGGGGTGTGAGTTCAAACTTGATTCTCATTTTAGGGAAAGGTGATTCCAAAGTTTATAAATCTTACTATGGCATTCAAAAAACCAACAAAAACAGAAACAAAACATTTCTCACGTATATGTCAAGTTAAAGGTCCCAGTCACTGCTACAAATCTATGAAACATTTAAGCCCCCCAGATGCAAAGGGAGACGCCCCCATACTGGGTCTGCAGTGTGGGCCTTCCTGAGCCATAGAGCAAATGGCTGGAGAGGCCTTCGAAAAACTTCAGCAAGAGGCCCTGGAATTTAAACATGCATGAGAAGAATTATATCAAGAAAGGAGTGGGAATTCCCTGGCGGTCCAGTGGTTAGGACTCCACGCTTCCACTGCCAGGGGCCAGGGTTCAATCCCTGGTCGGGAAACTAAAATCCTGCAAGCCGCGGGCCATGGCCAAAAATCAATAAATAAAAATAAATTAAAAAGAAAAGAAAGGAGTACAATATTTTAAATTTAGCATAATTGGGCCTAATTTGGTACAAGAGCAGCTGTCTGACATTCAAACTGCCGTTCTGTAACAGTGAACACAGCACAGACACTTCCTTTGGTTTCAGTACTGTCTGCAGAGCTGTCAGGGCTGTAAGGCTGAACCTTGAGAGAGAAGTGAAGAATTAAGAAGAAGTGTGGTAGCTTCCATTGCCCCAGTGTCAGTGGGAACAAAACACGCATAAATGGACGAGACAGCAGAGCACACTTTGAATACTGCTGAAGAATTGTTTGACAGATATTTACAGGTTGCATATTCAATTACGCCATCCTTTTAGAGCAATAAATATTTTAGAAGACTGTGTTGAGCCACACCCGAAATTCTACAAACCTCAGGAGCCAGGAAAGAACACACCTTAAAACAAACATGATCCTTAGTTACTCCAACCAAATGAAACCTCTCAGCTCAGGAAAACTCTCAACTGACCAGAGATCAACAGCTCAACAAAAACACCCCCCCCCAAAAAAAAACATTTACAGACATTTTTCTTCTGCGAAGCTGCTGCCGGCAGCACCTGTAATTCTATAGTTAATGCAATTACCTCTCTCCTCCAGCAAAAGCTCTTGGGCTCTCTGTAAGCTTTTTTACTGCTACTAATCATAGACCAGTCCCAAAGGGCTCCTGCCTCAGGGCCTTTGCACATGCTGTGCCCTCTGTCTGGAGTGCTCTTCCCGAGTTATCTTCTCTACATCTTTACTTGAATGTCACATGTCCTCTCAGATGACCACCCTACCTATATACAATTTCAGCCCTTAGTTTCTGAACACCTGGATTGTCCTCCCCAGCTCCCAGTGCCACTGGCTTGGCTAGGCATGGGAGGAAAGGTCTCCCTGAGGAGATGCCCTTCAGACCAGAACCTGAAGGCAGTGAGTGAATGGCCATCTGGGGAGGCACACCACAGCCCCAAGGTCGGACCCTGGCACGCTGAAACCACATTGTGTCCCGATTTCCTGTTTCTTAGCCGGCTGTTCCAGGCCAGCCTCTCATCAGCTAGCCCCGGGAAGCCTCTCGGGCTTTAGCACCCACATCATCCCGCACTGCAACCAACCACACGGCACTTGCCACCACCCCCTTCGTTCCATCTGTCTGGCTAGACTCCCACCACCATCTCCAAAAGGCTCCCCTTGCTGGGCTTCCAGAATTGTCCTCAGCTCCCTGCTTCCAAGACATTTACTCTGCATTATTATAGGGCCCCTCTCACATCCTGCCTTCGGCAATAAGCATTGAGTACTATTACTATCTAAGCACTGGGTACTATTACTCTGAGTTCTTCCTCAACTAAAAGGCAGAGACTGTTTGATTCACCTTGGAGTCTCCTGCAGCGCCAAACGGTGCTTTGTACACAGTAGGTCTGCAATAACCACTCATTTTCCCATTCACTACAGGGTCATGTTTTGGACCTGGAGACACTTTATTCTTTCAAAGTGTTTCAGAATAGACAGAGGCTGTTTGATTAATAGCATCAAGAAGCCACTGGGAAGAACAGAAGCTCTCGCCTCACGCCTTCAAAGCCAAGAACCCAGGACGCTCTCCTTCTGATCAGAAGATAAAAGAACCAGGGGTCTTGCTGTTGGTGGGCCGAGTGCCATTTCTCCATCCAGATTTGGTGGCGAGCAGAAAGGAGACTCAAAGCAGAAAAACAAAGGGAGGCTCTTTCATCAAGGGCAAAAGCAGAGAGAAAAAGAGCTTTGCCTGGCCGAAGGAAAAAAGGTAAAAAGCTGGAGGATGGCTCTTCCGAGCAAGGAGAAGGTAGGTGAGTGAAAAACAGGACAAGACAGTAAACACGGCCATGTCAGAGCGCCGTGTGTTAGGGCATCTCATGCTCACAACCCCGGGAGGTTGGAGCTGCTGTCAGCCCTACATCACAACGGGTAAACTGAGGCAGAGGGGCGCTCGGAAGATGGAGCCAGCCTCCTCTGACTCTGCACTGAGGGAAGGGCTTTCAAAGTGGCCCAGAAACTCAGTCCATCAGACCCAAGCCCCTTGGGGATGGTTTACGCTGTTCTCAGTGGTCTCCAATGCAGCTGTTTTCCAGCTTTTATTTTTTGGCCCCAAAGGAAAAAACAAAGCCCAGCCCAGTGGAGCCTCAGAGTGGGGGCTGGGTGAGCCAGACCCACCCCTGCCCACTGGAGACCCCAGGCTGCCCGAAACCCGGGAGGGACCTACCCCACCCGTGTTCTTCCTGATGCTTATCGGGCCTCCTTTAAAGCAGCCCTGGGTACCTGCTTCAGCAAAGTGAGGTCTCACATAAGCATCTGTTTGTGAAAAGCCACCTTAGTAAAAGTGAAAGCAGAGCCTGCAGAAACAGCACCCACCGCCTGGCCACCAGAGGGAGGGCTGAGGTGCAGTCATTGCCGGGTGTCCCAGCGCCACCAGGGTGATCTGCCCACGGAGACCCCAGGTTAGCTCCCCCAGCCCTAGGGGCCTCAGGGCCAGCACCATCTGACACATCACACCAAGTGCAGAACCTTCCCCAAGTTCAAATGCTGTGTCAAGTTAGACCATACGTGTAGCAGCAGAAAATGACCCTCCCCGGGGCTCCTGTCTGCCTAAGGGCTCCTGTCTGCCTAAAGCGGGCCCAGACCACAGTCGGGGGCGAACCAGCCAGCCCCCTGAGATAAACCAAAGGCACAGGGTCCCACCAGTTCCCAAGGAAACGCACATCTTTCTTATCAGGCGTGGGCTCCCGAGCAAAAGCACTTTCCCTCCCGATCTGTGCCAGGCTGAGGCTGCGGATCCCCCGGGGACCGGGGAATGTGACAATCAGGTGAGATCTCTGCCACTAGGCACACAGCACAGACCACGGGCACTTGGCCACCGTGGGCACCCTTTGGTTTTTCCCTCCAGCTGCTTTGGTGGGTTGTGTTGTGAGAGCCAGTTCCTCTCAAGCCAACTTTTTCTAAGTGTTTCTCATCGTCTCTGAGTCTCGCCCTGACTGATGCGTACCCCGTGCCTCTCCCCGCCTCCACGCCCGCCTGCCTTACCTGCTGGGCGCGCGCCCCTCCGCGGCCCTCCCCGGGGCCTGGCTCTCCGCGGTGACCGTGCAGACAGCCAAGTCGGACATCACGCTGGCAGGTCACCGCGTGGGTCACCAGGAGCGGCCGGGCGTGGGAGGGGGGAGGGGTACGGGTAAGCAGGGGGTCCCAGAGGAAACTCCGAACCCGGGGGGCAGGAACAAGCCGATCCGCGCTCGGGCGTGGAAGGGAAAGTGCAGGGGCAGCGCGAGGGCCGAGGACTGGGGACAAGTGGGGCTCTGGGCAGAAGGGCTCTCCCCGGCAGGCGAGCAAGGATGACGGTCAGAGGGGACCGAGGGTGAAGGGAACCGGCGAGAGGCTTCCAACCCGGATCCCGGCGCGGGCCCCAGGCAGGAGTAAGAGGACTCCGGGGGCGGGAAACGAGAGGGGGCTGAGGTGAGCACGCCGGGACTAGCGTTGGCCCCCGCGGCGCTGTGACCTCTGGCAGATCAATCGTGCCGCCCCACCCCAGCCCGGGATGGGCAGGCCACCCAAGGCTCCACACGTGCCCCACGCCCAGAGAGCGAGGAAAAGGGTTCACCGCGGGTGCTGAACAGAGTCAGGATCCGGGTGGCGCGGGCAATAGGAGGTACGCGGAGGGCACCCGAAACCTGCGGGGACGCTCGCTTACCCGGCCGTTGCGGTCGGTCTCCTGCACCTCCTCGGCGCTGGGCCCCCGCCGCACCAGCGCCCTCAGCAGCCCCACATCGTTGGCGCAGGCGGCGCGCAGGAGGGTCGCCGCCTCCGGGACGGCCTCCGGGACGCTCTCCGCGCTCACGGAGCTGTACTCCTCCTCGCCTCCAAAAGGGTAGAAGGAGTCGTCCGAGGCGATGCTGCGGGTGTCGGGCAGACTCGAGAAGTCCTCGTACTCCTCGAAGTCAGCTGGGTCCTCCCCGGCCTGCGCGTCCCGGGGTGGGGACGGCGACTGCGGGGACACGCGGCGCGCCCCGCCGCCCTCCGGCCCGGGCCCGGCCAGCAGCACCATGCTGGCGGCCGGGGCGCGGGCCGGGGGCCGGGGAGCTGGCCAGGAGCCGGGGACGCGGGGCGCGCACCGAGGTCACCGCCTCTTGTCTCTGGCGGCCCCAGAAAAGCAATGCTCTGCGCGCCCCAGCTCGGCGGAAACGCGCGCCAGGCGGCTGCGCTCCAGGACTCCAGTCGCTGGAGGCTGAAGAAAGCCCCTAAGGGGTGGGCGGAGCCGCGGGGGCTTTCTGAGCGCGGCCGGCTGGCGCGGGGGGGGGGGGGGGCGGGGGCGGGGCGGCCGCGCAGGAGGAGGTGCGCGCCCCGGGTCCCGAGCCCGCAGGCCTGATCCTGCCAAAAGTTAAGAGCGAAGCAGCGGCTCCTCGGCCCCGCGGGGACAGCGCACCCGACTGCTTTGCCGGGGAGCGGAGAAATGCACGCGCGGGAGAACCAGAAGCAATAACTACAGAACCCGAACGCCCTTGTGGCGGGCGGCCCCGCCTCTCCCCTCCGGCGGCCCCGGGGATGAGGGCGAAGGTAGGGGTCGGAGAACGCCGCGGGCTGAGCCTGCCCTGGCGTCGGGAACGCCCAGATCCCCGAGGCCCGGAGCCGCCCAGGGCGTCAGGCCTCCGGGCTGGGGTGGGGGAAGTTTTTCAGCGTCCGAGGCTCGGAGCCCATTTTTGCATCTTCCCAGGAGTCTGGGCTCCGGGGCCAACTTCACTCCCGGCTTCAGACCCGGGCATCCCCGGGGCGCACTGGGCACGGAGGACAAGTGGATGCGTGGGAGGTGGTGTCCACCCCGGTGCCCCTCTGAACTGGGAGCTCCGTGCTGCCACGGGGTTGTCCCAACCCGGGGCGGGGCGTGGGGTGCGGGGGGAGGATTCGCGGAGTCCCCAGGTCACTCAGAACCCGGACCAGCTGTCGCTTTCAGGTTACTCCTAGAAGAGCGTCCCTGGGCAGGTGTCCAGGAGCCTCTGGGGGTAACATTTGGGTGGGAAAGGGCGGCTCCCGGCCAGAAGGGTTCCCTCCTCCTTCACCCCTGGCCAATGTCACCGTGCCCTGGATCTGCGGAGTCGAGACGGATTCACTGCGTGAAGCCGAGACGGGGCGCTGACCTCGCGGCTGGCCGCCAAACCCAGAGAGCAGGCCCGCAGGCGACGGCCGTGGTCCCATCGCCGGACTCTCCCTGGCCGGCGCTTGGCCTCTCCCCGTCGGTCCCGGTGCAGGGGTTGAGGATTAGCTGCGGGGAGCCCCTGACCTCCTGGAAGAGGATGCACCGTGGGCCAAATCCTCGTTGGAAAGTCTTTGCGTGGAGGCGCGGTGTGAGGGCGCGCCGAGCCTGGGTAGGCGGTGTTGCATCTTTGACAGAAAGCATCGCAGATCCAGGGGCGGATGCGGAGACCACAAGGCAAACACCACCTCTTTCTCTCTGTCCCCTCTCCCTCCTTTCCTTGTTTTCTTTCCACCGCTCTTAACAGCGTGCCTGCCAGGTGCCAGCGCGTGAGAGGCCCTCGGGGTGCAAAGGTGAACCAAACCGGGCCGCCGCAGGCACTGGGGACAAACTAGAAGACCCCAGGCACCGGGCGGGCAAGCTGAGGGCCACAGTGGGGAACGCGGTCAGAAATACCCGGGGTGGGCGGTGGAGGCCAGAGTGAAGTTTGAACTGCCTGCCGAAGGCCGCTTGGTCTTGAGCCCCTGGCGTTACCCTGCGCTGGGCCGCAACTGCGGTGGTGATCGCGCCGGCCTCCAGTGTCCTCGGGACCGGCTAACGTGGCTTCCTGAGGCAGGGAGGGCCGCGGCCGGAGGACAGCAACTTCTCGTGAAGACAGTTGGACGCCTGAGCGAGCCCTGAGCCAGAAGCGAACTTGCGTGCACTGGCCTCCTTCTGTAGTCCGGGGCTTTCTCTCCGAAGCCCAAAATACCCGAGATCGTTGTTTGCTTTTTACCTTTTCCTGTAACTAGCCGTATTTACGTACATTCCCACTTGGAATTTCCCCCTTTCAAAGTTGATGGCTGTTTTGGTGTTTCCAGAGGCCTGTTAAATGAAGTCAGGGGATTTACAAGTTGAAGTGACCAACACCCCCTCACCCCCAAGGTGGGTTGGGTTTGCTGGCCCTCTTTTTCCCCCAGCCAGTGCAGGGTACCGTGTGGTATTAAAGAAAGAACCCCAGTGGCCTGTGACAGGGTCCCGGCGGAGTTGGGGCAGTGGCCTTCCTGGCTGCAGTCCTGGAGTGGAGCACAGGGCACCCTCTTCTGGAGTGGGCAGCCCCTAGGTCCTCATCCCTGGTCACTTAGCAACAAAATTCAAGCTCTATCTTTAGAGTTCACCACTTCCTCCTTTCCTTCCTCAGAAATTTGGGTGCAAATAGCACTAAATGGTTTAGCCTTTAAAGGTAAACTTCTGAAACAGCCTGCTCCAAATAAGGACTCGTCATTTGTGAGTGATCGGACTCCAAATCTAAACTGATTATTTTCTCTTTCAAAAATGCACCCCTTGGGGCTTCCCTGGTGGCACAATGGTTGAGAATCCGCCTGCCAATGCAGAGGACCCGGGTTCATCCCTGGTCCGGGAAGACCCCACATGCCGCGGAGCAACTAAGCCCTTGTGCCACAGCTACTGAGCCTGCGCTCTAGAACCTATGAGCCACAACTACGGAGCCCGCATGCCACAACTACTGAAGCCCGCGTGTGCGCCACAATGAGAAGCCACTGCAATGAGAAGCCCGTGCACCTCAACAAAGAGAAGCCCCCGCTCGCCGCAACTAGAGAAAGCCCGTGCGCAGCAACTAAGACACAATGCAGCCAAAAATAAATAAATAAATAAATTTTTTTTAAATGCACCCCTTCTACCACAAAGACAAGAGAGTCTCGGTGTTATAAAAGAACATAAAATTAGGCATTTAGATTTTTTTGTAAAGTCAACGTTCCATCTTATATGTACAAAATCTACATAAGAAGGTGAAGGTAGCTTATCAAAACTGCCAACACACTCAGGATAACTCTTTTTTTTAGAATAACTCTTAAATGAGTAACATTGTGCAAAACTGTATTTTATCCAGAACTGTTCAATTTCAATGAACTATTTTAATTTATGATTTTTTAAGTGTTGTATATGTATGGCAATTAAGCAACTTACTGATTTAGTTGAATAATTTGTCTCTGAGCCACTAAAAAAAAGATTCACTACTTTATAGTTCTCAAAGAGGCCACCTAACTGCAGCACCTGTAACACCAGGAAGATCTTTCAAAATTACAAGCGGTGTATTTAAAGCTTGAAAACCAAATGCACCTGTAATGGCCTCCTCCCGCAAATCTGTTTAGAAGGCAAAGTGCTGGGGGGGCAGGATGGGGGACCTAACGGTGGAGCAAACTCAAACCCTCCCCACTGCTCACCAAATAACACCCCACCCCTGGATCCAATGGCAGAGTGATTTTAAACACTTCACATTGTCTGGAATTTAGCACACAAATGACTGTTAACTTTCATTATTATTAAATTTAAAGTATCCATTCGACTTATCATATAAACTGCTCTGCAGGAGCTGCTTCTCCAAACGTGTTGCTCTATTTGCCAGAGAAGTAGCTCACGTGAGGTGAATGAGTAATGCTTTTTATTTTTTCTTTCGCAAGGCAGTGTAGCTGGGGATAAAGAGCAGATTGTGATATCAGACAGAACTGTCTTCCAATTCCGTCTCCTCCACTGCTGAGTTGCAGCCATAATAGTTCTAAATTTTGACTATTACTGGGTATACCAGTGTGGATTTGACCAATTTCCTAGTCTTGATATTTAGGACGTTCCCAGCATTTTCTTACCGTATCTGTAAAGAAAAAAAAACGTTGCTTGCCATTCCAGTTCTACAAAAATCAAGTCATAAGCCACTGCAGTCACCCACTGACAGGGAAATTCAGGATGGGGTGGGGGGGGAGAGGAAGCATTCTGTTCTTTGGACACCTGCCCCTAGATAGTTAAAATACACATCTAAAGAAAAATTTCAATGATCCCAGATTCTTGCACCTTCCCATACAGAGAAAAGCAGTAAATCATTAATTTTAGGAGGCTGTTCTTTGTGATTAGCAGTGATCTTTTGATGTTCGACTCCATTTTTTTTCCAGCAAAAAATTCGTATATATTCAGTCTCCCCCCTTACCTCTTTCAAAGCAGTACCTTGGAGCTATCTGAGAGGCTGTTTCCCAGACTGTAGTCCTCAGTAAGATCCCCGAATAAAACTTCACTTGCAACTTTTATGTTGTGTGTTTTTATTTCAGTCAACACATCCAAATGCATCCTTACTTGGTATTTTCTTGAGAGAACCTCCCACATCAGGTGGCTTGAGCATCTTAAACTTCAATATTTTCTTAACTGCTGTGTTCAAAATGGTAACCCAAAGTCTAGACTACTGGGGAAAAAATTCAAGAAATGTATAAAAACTGTTCTCAAGGAAAGAGACATGAGTCAATGGAGAGCCATACCATGATCTCAGATGGGAAATCTCGAATGAAAAGAAAATTGTTACTGAACAAAGTTCATGTGCCCAGCACAGTGAGGCCAAGTAAACCAAAACGTCAGAGTTTGGAGCAGAGAGAGGTTTATGGCAGAGCCAAGCAAGGAGAACGGGTGGCACGTACTCCAGAAACCTGAACTGCCCGATGGTTTTGGGGGAGAAGTTTGTATAGGCAAAATCTGGGGTGAGGGCTGAAGGGTATGTGACTTTCTCTGATCAGCTGGTGGTGAGGTAACAGAGCAGTTATCCAGGAATCTTGCACTTAACCTGAAGTTGCCATCCTGCCCCTGGGTGAGGGCCTTGTTCTGCAGAAAAACTCAGAGGTGTTGCTACATATATTCTTTGAGGAGTTCCTAGGACCCTGCTCCAAAGCTGCACTGTTTTTTCTTGACCGCTCCTTTGTTTCTGCATCCCCTCCCTTCCCTAATTAGCAACTGTCCGAACCTGCCCTTTGGGACTCAGGGAAAGTCAAGGAGGCTGAATGAAACCTATTTCCTACAAACAAGAAACGGGGGGCACAGAAAGGACTTGTGCCTGGGAGCCTCACAGGGTCCTGCTTCGTTTCAGAACCTGCTTGTCTCCTGTTCTAGAAACCACCAAATTCCAGTGGAAATTCATGGGCTGGGGGTGGTGTAGACACAACCAAATTAAAGCAGATCTCATGAGATAATACACATCTAATAATTTCCTTTGTTGTTCTTTAAGCTTCCAGAGCTGGTTTCCATAACAGCAACTAAAAGCACTTTAATTCTGCAAAAATAAATAAATAAAGCATATTTGAATCAACAACAGGGGTGAGGGATAAAAGAGGAGTTTGGGACTGACATATACACACTACTATATATAAAATAGATAACCAACAAGGACCTACTGTATAGCACAGGGAACTCTGCTCAATATTTTGTAATAACCTATGAGGGAAAAGAATCTGAAAAAGAATAGTTATATATGTATGTATAACTGAATCACTTTGCTGTACACCTGAAACTAACACAATACTGTAAATCAACTGTACTTCAATTTAAAAAAATAAAAATAAACAAAACAACAAAAAACGCCAAATGGGGGAAAAAATTAACTGTAGGAAAAACATTCATTGTGCCACCTGTTACAAGTGGTTGATGGCTGGAATATAGGGAGATTGCCTGCAAATCAAGAAGAAAGCACTGGGCATATCTATCTATTTTGTTAACCCTGGTGAGTGGCAATGTAGCTTGCCAAAATGAAAAGGCCTGTTTCTTGCTTTGGGTGGTGATGCTGAAAGCTGGGCCTCTGTGCACCGGTGCCGAATCAGATCTCAGAGACAGAATTTTGGGTGAGGTAGAAAAGAATAGCTTTGTCAGGCAAAGGAGGATACAGCGGGCTCCTGCCCCCAAAAAACTATGTGTCCCAACCCAGAAGGATTTGTTGAGGAGTTTTACAGCAAAGGTTCAAGGCTGGGGTTGCTGATAAGATTAAGGTGTGTGCAGGGCCTGCACTCCTCTAATTACCTGGTCTCAGGTAATCTTCTTGATGAGCTTCTCTGGTTCTTTTCATGTAGCCTCAGTTGGTTTCTTGGCTTCTCTTCCCTTGATTAGCACCTGTTGAGTCTGCCCTTTGGAACTCACGGAAGGTCACGGAGGTTGGGGTCCGTTCCCTATAAATGAGAAAATGGGGGATAGAAAGAATTCCGTACGCAGGAACCCCACAGGGTCCTGCTCGGTTTCAGTGGCTGTGGACGAGGGCACCCCAGGCAGGCTTGGGGTCTGGACTGAGTGACGGCTGCAGTTAAAAGCAAAGAAAACTAGCCCAGTGCCTGGGGTTGGTGTCAAGGAAGAAAATGGGGGCTTGGGGAGACCCTGCGCTTGAAGGCTGAGACACTCTACTTTCTTGCTCTCACCTTCCTCTCATAAATCATCTTCAAGGATGGACTTCAGAGAAGCTCATCACCTCCTGAAGTTGGCAGCAGGCTCCTCCAGCTCTCCCCCTGCCCACGTGAGAAGTAGAAGTGCATGGGGGATGGGACTTTTCTTAGTCACTCTTTTTTCAGAAAACAATTTAAGCAAACCAAACATTTTTGGTTGGGAATTTTTGCAAATTTCCTTGAGTTTTTTGTAGTAAATTAAAAGTGTCCTGAAGTCCATCTACAGAATGGCTGGGCCAGATTACCCTTCTGACCTACTTAAAAATACAAGAAAAAGTCTCCTGTGTATTTCTGGGTCTCCCTGTTAAAGAGATTAGCAGGTCTTTGGTGCTAACTCGATTCAGTGGACAGCTGCGAGATCCCTGCCATTGTAATCTGGATTGGCGTAAACATTTAAGAACTTCATTTTCTTTTAGGAAGGATTTCTGCTTTTGTGATTAAATATTTGGAAGAAGTATATGCATGTGTGCATCTAACTGGCAGTTCTTCTGCCTTTTTCCTGTTCTTGATGGGAGTTAACGATAAAAGGGTATCAGTAGGGAAGCCATGTTTACTCCAAGGACAAAAGGCCTTGGATCCTCATCTGAATAAAAGTGGTTGGATTTTTAAGGCCAATTTAGGAAGTCATATGTGATGTGAAAAGCTATTAAAGGACCTACTGAACAGAAGGCTTCTCCACGACCCACCCTGGCCTCCCACCCTGGTACAGGGCAAACACTCTTTTCCCCATCACCGCCCCTTTGTTCATGCACCTATAATAGTTCCTATTACCCTGTTTCCCAAAATTTTTTGCAAAACTATTTTCCTTCTCATAAACTGAGAATTCACCAAATTCAAGGACCAGGTCTTATTGGTTTTTGGGTTTTTTTTTTTTTAATTGAGGTATAGTTGATTTGCAGTGTTGTGTTAATTTCTACTGTACTACAAAGTGATTCGGTTATACATATATATATATACATATATATATATACATTATTTTTCATTTTCTTTTCCATTATGGTTTATCACAGGATATTGAATATAGCTCCCTGTGCTCTACAGCAGGACCTTGTCGTTTATTATTAATTTACTTAATCTCCAGCATCTAAGAGGGCGTCTCAGCATCTTGATTCATGCTCAGTAGATCTCTATTAAATGAAAGAGAAGATACGGCATCCTAAACCAGGGCCCAGCTGTCTGTCAGGTCCTTCTGAGTTTAGACAAGATCAAGCACAGATCAGGAAACTGAATTTTCTTTAGCCACTTGCATGTCTAAGTCTTTGGATCTTCAGGAATTAAAAACAAACAAAAGAAAAAAAAAACATTATCAAAGGTAGGAAGACATAGGACCCTGGGGATGTCTGCATTCTGTACCGGCTTCTGACCAGCAGCGGTTCTCTATAAAGCCGGATTAATATCTTGCCATGTGTAACCACCAATCAGACTGCTGGGGGCACACGCTAAGGAGACTCGGGTCTCACCCAGTGCTGGTGGTCCTGCTTCTAGAGGGGCATCTTGTGAAACAGGACGGATGGGGCGACACGCACGGCTCTGAGCCTGGACCCACGTGTCCTTAGGGCAGGGCTTTCAGGCCCCATCGCTCTCCCTAACTGAGCCTAAATTCAGTAATCAAAGCAAAGACTAAATCAGAATTTTAAATGACTATGATGAATCATTCAGGTTGGCTTCCACCTATTCTTGGCCTAATTCTCCTGGCTGCATTTCACGCCAAAATGTTCTCAGGGGGTCAAAGCTAAGGGCAGAGAGAATTTGGGCTGAACGTGCCGTGCATGATGAGAGGATCACTGGGCAAATATTTTAAAAATGAAGTAAAAATTAATTCCCTGCCATATTAGTTTACTAGTACGGTTGTAACAAAACATCACAAAGTGGGTGGCTTAAACACTCGGAATGTGTTCCCTCACAGTTCAGGAGGCTGGAGGCCTGAGATCAAGGTGTCGGCAGGGTTAGTTTATTCTGAGGCTGCGAGGATCTGGTCCATGCTCTTTCCCCTGTCTTCTGTTGATTTGCTGGATATCTTTGGCTTTCTTCGGCTTGTAGAAGCATCACCCCATGTCTACCTCCATCTGTGTGTGTCTCTGTGTCCAAATCTCCCCTTTTTTTTAGGACACCAGTCATATTGGATTAGGGCCCATCCTAATGACCTCATCTTAACTAATTACATCTGCCACAACAATATTTTTAAGTAAGGTCACATTCTGAGGTTCTGGGGGATTAGGACTTCAACATATGAATTTTAGGGGTACACATTTCAATCCATAACCCCTGCCCTTGGAGGGCTTCCATTCTATTGGGAATACAAATACATGAAATGCACTGCATGTGAAATAGTATTACCTGCCAAGAAACAAAGATAAAGTAGGGACAGAGAATGGGAAGGATCCTGGGGTTAGAGTTTTAGTGGAGGGGGCTAGAGAAGGTCCCGCTGAGGAAGGGGCTTTGGAACTAAGACTTAAAGGAAGTGGGGGAGTGAGCCATGCAGGTAGTGGGGTCCCCATGCATCCCTGTCTCCTGTCTGCATGTCCCTCCCCTCGGGGAGGGTCCTGTGATCCCTGTCCTACCTGCTCCAGCAGCTTGAGCCTCGTCCTCTCCCCGCCCCAATCCCGGCTCCAGCAATTTGGACTCCCCAGGGTGCTGGACCCGCCACCCTATCCTTCCTTCAGTCCCCACGGTGGCCTCAGATCTTCCCCGACTTCCCCCAAGCCTAAGCCACGACCCTCCTCCAAAGCTCTCACCTCCTGCTCTACAGAGAAACGGGAGCAATCTCTTCCAGACGGAGCGCCCCAGACCCCCCTCTCCCAGCTGAGATTTATCTGCGTCCCTGACCTTTGTCACTTCTCAGTTTCCGGTGGAAAAGACCTCTCCCCTACAGCTAAACCTGGAGCCTTCCTCCCTGGGGATTCTGGATACTACCACCAACCAACCCCCGACGGTCCTCATGTCATCCTGTGGCAACTGTCCTCTGCAATCCACAACCCCGCTCAGCTCTGCATCTTAAACCAGACTCTGCTGCTTCCCCCAACCCTTTTCCACCCACCTCAGTCCCACCTGCCTCACCGTCCCAGCCAAACCTTCCTCAAGAAAGATCTCCTTCAACAAGCTCCACTTTCCATCTTTTATTTACTCATTAAAAAATATATATATATAATGTTTCTTTGCAAATTGCAAAAGTAGTATGTGCTTTTTGGAAACACTCTGCGCCTCCACCCCCAACACTCTGAGTGTATAAAGTAAAGACGTCTCCCGTCTCTGTTCTCCCTGTTACTATTTGAATCACTGTCATGTGCTTCTGCCCCTCCTCTCCTTTCCCAAGGGTCCTGCAGGGGCTTCTTTTCTTTTAAATTCAATGGACATTGCCAGCCTCACCCAAATCTGACATCAGCACGAGCCCCATACTCTGCCTGAACAGTGACCATCTACAGCAGACACAGACGCCGTCGCTTGGACTCACGCTGGCTGCTCGCACGGTAGTCGCCCAGCTCTCCAGTCCAAAGCTGGGAAGTGAGAAGCCTCCCTCGCACCATATTCCAAAACCCCTGTCCTTCCTGAGGCTCCAGGAATGGGAAGGAGGTGGGAGTTTTGCCCATGTGGGACTGCAGAGGGCAAGGCTCAAAGGGTGTGAACCAGATTGTGAATCTCAAGAACAGAGACCTGTCCAGCTGTATCCTAAAGCAGCACGTGGCCCAGACGATGCTCAGGAAACGTTCCTGATTGAGTAAATAAGAGATGGCTGAGCAATCCCAGCTTTCTTGAGATCCTAAACCTAAAGCAACTCACTCACCCTGCCCAACCTGGAGTATCCTACCCGACCCGGAAGACATTAGCTCGTCAATTCCAAAGACAAACAACCCCGGGTACAAAGATTGTGGGATCTACACCCACCTCTTACCACATTAACTGTGGTGAGCCCACAGTTATGACTTTTTTTGGACACATTTTTACAGTTGACTACGACTGCCTCTGGTCCCATGGTATAGATTGTCTCGAGAATTCACCAGAACATTTTGGCATTTTATTCTTGGACCAGAAATATCCCCAGTTTACGACAATAAAAATCCCCCAATTCTGTTCTTCCCTCTCCTAATCTGCAGTTATTCAGTCACCTGGTTTCTGGAGGAAGCAGATGCACAACCAGCATCTCAATTTGCACATTGTACCACAGATTCCTCCACAGAATCCTCCCTGCTGGTGACTCACGCCCACATTCCCCGCAGCAGCAGTTGGCTTCTGAGTCCCCCTTACCAGACTGCAAGGCTGCTCTAGGGATCAGCTCCCCTTTGAGACCTGGTCTCTGGTTTCTGGTTTCTTCTCTCTTAGCACAGACCTCTCTCTTCCCCTCCCACCCCTCACAAACATTCTCCTTGACAGAATTTCTTGAGTAAGCATTGATGGAATGGGTGGAACAGAACACGTCTCAGCACGGTCCTGCTCTGCAGGCTTGCACTTGCTCCCGACGATGAGATGCCTGTACCTGCCCGTGTGCTCACGACATAGGCAGCCAGGGTCCCCTGACAGCTACCAACCGCTGGGGCTGTCGATGACTCACACTGGAAGGGCTGAACAATGTCACAAAGAGAGAAGGACTTAATAAAGGTCTCAAATTTATTATTTTTTTGGCAGGGGGAGGTACCAAATTACTTTATTGGAAGGAATGGTATAAGAAAGGAACTTAAGCAGATGTTTTGGTGCAACTTCTAGAAAAGGTCAAGGTAACCCCGACATGCATGCACTTCCTTGGTGCCCAGGACGTCACCCCCGTGGCTCTGGAAGCCAGCCCGAGGCTTAGCTCTTGTCGTCACTGTCTCCCAGGGTGCGCTTGTCAAAGTGACAGTCTGCCGGCCAGAGTTGGGACCCCCATCTTGCACGAGTTTGTTATGTGGTCGCCCAGGTCTTTGATGGATTTCACCCGCTCATTCAGGTCATGCGTCTCAATGAAGTCACCCAAATGGGTGTCATTTTGTCAGCGGCCAGTTTGTGCGGTTCTGGTGATAACAGATCCATGCTCTTTTCCATGTAAAATGCACACTCCGGCAGATTCAGCCTGTTCTCCCAGGTGTCACGGCCCGGTTTCTTGATCTCCTCAAGGAAGATTCGGCCACCTCGTTGGTTCTGCAACTTCATCGGTTTCTCACTCTCCTCACGAGATCAGTGAAGAAAAGACTTTGCAAAGTTCTTCAAAGCAACATCACCGGGTCAAGGTCGTCAAGGCACGGGTAGGTCGAGGCACAGAGCTCCAGGTTGATCTGGAGGTAGATGGCTGCCCGGAGTCCTGCTGGCTTTGCCGGGGGGATGCAGGTATCCTGGCGGTGGCAGCGGGGCCTGGGGGGTCTGAGGGCCCGGGGAGCAGGGGCCCGCTGGGGTTGGGGAGGAGGGCCAGGTGCTCCAAGCACTACTGAAGAAGGACACCATGGCAAATCTCTCTCAGACTGTCTTGGATTCCAATAGTGGAGCCCAGTGGATACTTGTCTCGAGGGGAGTAGCCTGACCAGAGTCTTTGTGACCCCAACCAGAGGCAGGGTAGACAGACAGAGGCTGCCTTGCCAGTTGATTGAACGTGCAGGCATTAGACCCAGAATAATGTAAAGAAGTCAATACTTCATCTCACTTCAACCTCAGTGGAGCCTTACCGTGAGTGTGTCTGGGTGCTGGGTGCGCTAAAGGGAACCTGGCTCCTTTGTGTCTTGTAGGCTGACGGGCTCCGGTTGTCCCCGCACTCCCTGCCCCAAACCCTCCAGTCTCAACCAGAAGAGCTTTGACGCTGAACTGGCAGGAACACACGCACCGTAGAGGACAGAGATCACAGCAGTTTTGACTTAATGCTTCTCTTGCTCTCTATTGTGGATGATTTTTCACTGCTCATCATGTCAATCTCCACTCTCTCTTTGAGTCCCAGTTCTTGGACCCAGATTGCCCTTCGCTAGATTGTCAGAGGAATGAAACCAAATTGCTCTCCATCTGGAGAATCTCAGGTATTCTAGCCTTTGAAGATGTCTGAACTATATCAGTCTATTTTTTAATTTATTTTTATTTTTATTTTTGGCTCCACCGTGCAGCTTGTGGGATCTTAGTTCCCCCACCGGGGATTGAACCCACGCCCCCTGCAGTGAAAGCGCGGAGTCCTAACCACTGGACCACCAGGGAAGTCCCCAGTCTATGTTTAAAAATGTTTTCCCTAAAATCTCCCAAATTTCTCGAACTGAACTTCGTTTCTGTTTGTCCCACACCAGTCCGCCTCGGGCTCTTTGCTCTGGGCATCCTATCAGTGCCCCTGCCCCACCTCCTGTCTTTATGTCTCTGACTCTCCAAACTTCAGGTGTGCTCACTGGGACCCTGTTGATGAAGCATCCACTGAACCCCACCACACGACCTGGGATCCCTCTTGGCAGCAGGAAGTGGGGCTGTACCCACACAACAGAGAATCAAAACGCGTCCCTCGCCGCAGCCAATGTGTGCTCGGGTCTCAGAGTTCTCAAATGAAGTGGGATCACCCCCTTGCAAATACTCCTAGTAACATTTACTTCCACTAGTTCTGCCGTGGGGTCATCTGTGAACACTTGCCCCTCAGCAGAATCAGACGCTAGAGAGTAGAGTTAAAATGTTGTGTAAATGACCCTTGACACTGAGATGGTGGAATTCTACACATCGAGTGGAATTCATTTTCTGCGAATCTGGGAGAGACTGCCTTTGTTCTGTTCTAGCTGCGGACCCTCTGGTGGCCTCATTTCCCACCCCGCCTCCAACCCAACTCTTCGTGCCTCACTTGACCTTGTTGCTAGGCATTGCCACATCCCAGAACCCTCCAACCCCTTCTTCGATCACTCAGCACCACACCCTCGTTCCTGCTCTTTCTCTTTCCCTGTTGCAGGTTAGTTCTACAAGGTCTCACCTAAATTCTTCTCATATCAGACTCTGCCTCCAGAACTTACCCTTGACTTTCCACCACCCACAACAAGAGAACCCCTTCCCTGGGGTCACGCCTACCACCCCCCTGCTGGAACATCACCGAGGCTGTTGAGTACCGCACCCATCAGGGGTCCTGACAATGTGGGTGTGGTCTGCACACTGAGTGGGGGCCAGTCTTCGAGCCCCTCAACAAGTCTGTGTGCATTCTTGGTTCTTGCCGCTCTAGACACTCGCCACTTTCTCCCCGGCTTGGTCTTACCAGGCACCCTGACTCTCCAGCGTCAGTGGTCCACAAAGCTCTTCGCTCCGTGCCCATCTTCCCCGGGCAATCTCACCTTCTGCCTGGCTTTCCCCCATACACAGGGCTCCTGGGGTAAGCTTTACAAACACACAGAGCCTGATGTACTCTGGGTAGCACCTCCTGGAGGTCCCTTAGGCGTCTTAGGAGTCTTTCTGGGCCAGACTGAACTCATCTTCTTCTCCCACAAATTGGCTCTCCTTCTGCCCTTCTTATGTTTAGTGACACCACCACCTGCCCAGAAACCCAAGCCAGAGCCTCAGTCCTCCTCCTGACTTCCAGACCTCCCCTAGCATTGCTTGTTTTCCCTACCCCTCTCTCTGTGTCCCCTGCCACATCAGATGTCTGCTCAGGACGCCTGTCTGGGGTTTTAGGTCCATATCCCCAGCCTGGTACTATCCATTGCACATGGGGGCATATGGCATGGTTGTTAAGTTGAGATTTGGCACATCAGTGTTCAAAACCCTACTTAGCATCAACCCTGTGACTCAGTAATTCCACTCCTGGTCACGTACCCGGCACAAATGTGTACATATTTCCAACAAGACAGAGACTGGGCTCTTCACGGTAGCTTCCTTCATCACGGGAAAGAGGAGGAAGGAGGAGAATGAGGCGAGAAACAAAACAACAAGGACTAGAAGAAAACAAATGTTCACCAACAGGAGACTGGATAAATTTGTTGTGGCGTATTCACACGGTGGAACACTATACTGCCGTGAACATGGGTGAACTCTGCTGCTCTCAACAACATGGGTGAATATCACCGACATGATGCTGGCCAAAAGGAGGCAAACACGAAAGAGAGCACATGCCACATGATTCCATTTATAGAAAGCTTAAAATCAGGCAAAACTAAGCTCTGCTGTATGAAAGGTGGTCTGCTGTATGAAAGGTGGATAGTGTTTACCTTTGGGGAGGAGGGGGGGTAGTGGCTGGGAAGGGTACAGAGAGGGGTTTGGGGCCCTTGGAATGTCATGTCCTACTTGCGATCCTGAGAGGTGGCTGCACAGATGGGTTCACTTTGAGATGATTCATCCATCTATACACGTAGGGTTTTTCCAAATGTATGCTATACCTCAATACATTTTCTAAAAGTTCAGCTCTTTTTGGCTTGGGCAAGTTATTTAAACGCTGTAGGGCTACATATTCCTCTCTACAGGTAGTAACACCTCCCTTACAAGCTTGTAAGAGAACATTCAGAAAAGCAATACGTGGGAAAGGTTTAACATGGAAAGTGCCATTGAATGAGTGCTGCATTAATATTAGCTAATATCCTTATGATTAGCACTCAGTGAAGGTTTGTGAAAGGAAGGATAAACCCAGAGCCCCAGCTCTCTCCCCACCCCAGAAATTCCTTTTATCCCTGTAGCTGGAGGCTGTGCCCCTACAGAAGGCCTCCTAGGAACCCTCTGGGATAGAGCCCACCCTCCTCTAGCCCCCCGCTGAGAATGGAATTCCTGCTTCCACCCCACTCTGTGGTGTGAGGAGGGCGTCTCCCAGCTCCAGATCTTCTGGGGATCTGGAATTCAGGACTGTTTCTAGTACTACTCATGGTTCAGGCATTTCTCTTTGGCTTGGAAGCTTAACCATTACTCATATCATTGTTTACCCCCAACTCCCCACGGCCAGATCAGCGATGGCGGGGACGCTCACTCTGTGTGTCCCTTGGACCTACTGCTGCTCGTTTTAACCCCAAAATAACACTGAGGATGAAGAATGTGCCCAGTAGCTACCAATCCCCAACAAGCCCACTAGAAATAAACACTGTCTTCAGATCAGCCTTGTTAGGGGGATATTATTAACACACTACCTAAGGAAGTAATGAACTTCCCTTGGCAAGTAGGATAGTCTTTCAGCTACTGTTGAACCTCTTTGTGCTTCAGTTTCTCTGTCTGTAAGGATGGGAATAGTAATAGCACCTTCTTCATAGTTTTATTAATGAGGCGTAAATGAGCTAATTTATGTAAAATGCTTAAAACAGTACCTGGCACATAATAAGCTTTACATATGTTAGTACTGGGGTTACTGTTGTTCTTTAGAACACAAGCACATGGTTCCTCCAGTTTAACTGTCCTGAAGGGAGAGCTGTGGTCTTCCTCTGCTCCAAATACCTCCAGTTATACCAGATTCCAGAAGAAGGAATTGGAGAAGCAGAGTGGAGCTCGCCGAGGGTACCAGCCACCTGAGACCCAGGTATAATTAGGGAAGATTGAAAATGGAAGCAGTGAAAGGTGGTAAACAGATTAGGCAGGGATGTCACTGTCATACTCTCCAAACCCCCAGTGCCATCAGGTGCCACAAAGTCGAGGTGGGCCCGCGTTGGGCCATCTCTTTGACTGAGTCCAAGCTATACTGCTGGCTGCACAACAGGCCAGTAAACCAGGAGACAAGTCGTTGGGGCAAGGAATAGTGCCTTTATTCGGAAGGCTAGGAACCAAGAAGATGGTGGACTTATGTCCCAAAGAACCATCTCCCCTGAGTTAGAACTCAGGCTTCTTTTATACTAAAAGGGGAGGGAAGAAAGTCAAACATTTCTTGGTTCTGGTCAGCCCTCAGAGGGGATGTGTTCATTTCTTCCTGCCTGCAGTCATTCACAGGTGGGCCTGGTCATGTTGTTTCCTGTGAGCTAAACAAAGGTGTTTTAGCTTAACACTCTTTACCTGGGAGGCAGGGTTCCCAGAGATGGGCCATTATGTATAACTTAAGCTTACAGGTAATATCCCTTTAGTGATTAACTTGTAATAGAATACAAAGGTTCTTCCCAGGAATTCCCTGGTGGTCCAGTGGTTAGGACTCCATGCTTTCACTGCCGAAGGCGTGGGTCCAGTCCTTGGTTGGGGAACTAAGATCCCACTAGCTGCGTCGAGCAGCCAATAAAACCCCCAAAATCCAAAGGTTCTTCCCTATTACATCTCCAGGGAGCCCATGGCCACCACCCAGCATCCCAGCATCTGTGGCAGCAGTGTCACCTTCTTTAAGCAGTTCCCTCTTTAACACAACCCTAGTTGCCCTTCCACAGCTGTGCAGTGGGACACAGTCACCTCCAGTCTGCCTGCCTTCTCTCCTTGTGGCCCAGGACAGGAGCACAGAAATAACATGGAAAAGCTTCCAGAACCTTACAGACTTCTGCAACCACAGACCTGATCTGGAGTTACCAACTCCCTTCAACCGTGAAACCTGGAAGGCCCACTGAATTCCTACTCTTGGCTTTTAGTGGGGCACATTGGTCTCCTAGAACCTTCCTCCACCACCCTGCCAATCCCTTCCTGGGGCAGACCTCATCTTTCCCTCCAGAGGCGCTGCTTCCCAACCCTGAAGATGGAAAAGCCACCCAAGGTACAACCACAGATATTCCCGAGTCTCTAGTGAGTATTTACATCTTTGAAACCTTCCAGACCCCAAATCCACCTCTCTGGCTCCAACCATAAATATATTTAGACCAAATCACCTCCCAAAGAGGTAAACAGAAAAATGTATAAATAAGAACAATTCTAAACAAACTGCCCATTTCTCCCAAAATAACAGTTTGAAAATAAAAGTATCTGAAAACTTCCTCAATTTATAACAGCTGATTTGCTAACCATCTACACATTGCCATGCCATAGGACACAATTGTAAACTTAAAAAAAGAAATAGATTTAGACGTTTTGTGAATTCGGAGGCAAAAGAAGAAGAATCTGGGAAAAGTAGGATCAGAATCTCAATTACATTCTTTAAAATCAGGCTGAATAGTGGTGAAAATGGGTCAACAAGCACTGTCTTTTTAAAAGTTGGGAGTTCAGTGGGAAAAGGGGATCAGCTTCTCCCAGTTGCAATTCACAAGGGAGCCACTGAGGACAGGGCCTTTGGATGGGGCGAAGCGAGTCGGATTCAGGAGGAAGCATTGGTATCAGGTGCTCGGGCTCCAGGTGAGGGCTCCACCCACTTGGGATGCAGGACAGAGAACCTGAGGAGACGTCTCTGGGAGGCTGGAGCGGGTGCTGAGTGGAAGATAGAGGGGGTTCAAGGCACCCTTGACCTACTTCAGCCTTTGGCTCAGGGCTAGAGTAGGGTCCATGGAAGGGGAAGGGAATTCCCTTGTGCTTTCTTTTTCCTCCTCTTTTCACTGTTAAAAAGTAGTTTTTTAAAAAAGGTAAAATCATGACTCTCACATACATATAAAAATAAATGCTTGTTAAAGATTTTATTCAACAAAGGAAGGAACCAGGCACACATGCCAATCTGTTTAAAAGAGAGTCCAAAGAGCAGACCCACTTACAGATCAGGAATATTTAAATGAACGTGCAGATGAAGGAAACACTGGTTGTTCCAGGTGCCGGGAGAGAGAGAAGGCAATTACACCTCTCCTGAACAGGACAGACTGTGCATGTCTATAAACATGAATCCTTTGCATTGCTATTAGTTACTGCACCTGGTTGAACAACGCCCACCGAAAATTCACATCCATCCGAGAACCTGCGAATGGGACCTTATTTGGAAATACGGTCTTTGCAATGTAATCAAGTTAAGATGAGGTCATCCTGGATGAGGGTGAGCCCCAAATCCAATACGACTGATGTCCTTAGAAGAAGATGGAAGTTTGGACACAGACACACGCACGGGGAGAACATCATGTGAAGACAAGAGTGGAGATCGTAGTGATGTGTCTGTGAACCAAGAAGCCCAAGCATGGCTAGCGGCGGGAATGAGAAGCTGGAAGAGGTGGGGAGGGATCCCCCAGAGCCTTCAGAGAGAGGATGGAACTGCTGACACCCTGACTTCAGACTTCTAGGCTCCAGAGCTGTGAAACAATCCATTTCTGTTCTAAACCACTTAGCTGGTGCCACTTTGTTACGATAGCCCTAAGAAACTAACACAGGTACCTACAACTTACTGAGACAGAAAACAGCTCAAAGACAATGAAAGACTAGAATCAGACAACCTGGAAGGTTGTACTGTTGGTGGACGATGTTTTCCTACGCCTCATTAAATCTCCTTGTTCTCAGCATCCAAACCTGCGGAGGGCCCGCTTTCAATCTACCTGAGTCCATATATGTCCGAAGTCCTTGATTAGTATAATTCATTTCACATGGATATAGGACATTGGTGAGGCACCCTTTATAACATTTTGTTTAATGCAGACATAATTCTCCATGCCAAAAAAAAAGCCTGACAAATAGTATTTTAATACACATCTCTGTTCCTAACCTGAGGGCTGCCTACTTTAAAATTTGGTTTTATGTCCATATAAAAAAATCAGAGTAGTTGAGATTCACAGAATAACTCTTGCTTCTCTGGGATTCATTGCTATGTCATTCCATGTTAAGCACTCTTTTTTTTGGCTTCACCACAGGGCTCGTGGGATCTTAGCTCCCTGACCAGGGATCGAACCCGGCCCCCGGCAATGGAGGCACAGAGTCCTAACCACTGGATCGCCAGGGAATTCCCAAGCACTTTTTCTTTGGAAGTATTTAGTAGGAGTGGGGTCCGGCAGAATATGGCCGGCAGGTATGGGAAATTGGGGGAAACATATTAAGCATTTTAATGTTATATTTGGAAAATTAAAAACAGATATTTATTTTATAATACAAACTACAGAGAACAAATAAGTCCCCTGAATGGTGCCTATAGGCAGAAAATAAAGCAAGAAAGGCTTTAGAGGAAGCTCACGTGTTAACACAATGTGTCCTATTCACCTGGATTATAAAATCCAAGTTTTTTCTGCTGCTTCCTACTGCCCAGTATGTGAGCTTGCTGTTTAAATATAAGTATGCATATATTTTTTAAATAACATTGGATTTTATAGATACTGTAATAAAGTATAAAAGTAGATTCTGGGACCGTCTTTTGTTTGTATAAGTTAGCACTTATCCTTGAACTTGAGTTGGCAACATTAGACTACTGTCCAGAAAGATTATTTAAATCTTGCCATGGAGCCATTAAATGTGGTGGGCTCAGACCAAGGACACAGTCTTCGAACCTGGAAGTGGTCTCAGCATTCCAAATTTCAGACATGCCTGTGTGTCTGGACCCACCACCACTGGACACCCCTCATCACTCTACAAGTATGGGACCAGGTACTTCCATCAAGCCTCTCATTTTTTCTTACTCTTCTCTTTTCTTTGGGTGGCTGAAGACGGCATCAACAATCTGTGGCAATGTTTATTGTCATATATGGATTCACGCAGGATGGAGTACTTTTTTTCCAGTATGTTGGAGTTCCAGAATTGTTGTGTAACTATGACAGAAATTCTTTTTTTCTTTAAGAGATGCCAACACATTTAATATTTTTAAATTTTATTTATTTAATTTATTTATTTTTGGCTGTGTTGGGTCTTCGTTGCTGCGCGTGGCAGCTGTGGCAAGAGGAGGCTACTCTTCGTTGTGGTGCGCGGGCTTGTTGCTGTGGCTTCTCTTGTTGCAGAGCACGGGCTCTAGGCGCGTGGGCTTCAGTAGTTGTGGCACACGGGCTCAGTAGTTGTGGCTCGTGGGCTCTAGAGGGCAGGCTCAGTAGCTGTGGCTCATGGGCTTAGGTGCTCCGCGGCATGTGGGATCTCCCCAGACCAGGGCTCGAACCCGTGTCCCCTGCATTGGCAGGCAGATTCTTAACCACTGTGCCACCAGGAAAGTCCCTGACAGAAATTATTGATTTAAGTGATATTTCAGCCAAAATATTTTAAGAGGACATTTATGTTTATACCTTTGCTTTTCCTGCAAAGGAGAATTTTCGGCTGCACGTAAGATTGGGCAGAACTAGAACATAATATCAGGAATCAACAAAGTGCAGAAGGTTTTGTATGATTCAGCTTTTTCCATTACTAAGATTAAAACAACAATAACAACAAAAGCCAGCCTTTCATAGTGGAGAAACTCATGTGAAAATTTGCATTCTGACAGCTGCTCAAGTTTCCTTTGGAGAAGAATCTAAGAGAAAAATTCAGATTGCTGTTCAAGCCAGTCCAATTTTTCAATCAAATAATCATTAACTGAATTAGCTTAGGACATCAAACTTCAAGTTTTGCAAAAGACTGATTTAATGCCCCTCTTTTCCCTATGTGTGCTGAATAAACCAATAGAGGAAATTGAGCTTAATAATTTCATTAGGCACAATGGCTCAAGATACTGTTGGGAAAGAAATGTGGTTTTCTCAGGTCTTACGTATCGTCGTGAAAGCTGATGACAGTTTTGAAGCCACGTGAAAATTCTTCAAAGTAAATTAGTCAAATAGAAAAAAAAAAAAACATTAATGGTGTTCTGCCCTGGTGATGCTCCTGAAATGCTGGGATTTGCAGATACCGAGCAAAAATCAAAGGAAAACACTCGTTTCTGGAATGTGCTGTATCATGCATCGTCAGTGTTACCTTTCAAACTTCTGCCCAGGAATTGATAAGAAAACCTCAACCAACGGTAATCAACTACATGAAAAGCTATGCATCTGAGGGTTGCCTCAGATGATCCACTTTGCTCTGTATGAAGATCTGAATGTCAGTCAGAAAGTTCTCCACTGGGGTCTGATGATTGGCAAAGGGAAATAAACACTTTTACATGCTGGAGGGGGAGGTGTCGTATTTGTGGAATACTAGGGTAAAAACATACAGCTGTAAACTTCTTAAAATGATTATCTTTCAGCAAATCTTGTCCTATTTGACAATTATACTTGAAAGTTTGAATATGAACTTCCCCTTAGGAAAACACTTAGTGCCCAAACCAAGTCATGGATGTTGAGAATCATTGCTAAAACTGTCTTTTTATACTTTTTCAACCTAAAACTTTCAAAGGCAAGGTTATTGAAAAGTATTCCATGAAAAAGATACATGTGTATCTAGTGCGTATATACGCTGAATTCAGGATCCACTTTCTAGATGCCGTGGCCGAAAAATCTCATCTCAGAGCTTATCAAGAAACTCCCTTTTCCCCTAATATGCCATCTGTGCTGGCAAACATCTCCAAGAAGAAATTTGGAAGTTCCGGCTTTTGCCAAAGGTAATTTCCAGAAAATCACAACAGAGGTCCTTGCAGGGGGCCTGCTGAGAGCAGCCGTTGACCTTTCCTCCTTTCTAAGGGCAACAGATTTCATTCAGGTGCACGCCCTCTGCCCTGGGGAAGCCCGGTGTTGGGGAGTGGGGTGTGGGTACCATTTCTAGTTCCAGGGGTTGGGCTGTGGTGGACTTCTGCCCATCAGCACAGCACAGCACAGCATCCTGGTCACATCATGGGTCCATCAATGATCATATAATGGAAACTGTCCAATCACATGACCCTCTGACTTCTTGGGGGTTTGCAGACAGACCCACTCTGTCTCCTACTGGACATGAAGGAGAAAGTAGCTGGCTTTGACTTCTACAGGTCCACAAGGGGGACAGGCCTCAGGATAAAACTGTCTCTACGAGAGGAAGACAGCTAGGGTTCCCACGTCACGTACCTGAGTCACCACATCAGTCTTCAGGGAAATCCGTCCACCTCCGGACTTCCATTATGGGAGCCACAGCTTCCCCTTTGCCGTTTGAGTTGGATTTCTAATTACTTGTCACATAAGGAATCTTTGCTAAATCTGAATCTCGTGCCAGGAGGCAGGTGTGGCAAATCAAGAAACCCTAAGACACCAAAACTGCCTGGAGAAGGGTACAGCGGTCTTTTGCCCAGTTTTGAAACTAGCGGCTCTTGCTACATGCTTGCAAAATGGTTAAACTGTCTTCATGTACATCTTGGGAAACAGGCCATGTGTCCACCAAGATAGTATCAGGGAACTTGGTAGGGAATGTTCTGGAATGTGTTGGCCAATCTTCATAGCCTCTTGTAAGGTTTTAAAAGGAAAAACAAGAAACACAACTTGGGTTGAAGGTGGCCGAGGAGGAATGAGAGCCAATAATCCCTGTTAATCATGACAGTCCACTGACATGATGACTTTGAACATTTGGAGGTAAAATACCTCTCCTTAAAGAAAGGAAGAGGGCTTCCCTGGTGGCACAGTGGTTGACAGTCCACCTGCCGACGCAGGGGACACGGGTTCGTGCCCCGGTCCGGGGAGATCCCACATGCCGCGGAGCGGCTGGGCCCGTGAGCCATGGCCGCTGAGCCTGCGCGTCCGGAGCTTGTGCTCTGCAACGGGAGAGGCCACAACAGTGAGAGGCCCGTGTACCGCAAAAAAAAAAAAGGGAGAAAACATTCCTATTGAGATCTCATTTTTTACCCACATGTATCTGATTTTTTCCCTTACTATGGACTTTAAAAACTAAACAACACAACAGACCTGATGTCGAAAGGGCCATGCTGAGCCCCGGGCTCCTCTTCTGTAGGAGGCACAAAAACTGCAATGTTTATAAGAGCCGACAATTTTTTAAATGTATCTTTAGAGACAAAAATATCATTTTCGGCTTCCCTGGGGACGCAGTAGTTAAGAATCCGCCTGCCAATGCAGGGGACACGGGTTCGAGCCCTGGTCTGAGAAGGTTCCACATGCCATGGAGCAACTAAGCCCATGCACCACAACTACTGAGCCTGCGCTCTAGAGCCCATGAGCCACAACAAATGAGCCTGTGTGCCACAATTACTGAAGCCCATGCACCTACAGCCCGTGCTCTGCAAAAAGAGAAGCCACCACTCGCCACAACTAGAGAAAGCCTACGTGCAGCAACAAAGACCCAATGCAGCCAAAAATAAATAAATAAAAATAAATTTAAAGGGCTTCCCTGGTGGCGCAGTGGTTGAGACTCCGCCTGCCGATGCAGGGGACACGGGTTCGTGCCCCGATCCGGGAAGATCCCACATGCCGTGGAGGGCTGGGCCCGTGAGCCATGGCCGCTGAGCCTGCGCGTCCGGAGCCTGTGCTCCGCAACGGGAGAGGCCGCAGCGGTGAGAGGCCTGCGTACCGCAAAAAAAATAAATAAATAAATAAATAAATTTAAAAAATATATATCATTTTCTTCTACTATTACCATTGGTATTGGTTGGGGTTTTTTTTAGCATGTTATTTGTCTTGAAATTTCCAATAACATTAAAGGAAAGCATATGATTTTTTCCCCCTCAAAACAGAGCTTGGTTTTGGAGTTTGAGGATATTCTGCTGGAGAATCTAGAAGCAGAGAAACTCAAGCTGCCTGCATATATTGTCAGAGGGAGCCCAAAACCAAAAATAATTGAAAGATCATAGAACAGGCAGCAATGTTTGACTGAAGAAGTCAGAAGGAATTTGATTTACCAAAAAAAAAAAAAAAATCACTTATCTTTAACTTTTATAGAACTTGTCTGTTTTAAAAGGAGAGAGTAATTGAACTGATTTCCACTTATAGCCGCCTCCCTGCCAAAGTTCTCAAAGCTTGTTTTTTTCTCATGATGATAATACCTGTACCTTGCCTTTCAGTAGCTCCAGGGAGCTCAAAGCATCTTGCAAATATGATCTCATTAGTCCCGATTCTATCCCCAGACACTTTATGCACATTACCCTGCCTTTGTAAAGTGACTGTCAAACTCAAAATGGAAAATGACACCAAATCTCCCGCAGCTCTTTTCTTAAATGCCGTAAGTAGGTAAACGTGTGTATTATTCTAGGTTGTTGGTTGCAAACAGCCAAACTCCCACTGCAGCTAGTTTAAGCAGAAAAGGGCTTTATTAAAAGATACTGAATAGCTCACCAAAATGCCTGGACAGCAGAGGTCCTGGTTCACAGGCTGGCCATCCCAAACCTCATTCCTGCAGGGTTCTTTTTAATAGACTTTATTTCTTTTTTTTTTTTTTTTTTTTTTTTTGCAGTACGTGGGCCTCTCACTGTTGTGGCCTCTCCCGTTGCAGAGCACAGGCTCCAGACGCGCAGGCTCAGTGGCCATGGCTCACGGGCCCAGCCGCTCCGCGGCATGTGGGACCTTCCCGGACCGGGGCACGAACCTGTGTCCCCTGCATCGGCAGGCGGACTCTCAACCACTGTGCCACCAGGGAAGCCCTAGACTTTATTTTTTAAAACAGTTTTAGATCTATAGAAATGCTGAGCAGAAAGTATAGAGCTCCGATAAGCCCTGCACCATTTCCCCTATTAATAAAATCTAACATTAATGTGGTACATTTGTTACAAATAATGAACCGATATTGATACCTTATTATTAACTGATGACTGTAGATTATTCAGATTTCTGAAGTTTTTACCTAATATTCACTTTCTGTTGGCACAGTGATTAAGAATCCGCCTGCCAATGTAGGGGACACGGGTTTGATCCCTGGTCCAGGAAGCTCCCACATGCCGTGGAGCAACTAAGCCCATGCGCCACAACTACTGAGCCCACGTGCTGCAACTGCTGAAGCCCGTGAGACTAGAGCCCGTGCTCCGCAACAAGAGAAGCCATCACGATGAGAAGCCCGCGCACCGCAACAAAGAGTAGCTCCGGCTTGCTGCAAGTAGAGAAAGCCCGCGCACAGCAAGGAAGACCCAGTGCAGCCAAAAAATAAATAAAATTTAAAAATAAAAACTACCTTAAAAAAAATGAAAAATCCCATCCAGGATCCCACATTGCATTGAGTTGTCGCGTCTCCTCAGGCTCCTCTTGGGTCTGACAGTTTCTCAAGCTTTCCTTGTTGTTGATGACCTTGAGAGTTTTGAGGGATTCATCAGGCATTCTGTAGGATGCTCTCCTATCAGAATCTGCCTGATGTTTTCCTCATGATTAGATAGGGAGGATGGGTTTGGGGAAGAAGGCCGTAGAGGTAAATTCCATTTTCATTACATCCAAAGGTCCACACTCTCAACATGATTTATCCCTGTTGACGTGGACCTTGGTTGTTTGGCCAAGGAAGCCTCTATCAAGTTTTTCTATTGTAATGTTGCTCTTCCCCTGTCCCCCTTTCCACTCTGCAGCACAGGGCTGTTATTCAGTCTGCTTCCAGAAATAGAGAACTGTCAGCGATAACGATCGCGAACACAGCCTTCAGGAACCCCCGGCTGCCTGCGTCCCCTGCAGCCTCCTTCCTGCGCTTCTCCCGATGGAAGGTTAGCACCGTAGCTCCATCACCCGTGCAGCCCTCATAGGCCCCGCCCAGTGCCCTGCACACAGTAGGTGCTTGATGAATCTTTCAAGGCTTGGAATAGAATTGGATTTCACCTGAGAGTTAAGAAAAACCACTCAGGGGGTGCTGGTAGGTGTGTGAGGGTAAGAGCTGCAGGAGCTGAGATCGGCTTGGCCGGTGAATACGCTCGCACAGTGGCCAGGTGCTGGGGCTCTGATCTTGACTGACCCCGTTCCATTCTGCATTTAAACAACCTACTTGGGAAGAGACTGATTTAGGTACATGGGTTTTACTTATTTTCTTTCCCCAGGGGGTGGAGGCTCTCTCAGGCCCCTCAAGTCAGCGGTTGGAGTTTATTGTCATAGAGGTTCTATGTCAGTAGGATCTTCTGAAAGTCCAAGGCCAGGACCTGTGCTGGGCTGGGCCTTGGCTTCACTGGAACTGGACTTGGGGGGTGTCTGCCACAGGTCAGGCCACCTCTGCCCCGTCTCCCTATCGCTGTCCGCAGTGCTGGCTTCCTTACCGTGCACCCCACATCCTTCTCTGCTCGTCCCATGGCCCCACTCACAGCACTCTGATGGGCCTGGGACCACCGTGGCCCCCGCTCCACCAGCCCATGATGCCTTTAGCTCCTGCCCGATGGATTCCAGAAACCAGGAAGCTGATGGGCCCAGGGCTCCCCTCACTGTCAAGGCTCTGTGCCAGGCCTTCTGCAGGCTACCGTAGGGATTCCTCTTGGTCAGCAGCCCCCTCATCCTTGGCCAACTCAGCTGAGGCCCAGAAGGTGGCCAGCAGGGCTTGGGAGGTGGGTAAGTTCCCCAAGACAGGGCTGGGGGCTGCCCAGCAGCCAGGCTTACACGTCATCCAAAGACCTGGAAACAGCCTGGCCTAATTTGCAACTGAAACCAGGAAGGTTTCAGACTCATCCAGAGAAGTTAGAAGGGTCGGGGGCAACCAGCACGGCGGTCCAGGAGGAGGCCCTGCCCACGAACGCCTCCAGTCTGGACACCATCCCCACTCACCCTCCCCCTGCAGAGTTAGCCTGGGTTCAACCTATTTCACCAGAATCTGCTTTTATACAATCCACCTAAGCTGTCAGCCGCGTGCTCTTCCAGACCGGATTTGCTCAGTCTGATTTTAAAGGAGCCTCTTGGCATGTTTGTGTGTGTTAAGGGAGGGGGGTGGGGCGGGGCACACAAGCAATGCTTAAGCTAATGTTTACAGAGACTCCGTGGAACCACCACGACGTAAACAGTAATAAGCAGCCACACTGATGAAGAGCGTGCAGGGCCGTGCGGGACCGCCTTCCCCAGCCGGGCTCGGCCTCGGCGCGGCGTCAGCCCCTTTCGCTGCCAGCAGCCCCCGGGGCGCGGGCGGCCGCGTGGGAGCGCCGGTTTGCTCCTTTCCACTCGCACAGCGCGTTCTTCGAGAAAGTACTTTATGCCTGTCTTAGAACCAGCGCTTCCTCGCGGGCGGGGCTGCGAGTCCGTACTCCCTCCCCCCTCCCCTCCCCCATCCTGAAATCTTCATCTAGTCCTCAGGCGGCCAGGATGCAAGGAAGGGACGGGAGGTGGGGACACACGTGGTCACCCCCCAGCGCCTCAACTGGGCCACAGACCTCCTCCAACCTGGCCCAGCTACCAGGCCTGCCGCCCCTCCTCTCCCCACTTCAGCCCTTCCCTCCCCTCCCTCCCACCTGTCCCCTCTCTCCCTCCCTCCCCATTCACCCCTCCCGTCCCCTCCCTCCCTCCTCTCCCCACCTCTCCCCTCTCTCCCTCCCCTCCCCATTCACCCTCCCCTCCCCCTCCCTCCCTCCTCTCCCCACCTCTCCCCTCACTCCCTCTCCCCCGCTTCCTTCTCACGATGCTGATGCTGCCGCAGCCAAGCTTCCTGAGTCACAAGCATCTGAACACCTCGTGTCTCTCTTCTTCCCGCCCCGGTGTGTGCCCTTCTTCTCACCTTGAATTTTCTCCTTCTAGGCTCGGCTGCCCCAAATCCCACCCTCCTCTGAGCCCAGACCACACCGCCCAGGGCGGGCGCCCAGGGGGCAGAGGGGGCTGAGCCCAGCTTTGCACGTGTTTCATTGCGAAGGACAGTAGGACCTCTAGGAGGGATGGGGGTGGCGCTGTGGGAGGGGCTCAGGGACAGTCCCCAGGATGCGGCTGTCCTCACCTAGAGCAGCAGCACAGAGCCGGAGACCGGGGTCCCCCAGGACCCCCTCTGCACCCTGCTGGCTCCAGGACCCCTGCAAATATAGCCCGGGCTGGGCCCTCCTTAAGGGGAGGGACTTGGCTTCACCCTAAAACTGTTAACTCCCCCAGGCCTGGGGGCAGCGGGAAGGGGGGTGCCCAGGAGGAGATTTCCACTGGACTAAAAAGAGAACTTCCCGCTGGGACCGTTGTAGGGGACCGCAGTAGCTGGTGGCCAGGCGTCCTTCCAGAGACGTTTGCCTTCCTCTGTCACTCGTGGAGCCCCAGGGAGCCATCACCCGGCTCCTCTGATGGGGGCTGTGTGTGAGCAGAGCCGGCACAGAGCCAGCGCTGCGTTATGTAAGCGTTTGCTTAAAAAAGTCAAGGAGAGAGGCACCAGCAGGGATGGATGTGCCAGGCTTTCCGGCTACAGTTCGGTGGAACATGTGAAATCTTTAATTAGCAGTAATGAGAGCCTCATTCCTTTCAGACGCAGAGCATCGGCCACGTGGTTGAGGGGCCCGCGGGCCCTTCTCCGGGGAGGGGAGCCGTTCAGTCATAGTACTGGTTCTAGGTCAGCTGTAGGATGAAACGACAATAGACACTGCAGGAATTTTGCTTAGGGTGATCGGGTCTAAATTTGGAAGTGGACGTGGATATTTTTGGGGTTTTTTGTTTTATGTTGTATTTATTCACTTATTTTGTGTTTGTTTTGTTTTTAATCATGCCAGCCACAGCGAAGTCCTGCAAAGCGCATTTCAGAAAGCTGAAGTGAACTAAAAACGATTCAAGATCATCACTAGGTCTTGACTGGGTTTCAAACATGGCAATTCTCCCAGCCGAAAACGAGATAAGCTAAGAAGTATATTTTCAAATATTATGGCTGCATTTGCTTCCCTTAAAGTCTGGAAAGCAAAATTAAAACAAAGTCTGGTTTGGGTATAAATAATATATTTAAGCTTCAAAAACCAACAGTGGAGGGGGGGTGATAGGATCCCTGAGAAACCTGCACACGGAGTTCCAGTGACTCAGTGCCTGCAACAATGGCTCTGAGGGAAGCAAGGCTTGGGAGGACGTTGGGATGGGGCAGAAGACAGATGGGGCTTGTGAGGTCCTGAGGGTCAGGGAAGGCCACCCTCCAAAGGGGCATCATTATGCAGGGAGTGATGGGTCTGTGCTGTATCTTAACTGTGATGGTCGTTACATAATTTTACACATTTGTCAAAAATCATTGACCAGTATGTGGTATAAATGACCTAATATTATAAATTACATTTTACTCTGTAAAATACTATATATAAATATGTATTATGTATTTATAAATTATACTAGATAATTATGACAGCATAGACAAAACAATTATGATATTATATAATTCTATAAATTATATTCTGTAAAGTAGAAATGGTTTTACACTTCAATGAGCTGCCTTAGAAAAAGAAAACATCAGAAGCGGAGGGAGGGTCGCTCAAGGTGGGGCTGCCACCCGTCTACCCACCCACACGATCTGCGTTAGCCCTGGACTTACCTCTGGACAACTTGACCGCCCCCCCCGCAGTTGGAATAAAAGGTTGTTGGAATACAACCATACCCTCAAGTGTCTCCCTGGCCGAGGTATCCATCTGGTTCTGTCCCCTCCTGTTCTCCCCTGGCTGGGGACCCTCCCAGGCCTGTGTCTGAGAGGACACAGCGGCCTCAAGTCTCTGCTGACCAGGGGCAGGGCTGTCCCGAGGCTGTGTTTCCTCCACAAGGAGGTCTTCAGGCAAGGAGGCTCCCCCAGCCCAGGAGTCCCAGCTCCTAATTATGATGTGGACGGCTAATCATTGCCAGACCTGTGGGCAATTCTGTACCTCTGCTCCCCTCGCTCTGTCACTGTTTCCTCCTGCCCTAAGGACTTTTCATAACATCATAATTTTACTCAGTAGCTACACAGAGGATGTTATGCCCCCAAACGAATGTTCTGGAATTTACCACGGAGAAAGTGGAGGCCTCCTGCAGTGAGTGAGCTTTCCAGGGAGGACCGGCTTGGCTGATACATTAAAAGGCTTATGATGGGGCAGAAAAACTAGTTAAGGGTGAATCTCAAAAATAAAAAGCCGGTCTTCCCTGGTAGTCCAGTGGTTAAGACTCTGAGCTTCCACTGCAGGGGGCCCGGGGTCGATCCTTCTCTGGGGAACTGAGTTCCACTAAGATCCTGTATATCACACAGCACAGACAAAAAAAGAAAACAACAAAAAAACCTACATATTTTCTGCCCCCAGAGTGGAGCTGAAATTGGTTCACTCAAGGCTCCCAGATTCTACATAACTTGCTCACTGTGGAGCGGAGAAAACCAGAAATTTTCTGTTCAGGGTGTGTGTGTGTGTGTGTGTGTGTGTCTGTGTGTGTGTGTGTGTGTGTGTGTGTGTGTGTGTGTGTTCACACAGCTGCTTTGCAGTTACTTTGCTTGCTCAGTTGCTCTCTAATGCATAGAGATAAAAAAGTAAGTCAAGTTCCTGTTTCTAGCCAGCTTCAACATTCTTCATTTTTGCAACACAGAGCCGCCTCGTCTTTAGATTCGGGTGGCAGGCAGAGAGACACCTGATGGTTCCCTGTCCCTGCTCACCCCGGCATCAGCATGGAGAAAGATATGCCTCGTGCCAGCCCTGAGCAAGTAATCAGGGCGATTTCCCAGGACCTACCGCTGATCCAAGGGGTCAGGGAAGGCCTCCCCTTCCCCGCACGGTTCATCTGGGCTCACCAGGAGCAACTCATTCCCGAGTGTTCCTCTCCCTGCAGCGCTTTTCTGAAAGGCAGCCACTCCTGGCAGGGCCTTCGTGAGTCACACCGCCCTGGGGACAGTCACCCCCTCTGTCAACTGTCCCCCTGCCCCAGCACGGTCGGGGGTCCCCTCCTCCCATCTCTTCCTCTCTGACCCTAGGCTCCTGGAAGGATGTGGCGCATCTCTTTAAAGGCGCTGACCTGTCTGGAGGGGCCTGGGTGCGTGCGGAGGGCAGGGCTTGGGGCAGGGGCCTAGGCGGGGATGTAAAGGGGTTGGAGAAGCTGGAAAAGAGGTGGGTGCACAGAAGAAGAAGCGGGTGTGGAAAGGGACAAATCCCAGTGCATCATTTTTGTGTAGGAAGAGTTTCTAAAATGGCTTACTTTTAAAAAACTAAACCCATCCCAAAGCCTCTGCTTTTTATAGAACATCAGCCCCTGGTTCCAACTTAGCAACCCTTAATCTTCCACCGATCTAGTTCTGAAGTGACTATTAAGCTGCTGTGTTAGGACGATCAGCCCTGATGAGCAAGGGGAGGAAAGGAAAGGGTGGGGTACGGGCCGGGGCTTAGGGAGGTGCCACTCAGCCTCTGAGGAGCCCGTGGGAGCCGGAAAGGTGCAGCCGAAGGGGGTGACCTGCGCCAGGCACTGCCAGCCACCAGCCTGGGCTCCGGCACACCCTGCGCCCCATCCCCTCACTGTCCCGGGCAAAGACCTGCCGAGTCAGCATCGTGGTCCTCACGCTGAGGCATCTCTCCTTCCTCTCTTTCGCTTTTGTGCATCGTTGGCGGATCACCTAGGATCAAGCAGGCAGGGCATCACGTTGGTCAGGAAGGATTTGTTTTCCATGCAAATCAGAAGGTTTCTGAAGAAAGTGGTAATGTTCTCAGAAAGCTGTGGTCCACCCCTGCCCGGGCCTCGGGTGCACTCACAGGGCTGCTTCAGAGCAGCCTTGAGCTGGGGCCGCTGCTCTCCAGCGCCGCCCTGGGGGCCAGGCCAGGACCAGCGACCACATGGGAGCTTTCTTGGCCTTGGCCCAGTGTATTCATCTCCCGAGCGCTGTAACAAAGTGCCACACACTGGGTGGCTTAAAAGAACAGAAGTGAATTCTCATAGTCCTGGAGGCCAGAAGCCCAAGATGAAGATGTCGGCAGGGGTGATCCCCTTCGGAGGCTCTGAGGGAGAACCTGTTCCCTGACTCTTTCCTGGCCTCTGGTGGCTGCTGGCAATCCTTGGGGTTCCCGGGCTTGCAGCTGCATCACCCCAATCTCGGCCTCCATCATCACATGGCCTTCTCTTCTGTGTCGCTCTGTCTTCACATGGCCATCTTCTTACAAAGACACTGGTCATATTGGGTGAGGGGCCCTCCCTAATTCAGCATGACCTCCTACGATCTCAACTTAATTACATCTGCAAAGACTCTATTTCCAAATAAGGTAACATTCTGAGGTTCCAAGTGGACATGAATTCGGGTAGGGAGGACATTATTCAACTCCATACACCCAACAGGACACCCGCAGCCCCAGACAGAAAGGTGGCTGGTTTCCTTTGGCAGGATGTGTCCCAGAGGCAGGATGTGCCCAGAGAAAGTCTCCCCTTGAGATCCAAGGAGATGGAGGTGTCATGAAAGCTGAGCCGCCTAAAGGCCAGTGTCAGGGGCCGGGTGCTCCAGCCGCCAAGGTCCCTCACTCTGGGTGGGCAAAGCTTGGAGAAATTCTCAAACCTCCACACATAGCCTGCAAACCCACCACTCAGCATTTTGGTGAGCTCCATTTTAGACACATACATATTTTAAAATTATTTTTTGGTACAATGCAAATGAACCTATCTACAAAACAGAAAGACTCACAGACGTAGAAGACAGACTTGTGGCTGCCAAGGGGGGTAGGGGAGGAAAGGAGTGGGAGTTTGGGATTAGCAGATGCAAACTCATATACATAGAATGGATAAATGACGAGGTCCTACTGTATAGCCCCAGAAACTATATTCAGTATCCTGGGATAAGCCATAATGGAAAAGAACATGAAAAAAATATATATATATATGGGGGCTTCCCTGGCAGTGCAGTGGTTGGGAATCTGCCTGCCAATGCAGGGCACATGAGTTCGAGCCCTGGTCTGGGAAGATCCCACATGCTGTGGAGCAACTAAGCCCGTGCACCACAACTACGGACACAGCCTGCGCTCTAGAGCCTGCGCTCCATAGCTACTGAGCCTATGCGCCGCAACTACTGAGCCCGTGCGCCACAACTACTGAAGCCTGTGCACCTAGATCCCACGCTCCACAACAAGAGAAGCCACTGCAATGAGAAGCCCACGCACCACAAGAAAGAGTAACCCCCGCTCGCCACAGCTAGAGAACGCCCGCGCACATCAACGAAGACCCAATGCAGCCAAAAATAAATAAATAAATAAATAAATTTAAATATATGTATATGTATAACTGAATCACTTTGCTGTACAGCAGAAATTAACAAGACATTATAAATCAACTATACTTCAATAAAATATAAAAATTAAAAATAAAAAAATTATTTTTTGGACCTCGAATGTACAGAATTGAGTTAATCATCACCCTTGGTTCATCACACATCATCATCCTGTGTTGCTTTTGCTACGTTATTTTTGCCATGTGTCTCAAAATATAACAGCATGGCAATGATCGCTAATGTTTGTCTTTTGTGTTGGGCATTGCTCCAAGTGTTTCGTGCACATGTTCATGTAATCCCCATGGGAACCCCGGCCGTGGTATGTTCGACCAGCACCCCGTCACACCGACTGGCTTGTGAGGGTGATCGTTAAGTTCTCAGGAATTTTGTGTCAGTTATTAAACCATTGGGAGCTTGAAATTAGTCATCACAGAAGTATTTACCTCCACGGGAATCAGCAAATGCCACAGATCAGGGCTTCTTGTATCAAGAGCCCCTTAACCTCACGCCACTGCCGATGGGGTTGGTGATCTGCTGTTCCTGTGTTACAAAGGAAGAAACCGAGGTGCCCGCCAAGGTCACACAGCCAGCAAATGGCGAGCCTGACTTTAACCCCAAGAAGGCGGCCAAGCTTCACGACACCACAGCCACTGTTTGCACCCTGGTGTCTCCCACCCATCACAGGCAGCTTCCCCAGGCGTTAAAAATTCCTCAGAATGGGCATCCCTGGTGGCGCAGTGGTTGAGAGTCCGCCTGCCAATGCAGGGGACACGGGTTCGTGTCCCGGTCTGGGAAGATCCCATGTGCCGCGGACCGCCTGGGCCCGTGAGCCATGGCCGCTGAGCCTGAGCGTCCAGAGCCTGTGCTCCGCAACGGGAGAGGCCACAACAGTGAGAGGCCCGCGTACAACAACAACAACAAAACAAAACAAAAAATTCCTCAGAATGGAACTTCCAGTGGCTGCATAATATTCTGTTATAAGGACATACAGCAGTTAATTAAATTATCCCCAGTTGTGGAACAATGAGGTCATTTTTGATGTTTTTCTTACAGAAATGCATTAACCAGCCTCTCTCCTTCCTTCACAGTGCATGTCCTGGGGGGTCCGTCCCCCAAGGACCACCCTCGTCAGCAGGCCCCTGGGGTCAGGCTGCAGAGGCCTCAGAAACACTCTATCCCTCTGCAGACCCAGACCTTCTCCAGAGAGAACAAGACCCCAGCCCCGTCTGAGCGTAGCCCAGAGTCCCTTCTGCAAGTTTCTTTTTCTTCAATGGTGAATTCAGCCTCTGTTTCTAGAGTGACAGGGACAAAACCTGCGACAGATTCAGTGTGAGAGCCGCCACTCGACTCACTGGCACACACCACACACACACACACACACACACATTCCCACGGGCATAATATTCGCACACATGACACTCTCATGCTCTCACACACACACGTGCTAACACACATATTCACACACACTCACAAACACAGGCACACTCACACACCATTCTCACTGCTCACACACACAGTCACACATATGTGCACACACAAACACATACAAATGGACACACACTTATACACCTGCATGTACTCATCTGCTCCCCCATACACACTTGCACATGTATACGCACACACACACACACACACACACACACTTCTCCAATCACCCAGCAGTCAGCATGGAGGCAGCCCTAATGGCACATCGGGTTTGGGGGCTCTTTCTCTCCCCAAGAATAAGGACTTCTGGGGGCAGGGAAGCCGTGATCAGTTTCCTAAAGGTCTCAGCAAGGTGCCCGACTTGCACAAAGGGCCCAATGACTGTTCTTTGTTGAAGGTGAAGAAATGAGCAAACATATCTCAGACTTAGAAAACTCCTTGTGACATCTTAGTTATCAAGACCTGTTTCCTTGTGGGGTGTGTTAGTTAACTCGCGCTGCTGTAACAGAACACCAGAGACCTGATGACTTGAACAACAGAAATGTGTCATCTTCCAGGTCTGGAGGCAGAAGTCCGAGATCCAGCAGTGGGCAGGGCTGGTTCCTTCTGAGGCTGTGAGGGAGAATCTGGTCCATGTCTCTCTCCTGGCTTCTGGGGGTTTGCTGGCCATTTTGGTGTTCCTTGGCTTGTAGACACTTCGCCCCAATATCTGTCTTCACGTTCACATGACATTCTCCCCATGTGTGTGTCTGTGTCCAGATTTCCCCTTTTCGTAAGGGCACCAGTCTTATTGGATTAGGGACCCACCCTACTCCAGTATCACCTCATCTTAACTAATCACATCTGCAACAGCCCTATCTCTGAATAAAGTCACATTCTCAGGTACTGGACGTTAGGACTTCAACGTATGAACTTGGGACGGGGGACACAATTCAGCCCATAGCATGCAGCATCCCACCTTCTTTCTCCTCTGCTGTTCCCTCCTGGCTGGGCCATTTGAGACAATGACACAGAAGACGCCTCTGTAGACTTGCTCACCTCTTATCTGTTCACCAACTTTCCTACAAATACCCTAAATCCATTCACTGGGCCACAATACAGCCTTCATGATTCTTTTTTTTCTTTTTTTTCCTTTTGGCTGCATTGGGTCTTCGTTGCTGCATGTCAGCTCTCTCTAGTTGCAGCGAGCGGGGGCCACTCCCCGCTGCAGTGCGTGGGCCTCTCATTGTGGCTTCTCTCAGTTGCAGAGCACAGGCTCTAGGCTCGCGGACCTCAGTAGTTGTAATACGCAGGCTCAGCAGTTGTGGCTCTTGGGCTCCAGAGCACAGGCTCAGTAGTTGTGGCGCACGGGCTTAGTTGCTCCACAGCATGTGGGATCCTCCCAGACCAGGGCTCAAACCCGTGTCCCCTGCATTGGCAGGTGGATTCCCAACCACTGTGCCACCAGGGAAGCCCTTTCATGATTCTTTTGGTAGAATTGAAGCTAATTAAAAACCTTTAAGGTAATGGATATTTCTATACCATACTTGAGACTCCAACCTTGAGCTCTCTTTCCACACATCTGACCTGAGAAAGACTATGCTGTAACTGTCTTTGGGGTTACTTAATCCTAATTCTGCTAAATCCTCTCAAGAAGAGAGGAGGATTAGACAGATGGCCCCTTCAGTCTGTTCCTTATGAACATAGCATTAATTTAATCATGATAAAAATCTCACATCTATTAATGTCTCTTTCAACAGTTCCTAATTCACATTCTCCATAAATATTCCAGAGAGCAACACAGTAATTTTCTTAAGCTAGTACACCAAAGGAGAAATTCAGGAGCCTCTAAAGTTATCAATTTTGCCCCCTGTTCCCCACCCGCCCCCCACCCCAGAGAAATCGTATGCTTCTGAGGTTGGGACTGGGCTCTTCTCTGATAGATTTCCATCAAAAACTTGTGACAAACCTAGTTGGGCACAAGGCATGAGGTTGGGGCTGTGGGAGAGATCTGTTCCACCAGCTGTGTGACTTTGGGCAAATTGTTCAACCTCTCTGAGACTTGTGTTCAACATGTAGAAAAAAGAGGGAATAAGACCTCCTTGTCATGGTGGGTGTGGGAATTAAATGAAGTGGTATAGGTGGAGTCTCTTGCACGGCAATGTGGGCAGAAAACAGGCACGCTCTAAACACCAGATCCCTTTTGTTTGCCCCTCCCCTGAGCAGGGGTCTTAACCATCATCCGATCCCCTCCCTGTTACACACAAGAAAAGTACGGCCTCCCAAGCACATGAGTCACTTGCAAATATAAAATGTTCATGTACAACTGCTATAATGCATTTTAAATGAGGACCTCATAATTATGTTAGAACTATTGATTCCGGAATTCTGTCAAGACAAGAATTATCAGCCTTGAAGATCTGTGGTTCTTCTCACCCTTCCTTTAAACAAACAGACTCAGCTCAGGTTTGGCAATGCTTCTGATGCCCATGCCTTCCTACCTCCCTGCCGGCCACACAGCTGTGCTTGCCATGTGCTCCTTAAGTAAAGGAGTGGCCGGTGTGGAGAGCGGGCTGTGTCTGCTGCTGGGAGCAGAGAGGCTGACCACCAAAGCAGACGGCCTTGTTGTTGCCGTGTGCTGAGAAGCCCAGATGTCTGAGACTGCTGGCCTTGCTCCTGCTATCGGCCGAGGCCATCAGGGACCCAGGCTTATCCTTGTCTTGTCCGGTTCACTTTTCATCCTCAGTCTTGTTGCCTCTTGGTTTCAAAAGGGCTGCTGCAGCTCTAGACATCATGTCTTCCTTCGAGACAGCAAGAAGCAGGAGAAGCAGAGGCTCTGGCCATGTCTGTGTCTTTTATCAGGAAAGCCAAAGATTTTGCAAAAGCCAGGTGACTTCTGCTTTTGTTGCGTGGCCCTCCCCCTGCAAGGGCATGTATTTAGCTGGGTCAAGCGGTGGTTCTCTGCTAACAAGGCAGAGGGGAGGGTTGGATTTTGGATGGATTGCTAACGGGTCTGCCATAGAAACTCAGAATGTTCTGAGTGCAGCCATTTAGGAGAGAGGCTGGTAAACAACCTAACTGGGTGCCTTTCTGGGATGACAGGCACTAAGGCTAGTCCCGTACTAGAAGCCTTGTTACTCAGGGGCCTCTGTTATTTTTGTGAAGACGGAAAGAAAAGAAAGTGGGAAATGATCAGCATATACACACACACTAAAATCGATTACTTTTAAAGCAAGGACATTTTTACAATATGGTCTAACGCTTTGCGGGGAGGCATTGCCTTGATCATTCTGTTATATTCATATCTGTTTTGTAAACACTGCTTGTCCCAATAAATGAATAGGACTAGCTTTTGAAAAACATGCCTAGATTTGCCCATCGAAATGGCAGTTGTCATGGGCTCCATGACACTTTTTTTTTTTTCTTTTCTTGCGGTACACGGGCCTCTCACTGTCGTGGCCTCTCCCGTTGCGGAGCACAGGCTCCGGACGCGCAGGCTCAGCGGCCATGGCTCACGGGCCCAGCCGCTCCGCGGCATGTGGGATCCTCCCAGACTGGGGCACAAACCCGTGTCCCCTGCATCGGCAGGCGGACTCTCAACCACGGCGCCACCAGGGAAGCCCTCCATGATACTTTTAAATAATACAGCTGCCTTTGACAAGACATCTACCTGATGCTTACAAAACCCAGGTTAAGGGTCACATATGAAAAGCCAGTTTGATTGCTTTAAAAGCAGTCCTCATTTTTCACCTAAAAATGCCTTATTTATCCAGATTTGATCAATCCCCTTGCTCCTAGGCTCTGCTCTGAATGACTCGCCTTTTTCTAGAATTCAGATCAACCCTCAGCATTTGAAATTGTGTGGTTGTTCTTAATAAGAATGTGTTTTAGACAATTTGCCACAAGATTTGAAAGCAGTTCAAGTGTTAGAGACACTGAAATATGCCTGTCGCTTCTCAAGGTGACTCCCGATGAGGTCCCTGCTTCTGCAGGGGGGGAGGCATCTGCTGCGTGACCATGATGCATCCTCCCGGGCTGCGTACGCACCTGCCCCGGGGCTGGCCGTCCTGTGGAGTCTGCACTCCCATGGAGAAGCACTCAGAAGACGAACCGGTGTCTTGAGGCTCAAAAGAATTCCCAAATGCAAATCGAAAGAAGTGAGGGGCAGGCTGGGTCCTGGAACGTGCTGAGGTGCAGAAAATGATGTACTAACTCGCTAAACTGGACAAGCCATCCCTGGCTGGGCGCCGGGGCACATCTGGTGTCGGGAGCTGCCAGAGTAAGGTCAAGCTCAGAATCGTCCCCAACAGGCCAACTCAGCCACTTTTGTGCTGTTTCCAGGGGAACGAGTTGTTCCACTATCACATCCTGAGACGTGGGAGCCCTTGGCCCACCCGTGGGGGACCTGGCAGTAAGGACGCCGAGCGGGGCCTGGGTGGCAGGTGCTGCCAGGACAGGCCGGTCCCGTCGCTGAGGGGGCAGGAGGCCGTCCTCTGTCCCCTGTTCTGGTTTTTTCCATCCTGTTTGTAAAATCCAGGCACTGAGCAAGCATGCCCCTCGCATGGGTGGTATTAGCAACCACAGCTGCTCCGGGCTGGGATTTTTAAATGAGCAAGATTTTAATTCAGTCCTCATCACTGCCGGCGTCTTTTATTCAGTTACGCATTCACGCTTATCCCCCAAACGTTTATTAAGTACCCACTCTGTGCCAACTGCTGGCGCAATGACGCCCAACCGTTCGGGAACCCACAGTGATTATAACACAAATCTCCTTCTCTGGCTGAGCCCAAGAGCAGTGGCTGGGATCCTTTACGGGAAAACTGTCAAAGCATCGTCTTTAATAAAGGCAGATGGCACACACAGATTTGCGGGCGCAAGAGGAGTTTAAGTATCACTTTCACCAAAGTAATTTCAAGGTCCTTAAAACTATTGGAACAGGTTCCCTGGGGACAGCGTTTCACACACCTGAATAACGTTTGCTTTCTGACCAAGGCAGTCAGCCCTCAGCAGGTGTTAAAGGGGGACCTGGCTACGAGGAAACTGTTATCATTTGGCAGCCGGGAAAAGTGAAGCTGGCTCGCTCACCGAGGAGGAGAGAGGCCAAGCGAAAAATTAACCCGAGAACTGCGACCCGTGTCTGTGTATGTTCAAATGCAGAGAATTGGATTCTGTCGCTCCATCTTAGAGGACATGGGAGAGGGTTCTCCTGGTGAGGGCAGGTGATGTGGAACCAGCTGGGGTGTCCTGCCTCTGCTGGGCTCTAGGCCCTTCCTGGGTCTCCCCGACCCTGCTGCCAGGGACCCTTCCTAGCGGGCCTTCCATCATGATTCCAGCCACAGCCTCACTTAAAATCCCTTTACTCCTCAAGTCCAGAGTGCACCCCTAACATGCAGCATGCCCTACGTGGCCCTTCGCTGTCTCAACTCGGATCACATCCCTGGGGTGACCCCCCTACACACACACACACACACACACACACACACACACACACACACACACACACACACGCACACACGCACACACCACTAAAACGCCACCACCCACTGGCCCAGGCCCAGCTCTTTCTCTCCAGTCTCTTCATCTGCCTCTATCCTGCCTGACTTTATTCTCAATTCTAGCGTGATTTCCCCTAGGATCCCGCCAGGCCCTCCCCCTCAGAACACAGCATCTTTCTTTATGCCTCGAGTTCCCAGAACACAGACAATGAGAGCAGCTAGCCTGTCTTTCTTCCCCCATCAGCCTCTGAGACGGAGTTAGAATTGCTTTCCAAGCATAAGTGCCTTCTAGACCAGAACTAAATCCTCCCGTGATCACTTTTGGACCGAGGCCTGTGCAAATTGGAAATGATTGCCAACACTTAACAGGGCGTTCCCGTGAGCCAGGCACTGTTCATACAGTAACACGTCTCATCCACATAGCAACCTGCTCACCTGGGGACTATTACTATCTCCACTCCCCAGAGAGGTTAAGTAAATTTCTCGAGGTCACAGAGCTGGTGAGTGGCAGAAACTGGATTCAAACCCAGACAGCCCTAGAGCCCACTCTCTTAACAAGAGCCTGGAGGGCCTTGCCTCACCGAGGGTCCCCATCCTCAGGCCTCCATCACGCAGTCATCCCCTGACACCCGATATGCCCTTCTGTTCCAGTGATCCCTGCTGTGTAACAAGCATCCCAAATATAATGGCATCGGACAAGAACCATGTTTATCATGCTCAGGGATTCTGTGGGCCAGGAATTCAGACAGGTGGAAGCGGGAGGGTTTGAAGCCTCAGCAGGGAAGACATGAATGGTTTGGGGCTGGGGTCCCCTGGAGGCTTCTTTACACTTAGTACCTGAGGTGGGATGACTTGAGAGCAGGTTCAGCTGAGACAGCAGATGGGCGCCTGCAAGCAGCTTCTGCGCGTGGCTTCTGTGTGAGGCCTGGGCTTCTTGTAGCGTGGCGGCTGGGATCTGAGCAGGAACCTCCCCAGGAGAAACTTTCCAAGAGAACTGAGCAGAAGCTTCGGACCTGTTCTGACCTAGCCTTGGAGTCACACAGCATCAATTCTGCCACAGGCAGCCCAGGTCCCAGGGGATGGAGAAGGAGACTCCGCTTCTTGATGGGAGAGTGCCAAGGTCACATTGCAGAAGAACGTGAGAGATGGGAGAGAACGTTGGGACCATCTTTGGAAAACACAGCCTGCCACCCACCTGCCTAGCCCAAGCCTCCCTCCTCCAAAAACATTTTTGTCCCAATTACAGTTCACCCTCTGGTCCCAAGCTACTAACTTCCCACTTCTGTGTTCTTGTTGTCCCTGTGAATGGGAAACCAGCAGTGATGGGTAGCATACGAGCATCTCTTGGTGGACTAGGTTATCCAGGGGAAATAGTGGGAACAAAAGTGAGACCCGGGCTTCCCTGGTGGCGCAGTGGTTGAGAGTCCGCCTGCCGATGCAGGGGACGCGGGTTCGTGCCCCGGTCCGGGAAGATTCCACTTGCTGTGGAGCGTCTGGGCCCGTGAGCCATGGCCGCTGAGCCTGCGCATCCGGAGCCTGTGCTCCGCAACAAGAGAGGCCACAAGAGTGAGAGGCCCGCATACCACCAAAAAAAAAAAAAAAATAGTGAGCCCCGATCAGGGAGACCCAGCTGGTCCTGACAGCAGCCTCTTGTTCGTGGTGTCCTGGAGTTTTTCCTGAGAGTTGGGTGATAGAAGACAACAGTACTGCTGGTTCATCAACTCTGGGCATTTCTGACCCAAATCCGTCCTCCAATTTCTGTTGCTTGAGGAGCTTGTTGAGAACACAGTTCCCACCCAGGAGCCCACCCACAGGATCTGGTTGAAATAGTCTGGGATCAGGTAGCATTGGTGGTTTTTTTACAGGGTCCCCGGGTAATGCCATTGTGCACCCGAGTCTGAAAACACCTGCATTAGATGAAGACCGTTGTGACCTTTGGGCTAGACCACCTTCCACTTCCAGAAGCCAGGTGGGTACGTGATACCTTCACTGGCTGCTAGACACACGTACTCTTTTTAAAGAATTTGGGTGTCACCTGCCCATTGACCAAGGACACGTTACTATCTGTGCTGAAAAAAAAATGGTGCGGATTCAAGTTGTTTAGCTACTGTGTTCCTTTGTGGTGACAAAGAATTGAGATGCAGGCTCACTGTGTGGCTATAATTCTTTATCATAACTCAAGAACAGGGGCCCAGAGCATTTCCCAAAGGACTACTTGCCTTTAAAAATGACCCTCCAGCGGGAGACGGAAGGATGCTCCCTATAAACTTGCCTTTCCCTGGCCTGAGGCAGTGCGGGCAGGGTAACTTCACAAATGATGCTCAAAATGTGTTTGGCAGGAAACTTTTTTTTTTTAATGGGAACGCACAAAACCTTGAGCTAGTGCATTGAAATATTTCGCATACTCCTAAAATGCCAACTGGCTGAACCACTCTTTTTTTTTTTTCCAATTTGGTGTGAAACTCACAAAGGTCAATTTAAGCAATTTATTCATAACTGAGCAATAAAACCATGCCAAGAGAAGCCCATTGCCCAAGTAGGGTTGGGGCAATAACTCCTTCTGTGTACAAACGTGCCATATTGCAAAACTGTGGACTTGTCTCCTGGAGCGAGAAGAATGTCCTTGTGTTCCCTTAGAGCTGCTTCCTATAGGCACTTCAACTTATGTCCCAGGACGGGATCAAAAAAGAGTGAGGGGCTTCCCTGGTGGTGCAGTGGTTGAGAGTCTGCCTACCGATGCAGGGGACACGGGTTTGTGCCCTGGTCCGGGAAGATCCCACATGCCGCGGAGCGGCTGGGCCCGTGAGCCATGGCCGCTGAGCCTGCGCGTCCGGAGCCTGTGCTCCGCAACGGGAGAGGCCACAACAGTGAGAGGCCCGCGTACCGCAAAAAAAAAAAAAAAAAAAAAGAGTGAGATGTGTGTTCCTGTGGTAGGGAGGCCACCTCAGTTTTTTGTGTTTTTCTTTAAATTTTATTTATTTGTGTAGCTGCGCCAGGTCTTAGTTGTGGCATGTAGGATCTTCGTTGCGGCACGAGGGATCCTTAGTTGCTGCATGCTAGATCTAGTTCTCCAACCAGGGATCGAACCCAGGCCCCCTGCATTGGGAGCTTGGAGTCTTAGCCACTGGACCACCTGGGAAGTCCCAAGTCCACCTCAGTTTTGATTAAGAACCTCAGGTCTTGGTAGCAGCTGTCCCTGGTGGAGTGGCCTTGGGCAAGTTACTTGACCTCTCATCTGTAAAATAAGAGACAATAGTGACACTTGCCCCCTGGGGTTGCTGCGAGGGTTAGCAGTTAACGCAGGTGAAATATTCAAACATTCCCTGGCACAGAGTAAGCGCTGTGAAGTGTTCAGCATCATCCCGCTGTGGTGAAATGGTCATGGCTGGGACATGGGTTCCTGAGCGGAATGAGTTTGCGAGCACAGCACCCAGATTAGGGATAACACATACACAGCACTGCTGCAAAGCCCTGCTGGTTTACACACACACACACACACACGCACGCACGCATACTCACAGACACAGGCACACACACATGCACACACACACAGAGACACACACACACACACGCACGCGCACAGACACAGGCACACACACACAGAGACACACACGTGCGCACGCACACGCACAGACACAGGCACACACACGCACACACACACACACGCCGCCCCTGGTGGCCTCCTCACTCCCACAGGCTTCCACACACAGTAGGTGCTCAACCCGTGCATCTTGGCTTGAGGTAATGTGACGGATCACCTGGGGCAGGAAGGAGCAACCTTGGAAAGTCACACCTGGCCTCTAACACTATGGACAATGTGAAGCCTCTGGACTCTTGGATTCTTCTAGAAGCTCCTGTAGCCTCAGAAGTGATTTTCTCCTCCTCCTCACCATCTGCCAGGAAATGATGCTCTTCTCTCGAGGGCAAACTCCAGGCCTCCGGGACTCTCCGCTGGTATCCGTGCCAAGTTGGAAGTTTGCTCTGTTCATAGCCCGCCCGCCCAGGCTGAGTGACAACGGGGGCTGCACTGCCTCCTAGGGGCTGGAGGTGATTTCATCCAGAGTTTTTACGGCAGATACGCTTGTTTTTCCAACTTTGTATTATAAATACATATATATTTTTAAATAAATTTCTTTATTTATTATTGGCTGCGTTGGGTCTTTGTTGCTGCGTGCAAGCTTTCTCTAGTTGCAGCGAGCGGGGGCTACTCTTCATTGCGGTGCACAGGCTTCTCACTGCGGTGGCTTTTCTTGTTGCAGAGCATGGGCTCTAGGTGCGCGGGCTTCAGTAGTTGTGGTACGTGGGCTCAGTAGTTGTGGCTCGAGGGCTCTAGAGTGCAGGCTCAGTAGTTATGGCGCACGGGCTTCATTGCTCCGTGGCATGTGGGATCTTCCTGGACCAGGGCTCGAACCCACATCCCCTGCATTGGCAGGTGGATTCTTAACCACTGTGCCGCCAGGGGAGTCCCTATAAATATTTTTTGGATAAGATTTTTACTTATTTTTATTCTAATATAGTAACTTATTTTAACTTTTTGTCTTTAAAGAACTGCCGGCTTACAGAGGAGTTGCAAGAGCAGCACAAAAAATTCCCACACACCCTTCATCCGGACGCACAACCATTATTAACATTTTGTCCAGTTTTCCCACATCATCCCTCTTTTTGTAGATAAATATATACATAATTTTTCCCTGATCCATTTAAGAGTAGGTTGCAGACATCATGCCCCTTCACCCCTAAATATTCCCACATATATTTCCTAGGAACGATGGCATTCTCTCATGTACCCACAGTGCAGTTATCAGAGTGGGGAAATTTATCACTGATAGAACATTATTCCTAATTACCCAGTGCCCCAGTGATGTCTCTACAGCATTTTTCTCCCAGTCCAGGATCCAAACCAAGATCACACATTATATTTAGTTGCCAATTCTCTTTGTTCTCTTTCAATCTGACATCTTTTGTTAGCCTTCTTTTTGTCTTGAATAACAATGATGTTTTTGAAGGACATAAAAGTTGTTCCTGGAGAGTTATAAGAGATTAGTATAAAAACTCTCATATACCCTTCACCGAGATGCCTTGAAATTTGGGTTTATCTGAGGTTTCAGATGTATTTTTGTTTGAATATATACTTAAGGGACTTTCTCAGTGCCTCCCAACTGGAGGCACCTGATGTAAGTTTTGTCCCTTTACTGATTACGTTGACTTACGTTTAAGCCTCATTTTTTAATGTGCTTGTTGGCTACTTACATATAGGTCTTCAAGAAGATGTGTATGCAAGTCCTTTGCTCATTTTAAAATGGGTTGTTTGTCTTGTTGTTGAGTTGTGAGCGTTCTTCATATATTCTGGATACTGGACTCTTCTCTGATCTATGGTTTGTAAATATTTTCTCTGATTCTGTGGGTTGTGTTTTCACTTTTTTTTTTGATGATTTTTTCATCATGATCAAGTGCAGCTTATCTATGTTTTTCCTTTGTTGCTTGTACTTTTGGTGTCATATCTAAGAAACTATTATCAAATCCAGTATCATAAAGATTTTCTTATGTGTTTTCTTCTAAGTTTTATAGTTTTAGCTCTTACATATAAATCTTTGGTCCATTTTAAGTTAACTTTTATATAGGTCTGAGGTAAAGGTGAAAATTCATTCTTTTGCGTGTGGCTGTTCCAGTTGCTGAAAAGACATTCTTTCTCCCATTGAATGCTCTTGGCACCCTTGTTGAAAATTATTTGACACATGGGTCTATTTCTGAACTCTATGATTCTATTTTATTGGTCTCTACGTTTTTCCTATGCAAGTACCACTGTCTTGATTACCATTGCTTTGAAGTATGTTTTGTAATCAGGAAGTATAAGTCCTCCCACTTTGTTCTTCTTTTACAAGGCTATTTTGGCTATTCTAAATTAGCGTTCATTTTGGATGCAAAATAAATGCAGGGAATTTTTGACTGGCAGGTGTATTTTGTAATTGTTCAGTTATCTTACTCTTTAAATGTTTCATTGATATTTGCATCTGTGATTGTGCTCATTAGTTTACATATATAAACATATTATAGGTAAACAAGCAGACAAATAGATATAGGTAGATAAATAGATAAAAAGAGAGAATGGATTTGAAATGTGCTTCTTCAGTTTATACATATAAAAATACTAAAGATAGATAGATAGATAGATATAGGTATAGATATAGATAGATAGATAAAAAGAGAGAGAGAATGGATTTGCTACGTGCTTCTGGACTGTGAAACAGAGATATGCACACATGCAGGGGAACTTGCAGGGCTGGAGGTTACTTTGACCCAAAGTGCTTGCCTGGCTGAACCGTAATAAGTAACAGAGGTCCAGGGCAGCCCTTGTGGCTGTGACTCCAGTTATGCAAATTAACTGGAGTCCAAAAATCCCGGAGATTCCGAAAGGCAATGAACCTTGAAATCTGCCTCCCAGGGACCTCCACCCTCCACAGCCCTTCTAAGGGGGCCTGGGCCTTACGTTTCCTCCTGCACTTCCCAGGTGGGTGCGCGCTGGGGCTCTGAGCCAAACAGGACCCCTCCAGGGGGATTACGGTTGGAGCTCCTGCTCTGCCTGTAACTCTTCTGCCCCTTGTTTCTCACCACCCGCATTCAAAGCTGGAAGGGGTAGGGCTGGGTGAGAGGTGCCTGGCCTGGATCTCAGGGTTGGGCAGCATCCAGCAGAATAAAGAGGAACGGGGCTCCACCGTTTCCTGTTCTGTGCTGGGGGGTCTACGTCTCCTTATGGCTGACGACTTGCTAGAGAGGCTGACAGGACTCCAGAGTGTGACTTGTACTCAGGGCTGAGAATTATTACAGCAGAGGACGCAGAGCGGAAGTAGCAGGAAAAGCTAGGTGTTGGTGGAATCCCCAGAAGTCCAGCACCGGCTCCCCGGCCATGCCTCCTCCTCTGAGTCCACTCAGGATGTGCTTTTTCTCCAGCAGAGAACTACGGGGTCACGCGTGGAAGCCCTCTGCCCAGGGAAACCCATGCATGTCTCAGGGTCCAGGTGTTAATGGGGGGGTCGGTCCCATAGACACATCCTGCTATCAATCAGCCACAGCAACTAGAACTCAGGACTCCGACCGTGAAACCAGGTGCGCATCAGCAGTCTTGGCACTTGTGCAAAGCCATCCTGACACGCTGGCAGGACACGGTCCGCTGCTCCAGGTGTACACAACACCATCAATCACTGACATCACAGACCTCCCAAGAGCCTTGTTCTCAAGGATGGGCCAAGGATTGGTCATGGCTCCAGGTTTCCTTGGAGACACGCAAGGAACAAGCAACCAGCCCTGGTTGTGCTGGGTCTTTCCAACATTTTAACATTGTTACATGGTCATCAGCCTATAGTTACAGATGCGTCCAGAGGCTTGGGGCTTGGACAGCCTCAGGAAACCACGGGGCCATTGGCTCCACCACTGTGTCCCCGGTCAAGGTGAAGTGGGAGAATGTGCTGTAAAACCAGACAGCCTGATTTCAAATCATGTCACCTCTCCAGGCCCACAGTCCTATGTGTCCCGTCCGAGGCAAGTTTGTGAAACTGCTATGTTAGGTGACCTTCCGTGTAATAAGTTCTTATTGTTCATAATTGTCACGTTTGTCCAGCATCTATCTTTCCTGCTTTGGGCCCTCATATCTGAGAGGATCTGGAACTCCATAATCTCCACTTAAGACTGATTCAAGAAATCAAGCCTCTGGAGGTCATTTGCTGAACTGTTTTTAGAGGATTCAGCTCTGCTAAACTTACCCCCCTTGGCCCTCTCTACGTGTACAAAAATCTCTATTCCTTTTTAAACAAGTTTGTAAACCCAGTGTGTCCCATTTATTGGTAATATATTATAGTATTGAAAAGAATTCGTTTACTAGCGGGGGGGGGGGGCATTCATTCAGCAAATATTTGCAGAGCATTTCCAGTAATAATAATCCTTTTTGTTCGGTGACTATTTTCAGGATGCACACGCTGTGCAAGGCACCGTGTCCGAGTAGGGATATAGGAGATACAGTGGATTACAGACTCGGGGGCCCTGCTTGTGGAGATTTCCATCTGTCTGCTAAGTAGGGTGACCAACTGTCCTGGTTTGCAAAGGACTGGGGGGTTCCTGGGATGCAGTGTTTTCAGTGTTAACATTGAGGAAATCCTGGACAAACTAGACAGGTTGGTCACCCTATTTAGCAGACAACTGGTCACCCTATTGCTGAGACAGATACTAAACAATGAACTTCACAGTTAATTACTCTTTTGAATTGTCAGAGCTGTGAGGCATCCAACAGAGAGCTTTTGTTTTTTTTTCCAAAGGAAAAGACCGACAGATTTTATTTCATACGAACTAAAGCCTCCCTAAAACGAAATAAATCATAAATAAAGTTAAAATTTCAACATAGTGCTGGGAAAAAATTTGCACCTTATATTACTGACAAAGATTACTATCCAGAATATATACAGAGTTCCTAAAGTCAAGTTTTAAAAAAAAGTAAAAATAATGGGCAGGATATAAGGAGGCAAATCACAAAGGAGAGTTACAAACGTCTACATAAATGGATATAAAAAGATGTTCAACCTGACAAGTTATAAGAAAAATGCAAACTAAAAGGAATTGTTTTTCGTAAGTTGGACAAGAATGACAGTGACAATATCAAGCCTTGACAACCAACAGAGGGCTTCACACAGCACGGAACTGCCCACCAGAGCCACCGCCTCCAGTGTCCCCAGAGAACCATCCCCTGGGACAGACCCTGCCTTTTGGGGCCACCAGAGTCTGGGACCCAAAGCTGACGCTGTGGAAGCCAAGACCAGAGCCTCAAGGTATCAAAGCTGGGTGATCATCTAGAACATCTAGCTCTCTCCGCTGAGGCCACTGCCACCATGAGGGCAGCCCAGGCTCCCACCAAAGCAGAGCGAGGTCCCAGCAGAGCGCCCTCCACCACCCCGAGTGGAAACTGCCTCCCAGGAGGGGTGTCTTGCTGCCCTGTGCTCTGCAGACTCGGTCAGTCTCCTGCTCCAGTGGCAGAGAAACTGAGGACCAAGCTCTTGTACGAGGCTCTCTTCCCTGGGGTGTGTTCCTTCCTGGGAGCCCCCCGACCACCCTTCCAGGCCCCCTGGACAGGCCCTCACAGGGGTGGGTGCCAGGCAAACCTGACCCTCCTCCCCTGCCCCAGCCCTGGGCACTTCATACTCTTCTGCAAATGGACTCGTCTGCTTTATAAGCGGAAGAAAAAAGTTTTATTTTAAATGAACAGAAAAGAGATTCTTATTTACCCAAAATATGCACCAGTTTCCTCTTTCTACCCCTACTGTAGACGTCGCCAGCGAGTAGAAATATTGTTGTTGTCTAACCAGTTCATTCTGTCTTGAATTATTCATCGATTTTAAGATGAGCTAGGGAATAAAATTAAGATGAGTTTGGGAAATAAAATCTGGACTTTCTTTTCTTCTTCTTTTTTTGTCACCTGGGGTTGCGTCCTGGCTGACTTACCCTGACACAGGCCGTGCTGAGCTGTGCAATCTGCTTTCCGCGCCTTCACAGCTGTGCTAACTCCTGCGCCCTGCTTACACCGGCTTTTCCTCTTAATCCCCAAGTTTAGGATGGAAAACACTGGCTCTTCTGATTTCATTAGGCCGGCAGACTGTTTTTGCAAATCACCTAGGCAGTCTCATGAAGGTGCCTGTAAAATGAATGCTGTTCAACGTGTTTGTAAGACCCACAAGGAAGAGCCTGGGATTGGCTCTGGTCCATCAAGTTCCATATATGGGAACAGAGAGGCAGAAATGGCCCTGAGGAACACTGTGATGTAGCCAACATAGACCTTGGAACTCCTCTATTTCATTCACTCAATAATCATGTGAGGTGTGGTGTGTGCCTAGCCTTTTGGCACCGGTTGGCGATGCAGAAAGGATGAAATATGGTCTTTATTTGAGTGAAGACTTTTGGCTGAATGTAAAAGAAACCTGAGGGAAGGCTTATGTCATCCATGGAAGGCATAGGGCCTCCGAGGTGTCTGGGACTAAGCTGACTCTCTCCAGGGTTGATCTCAGCCTCTGACTTCACTTTCTCCTAACCCAAGGCAGGCTCTTCCTCCAGCAAGGATGCTGGGTGCTCACCACCAGAGGGTGACTGCATCTGCTGCTCCCTCCCAAGTTCAGGAATCTCAGGGAAGGGCTCTGATTGGCCCAGCTGAGGTTGGGCGCCCAACTCCAACCAATCAGTGGTGGTCATGTGGGTGGGGTCTGTAAGATCATGGCACCTTGTGGTTATAGTGGAGAGAAAGCACACATCCCAGAAGAAGGTTGGATCCTACCCTCAGCAGACCAAGAGCAATGCCCACCAGAGCCCTGCGCCAGGAACCTCTCAGCCTACCTGGGGAGAGAGTTGGATGCAATGGGAGGAGTGCCATGACAGCCACGTGCACAAGGCCCTCTGTTGATGGGAAGCATGAGCACTTCTCTCTCCCGAGTGGCTACCCAGAAGGTTTCATCCAGGATTTGACTTCCCAGCTGAGTACTGAAGAGAGATGAAGAGCTGGTCCTCCAAGAAGAGCCTGGGGAAGTGGGGGTACTAGCTTGTAGGAAGATTTGGTGTGTGTGAGAGGGGTGGGATGGGGGCTACTGAAGACCGTTTTATCCTGGTCAAGCACCCATCCCTTCTCCAGAATATTCAGGACATGAACACCTCCAAGCCTGCGGAGCTAACCCTCTACTATGCAGGGGAAAAACCAGGTGAAGTTCAAATAAGTCTGTAGCTTAGCTAATAGTCTTGTACCAAGGTTGATTTCCTTGGGGTTGAGCACTGTACCAGAGTATGAAAACTAACATTACATGAAGTAGTGAAGGGTATTATTTTTTGCAAATTTCACTGTCTAAAATTATTTTGAAATAAAATGTTAAAAATATCCATGGGAGGCTTCCCTGGTGGCGCAGTGGTTGCGAGTCCGCCTGCCGATGCAGGGGACACGGGTTCGTGCCCCGGTCTGGGAAGATCCCACATGCCGCGGAGCGGCTGGGCCCGTGAGCCATGGCCGCTGAGCCTGCGCGTCTGGAGCCTGTGCTCCGCAGCGGGAGGGGCCGTGACGGTGAGAGGCCCGCGTACCGCAAAAAAAAAAAAAAAAAAAAATATATATATATATATATATATCCATGGGAATGTAGATTTCTTGGCACAAATAATGAAAGAAATCAGAAAATATGTTACCTGTGTGTATCCAGCTCTTTCACCTCATATTCCCATGCAGAGGGACCCAACCAATTATGGATACCAACTCAGGTGTTTACAGCATAATTCAGCATTTATTGTGCATCTGTTGTATATTGAGGACTCTGATGGCTTTCTTGAGGAACTGCTAAATAAGCAGACAACCAAACAATCAGGTACTCTTTCTGAGCCTCGGTTTCTCCTTCTTACAAATGGGAATGAAGACTTTTTTTTTAATAAATTTATTTATTTATTATTTATTTATTTTTGGCTGCATTGGGTCTTCATTGCTGCGTCAATGCAGCAGTGCCAGGAGTGAAGTTTTCTTGGTTACTAAAGGCCTGAACTGGTGAAAGATATGCTGCTGCCATACATCCTGATTTAAATGCATGTGCCATGTAGCATGCGATGGAGTCTGGACATTTTACCCAAAAGACAGCCCAAAAGCCTTTGGGAGCCACTTGGAAGTTATTTTCCTCTCATTATGGACTGAATTGTGTGCCCCCAAAATTCATGTGTTGAAGCCCTAAAACCAATGGGACTGCATTTGAAGATGGGGCCTTTAAAGAAGTCATTAAGATTAAATGCGGTCTTAAAGATGGGGCCCTAATCCAACATGACTGGAATCTTTTTAAGAAGAGGAAGAGACACCAGGGGTACACATGCACAGTGGAAAGGTCACTGGAGGACACAGAGAGAAGGTGGCCATCTGCAAGTGAAGGAGAGAGTCCTTTGGAGAAACCAACCCTGCCGACACCTTGACCTTGGACTTCCAGCCTCCAGACTGTGCGAAATAAATTTCTGTTGTTTAAACGCCCCAGTCTACGGTATTCTGTTTTGGCAGCCCAAGCAAACTAAAATGCCTCCTGAAATGGATAGAAAGACAGTTCCCAACTATCACTTGGCCCCGTAGCCTCATTCTTTGCTCTCCTCCTGCTCCGTGAGGATCTAGGGACCTGGCTTTGCAGCAACGCTGCCCACAGGATGTGAGAAGCCATCTGCATCCAGACACGGGGCCTCCTGTTGCACAGGCTTCTCAGGAAGTGAGGTCATGGGCAGAGTTCTTTGTACTCAGGCTCTGCTCCCATCTGAGGGTAGATGAGGCTGAGGCTGGGGGACAGTCACAGCCAGAACGGGGGTGTCACCCCCAGTGAGCAGTCAGGGAGAGCTGATTCCCCTGCAACCTCAGCCCAGTCTGGGCCCCTCTGACCTGCCCACTCCCCTCAGAGACAAGTGTGTCCACTGACGCCCCACATTCTGGGGACTCTGGACCCCAAACCCACCCACGAGCTCTGGAGCTGTGGTTCTGCTGCAGCTGAGTCCAGCTGGGCCCTTGGGCTAGGAGCAAACCTGCTCCGGCTGGGGTGGGGAGAAGGTGGGGGCCCAGGGTCCAGCACCTTGGAGCATCCCTTCCCTGGCATGCAGGCTCAGGGCGCATGCAGGAGGGTCCTTGATTTCTCCTCCTCTGACCCAGCCTCTGCCCCCACCTGCCCTGAGGACCAGAGTGTAATCTTTGCGGTGATACTCTTTCCAGGTCAACTGGGGAGGCAGCCCTCTCAAGACAGGAGTACCCCCTGGGGTGTTTCCACGGGTACAACAGGGAGCAGAAGAAAGTTCTCTAACAAGTTAGCTCCGACCTTATTATTTTTATTATTACATAATTGCGTATGTTATTAAAGTTATCTTTTTATCCCATGTTCATTTCATGCCCAGTATGTGTCGGGCACTGTGCAAGGGGTAAATGATTGCGTTTTGTGGATGAAATCAAAACAAGTCATGGGGTCTATAATGGATATGGGTAATTCCTATGCAAAGTGCTGTGCTAAAATACGGCATGAGTACCTTATGTCATTAAGATGATGTAGAAGGATGGTTTGGTGCAAGCCTGTGTTGGACCAGGGCCAGGAGGGGCCAGTCTGAGTGGAAGCATCTCTCTGGGCAAGGCTTCTTCCCGACCGCCACCAGTAACCGTGGATGAAGCATTTCCACTCCAACTTAATACACCCTGCTTGTGTGTTCAGAGCAAATGTTCCAGCGCCCCCAGGGCGGTGTGATGCAACCCTCTGCTTGCTCTCTGTTTACAGATTCTGAGAAACAAAGATGTAATTGCCTCTTGCAGTTTGGTCTAATGACTTGTCTGACTCCTGTGGAGGGACTCAACTCTCCTGTCCCCTGGAGGGGCAGGGGGTGGCCATGTGGGTGGGAGGCGGGGCCTTCTGCAGCTGCGTTTGTGTCATAATCTTTTTCTTAGAGGCAGTGTGGATTTCAGGTGATGGGTACGGAGTAGAGCTGGGGATTCCTGGGTCTCTAACCTTTCAAAGCCTGTAATAAAGTGTTTATTGGCAACCATGCTCATCATTATCTTTCCTTCTAGGAGTCACTGCTGAGTCTTCCCCTAAGGGGCAGAAGGGAGGCCCCCCTCCTCCCAATTCTCCATCCGGTTCCTCTGATGATGAAAAGTCAGGTTTCCCAACAGGGCGGCAGGGACCCTCTGCCCTCCTGCCCCAGCAGCCGTAGTTTCAAATGCCTCACGGCGAGGGAGGTCTAACCTCACACCTCCAGGGCCCTCTTAGAGTGGCTTTCTGGCAGTTTCTAGCCAGTATCTCACACTGTCTTCCACCAGCTTGTCCATCTGACTATATTTAAGGATGCCTTAAAGCATTTAGAACAAAATTAACAGTAAGATAATTAAAATTTGTTCATTACCACGTGCCAACCACTGTATCAGGCATTTTTATGTACAGCAACTCATTCGGGCAAGGTGCTTGGCCTGTCTGTGCCGCAGTTTCCTTGTCTGCACCAGTAGACCTCACTGAACTAGTACTTAATCAGAGGACAGTTGTACAGAAGGGCTGAGGTTACACACGTAAGATGCCCAGAACAAGGCCTGGGACGGGAAGCACTCAATAGACGGGAGCAGTTATTTCACCACCTCCCCCTCCTCACTGAGGTAGTTATTTAGCCCATTTTACAGATGAGAAGATGGAGACTCGGGGAAATGAAGTAACCTTCACAAGCACCTCTGGGGGGGGGCGCGGTCCTGCCACAATTCAGACTAGGCCAGGCTCTTCCTTCACATCACGCCACCCCTCCTGCCGGGCCACACAAAGCATTTCTAAAGTCTACAAAATCATTATTATATCCCTGGTGTGTGTTTTCATCATCTACTTTCAAATTCTTCTACACAGACCCCGGGCTTTCAAATGGTTTTGATTGCAACACCTGGTAAGAAATGTTTTACATCACGACCTGGAACGGATATGTATAGAAGTTTCCTGAAACAATGCTTTCTTGTACTATGTTCTATGCACCCTAGTATTTTTCTATTCGGTTCTATTTTGTTCCATTTTTTTTTTTTTTTTTTTTTTTTTGTGGTACACAGGCCTCTCACTGCTGCGGCCTCTCCCGCTGCGGAGCACAGGCTCCGGACACGCAGGTTCAGTGGCCATGGCTCACGGGCCCAGCCGCTCTACGGCACGTGGGATCCTCCCGGACCGGGTCACGAACCCGTGTCCCCGGCATCGGCAGGCGGACTCTCAACCACTGCGCCACCAGGGAAGCCCCTGTTTTGTTCCATTTTTAAGGGCTGGTTGCACCTTGGCCTTGAGTGGCAGTTTGAAGTCCACCAGCAAGGCAAGTGAGAGAGTGAGTTTACTCAGAGCAGCCGTGCCCAGGTGTGGCCCCGAGCACTCTGTCTGGGTTACCTGGGCCCCGGCTCCCTCACACCAGCTTCTCCCTGAAACACTGGAGGCGCAGGGTCCTGGAACTCCCAGTGGGCACTGGTGGCAGAGTTACCATGAAGCACATGAAGCTCTCCAGGCCCACAGGTGCCTGCCGGTCCGGGCTGTCCAGAGCCACTCAGGCCGTGTCCAGAACACGTTCCTTTAGGGTTTGATCCATTCAGAGCCCCCTTTACAAGGGAGGTGCTCCTTTGCTCTTTGCACGTTGGTGTCCGAGGGGCTAGTACCACAGAGTAGGGAGACTCGAACTCTGACTAGAGACCAGCCGGTGCTTCAAAAAACGGAGAGAAGAACGAAGAAGCGGAAGGAGAATTCCGTCTGGGAGGACCTGCCCTCAGGAGCCACCCTGAGTTGCCAGTCCAGCTGTGGTCCTCCCCTGCACTCCCCTCCTCCTCACAGCCCATGGCCACATGACACTTCCCGGCTTCCTTTGCTCCTCCGTGTGGCCTGTGCCCGCAGGATGGGCAGGGACGTGGTGGGCAACGCGCCCAGGCCTGGCCCAGAGTAACAGCCCCCATGTCCCCATGCCCTTCCCTCCGTGGCTGGAAGCAGACGAGCGAGGGGACCTTGGAACCGAAGTGGAAACGGAAGGACCTGGGGTCCCCAAATCCTTCTCAGGCGGACACCAACTGTTCATCAGGGTCATTCATTCCGAACTTCACATGAGTGAGAAATAGACTCACACGACGTAAAGCCACTAGCAGACAGCGGTCACTCTGATACGCAAATGTTCTCTGAATTTCTAAACTATCCAAGTTCAAGGCACTGGAGCAAGAGATTCCTAAATGTAGCAGATATAGGGAATTCCCTTGGTGCTTTCACTGTGGCCCGGGTTCAACCCCTGGTCAGGGAACTGAAAGATTCTGCAAGCCTTGTGGTTTGGCCATAAAAAAAAAAAGCACATTTAACAGAGCAAAAAGTTTACTTCAAAGCAGGGAGTATTCTGTGTACAGGGTTGAATGGTGTCTCCCCAGATTCAGGCCTACTCGGAACCTTGAATGGGACCTTATTTGGAAATAGGGTCTTTGCAGATGGGATCCAGTTAGTTGATGTCATCCTGGGTGAGGGTGGTGTCCTTATGAAAAGAGGAAAAATTTGGACACAGAGACACACACACAGAGGAGAAGGCTTTGTGAAAACAAAAGCAGAGATTGCAGTGATGTGGCTTAAATCAAGGAGCACCAAGGACTGCTGGCAGCCACCAGGATTCGCAGAGGGAAGGGAGGACCCTTCCCAGGAGACTGCAGAGGGAGTGTGTCTCTGTCAGTTTGGGACTTCTCACCTCCAGAACTGTGTCAGAAAAAAAAACGTCTGCTGTTTTAAGACCCCCAGACTGTGGCACTTTGTTACGGCAGCCACAGGAAACTAACACACCCTGTAATCACAGGGTTGCGTGATTTTAAGAAATTGCACTATTTTTAGCTCAGTTCTGGGCCATGCACTCTGAGGAAGAGAGCATCCCAAGTCTGTGCTTCCAGAGGGAGGATGTGAGCTCGGACCCCAGGGAAGAGATCCCTCCTCCTCTCAACCTTCCAGAGAAACCCCCCTGGGGTCAGGTTGCTGGGAGACTTCAGGGCAGACAAGCGCTCCGCTAAGGGAAAACACGGCTACCAGCCGAGGCCTAATCACCCTTGAAGATGGCCATCCTCCGAGGGGTCTGTGCCGAGGGGTGAGAGGGAGAAGGCGGCCTGGTAGATGAGCACCCTGAAAGGCCAGACACACTCATCTGCTAATCCTAGAGCCTGGCCCAGAGGGTGGGTGCCCACTTATCAGCCCAGGCCACGTGTATCGAGGCTTGCTGACCAGAATCAGCTCACTTTCCATTATCATCCTAGTCATGTCTTACATTCACTTCAAGCATTCAGAAATATAACAAATTATGCATTACATGGCTTCCTGAATCAAATTAAAAGGCAAAACATATTGTAAGCACAATAGCTAATCAGGCTACCTCGAGGAGGCTGTGATGAGCATTCTTTACCAAACAGGCGTCTTTCTAAAAGGGACTAATCACTCCATGTACTAGTTTGCTAGGGCTGCAGTAATAAAGTACTATAGACTGAGTGGCTGAGACAACAGAAATTTAGTGTCTCACAGTTCTTGAGGCTAGAAGGCCAAGATCAAGGTGTCGGCGGTGTTGATTCCTCCTGAGAATCTGCTCCAGGCCTCTCTTCTGGCTTCGGGGGGTTTACTGGCGATCTTTGGCGTTCCTGGGCTTGGGGATGCATCACCCCAAACTTCTCATGGCCTGTGTACCTGTGTCCAAGTTTCCACTTTGTATAAGGACACCAGCCGTATTGCATTAAGGCCCACTCTATCCAGTGTGAACTCAGATTCACTAATTACATCTGCAGCGACCCTATTGATTACGCCACACTCTGAGGTACTGGGGGTTAGGATTTCAACATATGAATTCAGCAGCAGGCTGGAGGGAACACAGTGCAACCCAAAGCACCCCATATGAATTATTTTTGCTAAAACCTGTACCTTAACATATTGGGTTTGCATTGAGGGGGTGTAATATAGGTAACGGTAAAACGTTATAAAAGTATAACGGTATAAAAGTATACTTGGTACCATTTTGGAAAACTGTTTTGAAAGTTTTTAAAAGGCTAAATACAGACTCACTCTGTGATTCCCAAACCCACTCCAAGATCATGCTGAACAGAAATGTGTGCGTGTGTTCACCAGACACAGGTGCCGGGGTTTAGACAGCAGCACTATTGCTAATTGCCAAGACTTGACAACATCCCCAGTAACCACCAGTGGGGGTGGGTGACTAAATGGTGGTGGCCTCAATCCATGGAATTCTCAGCAGTAAAAAGCAGTACACACCAGCCTCACACAGCAATACAGAGAGACCTCATGAACTTAATGTCAGCAGGAAAACTCAGACACCGAAGAGAACATACAGTTTCATTCCATTTATATACAGTTCAAAGCCAGGCAAAGGTGTCAGGGTCAGGAGAGTGGTTACCCTTGGTGGGAGCGCCAGGGGCCTGTGGGACTGGGGGAGCTATTTCTGTTTCTGATGACGTTCTGTTTCTCCGTCTCGGTGCTGGTTGCAAGGGTGTGGTCAGTTTGTGAAATTCATTGAGCTGAATTCACAAGATATGCACTTTTCTAAAGACATACATTTTTTGTAAAAATATTATGCTCCACGGAAAGTTTAATTAAGCAAAATGTACCTTATCTCTATTAACTACTAGCACAATTATTTAGGGACAAACATCTCTGAGCTCTGGTTTCTTTTCACTTGCAGAATGAAATTATCGGAGTTACTCTCACTCTGATAGAATCAATGTGAGAACCAGTATAAGTATAGTTCTTGGCTCATAGTAATTGCTCAATAAATAACAGCATTTTTTTAAACTTGACAAATGAATCTTTGATGATGGATGGATAGCTGTCACCTTTGTTGGGTTATAACCGCGGTGGGGCATGGGAGGGCTCTGGGGGGCAGGTGATGGATGTAGCTGAGCGGTGGTTTCACAGGCATGTGCTCACTTTGTAATAATTCTTCCAGCTGTGCACTTGATTGTGTTTTTCGTGCAGATATTATACTTTAATTTTTTTTAAAGTTTGCCAAAAGTGAAAATAAATGTATCCATTTCGGGGATGGTAGGGATTAGATGAGAGAGGATGTATAAAGCATTTAGCATGGTGCTCCCACAGTCTGAGCGCTCAGAATATATCTGCTGTTACAGTTGTACAATCCTTTATCCAACGATGTACTTTGGGGTTTTTGGCATTCACTTTGGGGGGGCCTCAGGTAGATGGGGCATACCCTGAACCTCATTTATCACCCTCAGAGGGATGGGATCATGCCTGATGATAAACAGGTGGCACTATTCACACCACGGGGGATAAAGAAAAGCTAAACGTAATCCCACACTGGTTCAGATCAGTTTTGCCTCCAAATATGGGTTGTGTCTCCAAACTCACCAAAAACATCTTTTTAGGGCTTTTTGGATTTCAGAATGGTGGATAAGTGATTAGACACCTGTGTCATCACCATCATGTGTCTTTTTCTGCAGCTGGAAATCAGATCGTTTGTGTTCCAGGCTTGTCCTCTTCAGGATGAAGCCATGTTTCCCACTCGACAGAGACTGGAAAACTGGAAGGGAAATAGCAAGCACCTCTCAGCCCTGAACTAAACAGATGCTGTGGTTCCCACCAGACCACAGGCCACTCCCACGCCTGTGGCTTCAGTGGGCAGACCTGACACAGCTACTATGCCAGGCCCCCAGAGACTGCGCAGACACCAGCCGCTCATCCAGGCACCATTCTTCCCTCTTGCCTTGTTGGCGTGTCTGGGGCTTGGGCAGCCTGGCGGGGAGGCCTTGTGGGTAAGGCGGGTGGAGGAGATTTAGCAGCTAGAAATGCAGGATGCCCTGTTAAATGGGAATTTCAGCTCAACAATGAATAACTTTTGTGTAGGCCCCATACAATATTTGAGATATACTTATATTAAGCATAATATCGTTTATCTAGAATTCAAATTTGACTGGACGTCCTGTACTCTATCTAGCAACCTTCCGGTGGTGTGTCTTCAAGACGGGGGCATCAGTTAACAAAATCAACCTTCACCGATCTGCTTAGACAAAGAGGGGAAAACGCCGGCCTGGAGCAGGATGCAGGACCATCTCCTGACCTGCTGGGCTGGACTGACAGGCAGAGGCTGTCATCATGGAGGCATCGTTCTCTTTCTCTCTCCCTCTCTCTCTCTCTCTCTGTCGCACACATACTCTGAGCACAGATTCATCTCCACTTCCTGTCCACCTGTGACTTGTTTCCAAGCCCCTCCTCCATCTCCGGAGTCACCTGCCATCCCAGTTTCCCGGGCATCCTGGGAAGGACACACTCTGCTGCTCCCCCCCCACTGCTTGCTCAGCGGGAGCCCCACAGGCCCCGTCCTGCACCTCACTTCCCCCGCCAACAAGGCCTCCTGGGGCTCCTCTGAGCTGGTCCGTTTGGAGCAGCCTCCTTGTCTTGAATGCTTAGGGGGACAGCGTGGGGCAGGAGGGGGTGGGAGAGCCTAGAGCTTGTCCGAACCCTAATCAAAGAAAGTTCTAATATTTTCCTTCTATACCATGACTGTTGCCCAGCCTCTAGGGTGTGTGCACCCTTTCTGAAGACCACTGCCTGAGAGCACGAGCTGTTGGTCACCCAGGGCATTGCTGGGGCCCTCCCACGTGGTCAGTCGACATCCCCGTGCATCTCTGTTAAGCTTTCAGGGGCCTGTGGAGTCTCAGAGATCCGTCCTGATTGAATAATTCCTGATTGAATGGCTACAAGAGCAGATATAAACAAACAAATATAAGCACCTTGCCCTGGGTCTATAGTAGGGTTCTCAGCACTGTCGACCTTTTGGACTGGAAAATTCTTCGCGGTGGGGCTGTCCTGTGCCTTGTAGCATCCCTGTCTCCACCCACCACATGCCAAAACTGCTTCTTCTTCCAGTGAGGCAGCCAAAAATGTCTCCAGACAAACCCACATCACCCGGGTTGAGTACCACTGCCCTCAAAGTTTCCAGACTCATCTCGCTCAGTAGCTCTATAACATAGTAAGGAAAGCATTCACTGTGGACCCGCAAAGGTTTTGCTTGGAAACAGTGGTTATAACACCAGAAATTAAACTCTTCAAAAAAAAAAAAAAGATGCTATAGGTTGACGCAGTCTTCTGAATTAAGACACTCCCATCCTCAAAGTTCATTCCCATGATTAATGTGTTTGCTGCCGGGAATCAATCTAGCCCTTGTTTCTCTCTCAGAAAAATGGTTTCAGCAAACCTTGTTTCCTGCCAGGACACCTGCTTCCGGTGCTCTGAAGCCAGAACGAGTCTAAAGCAGTGATGGGGACTGAAGGAAGCAGATATTCCTAAGGACCTACTATCCGCTCAGTCCCTCCCCCCCAAAGCCATGAGGTTGGCATTATTCACAAGGACACTGACTCTTGCTGGGTTGATGTGACATACTCAGGACCACTTAACTCGTCATCATCTGAGCTGTGAATCCCACCTGGATTCCAGAGCCCACTTGCCCCAGTCTGCCCTCCTTCATTCTGCAATTAGAGACAATAAAATGCGGATGCCCCAGAAGAGAGAAAACTACTGACTTACTTTCACTCTGGTGTAAATAAATAGATGATGTGAGAGCCTCTCCTTCTAGGGGGTTTCATGAGGTCAGGCTGGAGCACAGGGTAAGGGTTCCTGGACCCCTGAAGGTTGAAGGGAAGCACAGACAGAGGAAACGGGGGAGTTTGAGTGCATGTGTATCTCATTATGCTGCCAAGGGTTGGCCCTTTATCTGCTATCAGCCAGGTCGCGTTTTGAGGGAGCCAGGACAATTCAGGAGCAGCATCCCATAGACACTTCTGCGCTGCTCAGGTGCCTTTCCTGGCCTCATGTGGCTCAGCAGAATCACCTGAATAAAATCGATGGCATCGTGGTTGGAACCTAAGGACTTTCCAATCCAGTGGTCCTCAAGCAGTACTGTGCATCAGAGTCACCTGGGAGCTGGGACAGTTCCTGATGACCAGGCCACTCCCACCAATTAAATCAGGACCCCAGGATTTTCAGCGATGCCTGTGTGCAGCCAGCTCCCCGCTCTGAGATGAAGCACAGTGCCCCACGTTCTCATGTGCATTCAGATGGTCCAGGGATCTGGGGGAAATGCAAGTTCTGAGTCAGGAGGTTGGGGTGTGCCTGAGATTCTGCATATTCGGCAAGTTCCAGGGCTTGGAGCAAAGTGTGGTCCTTGGATGGTTATGCCCTGGGAGCCGGTTAGACCTTCAGAATCTCAGGCCCCGCCCAGGACCTATGAATCAGAATCTGCATTTTAACCAGGCCCAGGTGAGTCAAGTACATGTTCAAGTTTGAGACTGTTTGCTCCAACCTAAAGCCTTTATTTGCTGATGGGGAAATGAGGTCCAGAGAGGACAGGGGCAGGACACAGGAACTTAATACAAAAAGTCCTAGGAACTCGTGCTGGGCTGCCATCCAAATGTCTTCTTTCCATCATTTGATGACCTCAGTAAAGACCATTTATTTATTTTTTTTCATTTATTATGATTTCAGGCAACGTATAAAATGTCCCTCTCCTCTTACACTTAATTCAGGTACAAAACCCAACAAAACCCAACAATGGAGAAAGAAGAGAGCAGAAGTAGGGATTAGTAAAATACAAAAATAGGACAGAAACAGGCGCATTTTTCACCGGCTCTTTGATGAAAAAGATCTAATAACTGGGCGCCTGCAGGTGTGGCGACTCAAGAAACACAGCGGAGGGGAAGCTCGGTGGGAAAGTTTGGATCATTTCTGCTGGAAGAAGAACCAGGAATTTAGCCCATGCCTGGGGATAAAACTTCCTTTGCCTCTCTCAGGATGGGCTACTTTCAGGTGAGACCATAAAATAAGAGAAAGGCATTAACCCAAAGGAAATGCAATTTCCTCCATTTCTAAGCCACAGACTGCGCAGGACAAAGCTGATATGTCAGAAGCGGTAGCCCTGAGGTGAGCGGTCAGGGGAATGTGACCACTGTCTACACGTCTTCATAAAGGAAAGCCTTCACCTTCCCAGTCTGGAGTTGATTTTTGGAAACAGCCAAAAGTCAATCAGAACCGAGTCAGGTGATTGAGGTGGTGACCAAACTCAGTTCCATTTGAGGAGGTAAATCCACACTGTGGCCACCACGTGACATTCCTGGCTTCCTCGTGCGCATTGCCGCGTGGTTCTAAGACAGCTCCTTAGGACGGTCCCAGCACGGGTTCAAGCAAGGACAGCAGCACAGGGGAGAGCCTGGAGCTGCTCCAAAGTGCTTCTGTCAGACCTACTGAATGGGAGAAAATACTTGCGAATGAAATGACCCATAAGTGGTTAAAGTCCAAAATATATAAATAGCTCTTACAATTCAACATAAAAAAAAAACCCAACCTGATTAAAGGATGGGCAGAAGAACTAAATAGATATTCTTCCAAAGAAGACATACAGATGGCCAACAGGCACATGAAAAGATGTTCAGCACTGCTAATCATCAGGGGAATGCAAATCAAAACCACAATGGGACATCATCTCACACCTGTCCATTGGCCATTATCAAACAGACCACAGATAACAAATGCTGGTGAGGATGTAGAGAAAGGAAACACTCCTACACCGTTGGTGGGAAAGTAACTGGTGCAGCCACTGTGGAAAACAGTATGGAGGGTGCTCAAAAAACCAAAAACAGAACTACCATATGATCCAGCAATTTCACTCCCAGGTATTTATCTGAAGAAAACAAAAACACTAATTTGAAAAGATATATGCACCCCAATAGTCATAGCAGCATTATTTACAATTTCCAAGATATGGAAGCAACCTATGTGTTCATCAATAGATGAATGGATAAAGAAGATGTGGTATATAGATATGCGATGGAATATTACTCAGCCATGAAAAAGGAAATTTCACCATTTGAAACAACATGGATGGACTTGGGGGGTATTATGCATAGTGACATAAAACAGACAGAGAAAGACAAACACTATATGATATCACTTACATGTGGAATCTACAAAATACAACAAACTAATGAATATAACAAAAAGAAGCAGACTCACAGATATAGAGAACAAACTAGGGGTTACCAGTGGGGAGGGCAAGATAAGGGTAGGGGATTAAGAGGTACAAACTATTACGTATCAAATAAATAAGCTATAAGGATATATTGTATTATATTGTATGCTGTATATATTGCACAGCACTGGGAATATAGCCAATATTTTATAATAACTATAACTGGAGTATAACTTTTAAAAATTGTGAATCACTATGTTGTACACCTGAAACATATAATATTGTAAATCAACTATACCTCCATAAAATCAAATAATAAAATTAAATAATAAAATCAAAAGCTTCACGCAAAAAAATAGTGGTTCTGTCAAAAAGCAGGTTCCTAGTCATCACGTTCCCTTTGTCTAATGCCTGCCTTCACCCCATTTCCAACAGTGGTCACCCATTTTCAGACACAGGATAGGAAGGGTGTTGTGAGTGTCAAGGATGAAAGAGGGTCACCACCTGGGGGCCTGGCCATGGCAGATGACAGGTGGCAGAGGGCCAGGCCAACAGGAAGCAGGGGGCCACCTGAAGCTGGAGCAGGCAAGGACAGGCTCTCCCCCAGAGCCTCTGGAGAGAGATCAGCCCTCGGACACTTTATTTCAGATTTCTGGCCTCCAGAACAGTGAGAGAACTTGTATCTATTGTCATGAGCCACCCAGTTTGTGGCACTTGGAGCAGCAGCCGTGGGAAATGAACACAGCCTCCCTGGGGCTGGGAAAGCCCTCCCTCCTCTCCGCCACCGTCTCTTCCGAGCCAAGGCTCACCTTCATGCTGTTGGGAAGAGGCTCTGGGGTGTCCTGACTTGTGGCTGGACACGGGGTTCCCCCCGAGGCTCTAATCCTCCTTCCCTGCTGGCTCTCCCAAGTTCTCCGTCTGTCCAGGAGCGGGTCTGAGTGGCCCAGGGAGCTCAGACTGGTGCAGGCAGAGGTGGTCAGTCCATCCGCATGGCTGCAGCACCTCAACTCTGCCTGTCTGAGATGAGCCACCAGCTGGCCGGCTTGGTGGTTTCCATGACAGCCCGCTCACAGCTTCATCCAATTCTCATCCCGTTCCGAAGAGTCTACGCTTTTGGTCCTCACGGCTCTAAGCGGGCTGTGGGAGCCAGAGCATCACCATCACCTGTGAGCTCGTTGGAGAAGCAGGATCTCGGGCCCTGCCCCAGACCTCCTGGATCAGAATCTGCATTTTAACGTGATCCCCAGGGGATTCCTGGGCTCATTACAGTGAGAGAAGCACGGGTCTAAACACCTCTGGGATGGTCCCTTCTCACCAACACAAAAGCTCGTCCCCATTCAAGTTCCTGCCTTTTCCTTCCTAGCAGGACAGTGTGGCTGCCTGACTCCCTAGGGAAGGGGAGTGGCTGGGAAGCAAAACAGTGGGCACTTGGTTTATTTATCTTCCTGAGAATCTATTTTGAATTTCAAATAACATCCTACAGCTTGGCTTGGGTTGTTATTCTTTTTAAATTTATTTATTTATTTATTTATGGCTGTGTTGGGTCTTCGTTCCTGTGCGAGGGCTTTCTCTAGTTGTGGCGAGCGGGGGGCCACTCTTCATCGCGGTGCGCGGGCCTCTCACTATCGCAGCCTCTCTTGTTGCGGAGCACAGGCTCCAGACGCGCAGGCTCAGTAGTTGTGGCTCACGGGCCTAGTTGCTCCATGGCATGTGGGATCCTCCCAGACCAGGGCTCGAACCCGTGTCCCCTGCATTGGCAGGCAGATTCTCAACCACTGCGCCACCAGGGAAGCCCGGGTTGTTATTCTTATAGAGAGGTGGGGCAGGTGCTCTTGTGTTTAACCAAGCTGAAAGACACTTCTCCTGACGAGCCCACATCCAGGCTCTCAGAGCAGCAGGCTCCACCTCCCCATGGCCACGTGCCCAGTAATCTCTAAAACCAATCAGATTCAGGACCTGCCTGCCGAGAACATCTGTTGTCTGTCCACCAGCATCTTCTCCCTTTCCTTCAGCAAAGGTCTCCTCCTGTGGCAGAGGGCAGCCAATCATGGCAGGCTCACTTCCCTCCCTTCACGTGTCACATGACCCAAGTTAAATGGTAATCACATGACTCATATCTGCCTCCGTAAAGTACTCTGTGCCTCTGGCCACAAGGATTGGTCCAATGTTGGTCATGTGACTGAAACTAGACCAGACCTGAGTTCTTCCCAGGGGCTTTTCATACTGAAGCTGGGAAACAGTCTCTCTCTGTTCTTGAGGGATTTCTAAACTGGAATGACGTCAGTGAGTACGACTGCACCAGGATACTTCCTTACAGCTCGCTGCCACGCGGAGGTACAGTCATCCCTCTGTATCCGCAGGGGACTGGTTCCAGGACCCACAGCAGATACCAACATCAGGGGATGCTCAAGTCCTTCGTATAAAATGATGTAGTATTTGCATGTAGCCTACACACATCCTCCTGTATACTTTAAATCCCCTCTAGATTACTTATAACACTTAACTCAATGTACATGCTATGAATTGATAAATAGTTGCCAGTGCACAGCAAATTCAAGTTTTGCTTTTTGGAACTTTCTGGAATTAAAAAAAAATATTTTGGGGGGTCTTCCCTGGTGGCGCAGTGGTTGAGAGTCCGCCTGCTGATGCAGGGGACACGGGTTCGTGCCCCGGTCCAGGAAGATCCCACATGCCGCAGAGCGGCTGGGCCCGTGAGCCATGGCCACTGAGCCTGCGCGCCCGGAGCCTGTGCTCCGCAACAGGAGAGGCCACAACAGTGAGAGGCCCACGTACCGCAAAAAAATATATATATATATATATTTTTTTTTTTTTTTTTCTTTTTTGGGAGGGGACTTACCTGGCGGTCCAGTGGTTAGGACTCGGTGCTTTCACTGCTGGGGGCCCGAGTTCAAGCCCTGGTCAGGGAACTAAGATCCTGCAAGCTGCGCAGCATCGCCAAAACCAAATTAATTAATTAATTAAAAAATAATTAAAAAAAGTTTTTGATCCAAGGTTGGCTGAATCCGTGGATGCAGAACCCATGTATACAGAGGGCTGACTGTACCTGTCGCATGACGCAACCACATGGATACACCTGCCTCGTGGTGCCCTGCCCTACAGAGGTTCCCTGCCACGTGGAGAATGCCCATCCGCAGTGGAAGGAATTGTGCCAGGCACAGAGAAGCCTAGATCAGAGTCGAACTGAAGAGGGGTTCCTGGCTCCACGCCAAAGCCCCCTTCTAGTTCTGAGGACATTAGAGCCATGTCCCCCTGGTTCCTTTTCCCACCTAAACTAGTTTGAATTTGGTTTCTGTCCTTTGCAGCTGAAAAGTCCTAACTAGTGCATTCCCATCCTGAAAGCTTTCCATGGCTGCCATGCCAGGGGACAGGGTCGCACACCTCACGTTGGCATGGAGAGACCCTCCCCGTCTAATCCGGGTCTGTCACTCACTCCCATAGATACTCAGCCCCTGCACTCGGACCTCTTCAAAGGTGTGGGCACCTGCAGGGAAATTCCAGGCCTTTGCTTCCTCCCAATATTTCCGTGTCTGCACCTGGACAACAGCAGCATCCCATTGCACTGCAATAATTTGCATCTGTGTTTCCCCTCGTTAGGCTGTGAGCATCCTAGAGGTACACTCGGCCTTGCAGGCCTGGGATAAGTGGATTCCAGAATCATAGAACATACTTAGCAAGTACTGTGGACAGACATCCAAACTCCACTCCACTCCATGTGGCTTTTCAACTCTGTGTCAGTGAACGTTCATAAACAGAGTTAGTTCCCCCTTAGCCGAGGTTTCACTTTTCATAGTTTCAGTTACCTGTGGTCAACCACAGTCCAAAAACATTAAATATAAAATTCCAGAAATAATCAATTCATAAGTTTTAAACTGTGAGCCAACCTGAGTAGCATGTTGAAATCTCGAGCCATCCCACTCTGTCCTGCCCGGAACATGAAGTGCCCCTTTGTCCACTGTGTCCCGCCTGTTAGTCACTTAGTAGCCGTCTCAGTTATCAGATCAACTGTCGTGGTATCGCAGTGCTTGTGTTCAAAGTAGCCCTTATTTGACTTCATAATGGCCCCAGAGTACAAGGGTAGTGATGCTGCCATTTGGATATGCCAAAGAGACACCATAAAGTGCTTCCTTTAAGTGAAAAGGTGAAACTTCTTGACTTAATTAGGAAAGAAAAAATATCATATGCTGAGGTTGCTGAGATCTATGATAAGAGCGTATCTTCCATCTGTGAAATTGTGAAGGAAAAAAAAAAATTCCTGCTAGTTTTGCTGTGGAATCTAAAGCTACAAAAGTTACAGCCACAGTGCATCATAAATGCTTAGTTAATATGGAAAAAGCATTAAATCTGTATGATCAGGTATTTTGAGAGAGGGAGAGAAAGAAAAACCATATTCACATAACTTTCACTATAGCATATTATTTTAATTGTTCTATTTTATTATTACTTCTTGTTGTTAATCTCTTACTGTGCCTAATTTACAAATTAAACTCTATGATAGATACATATGTATAGGAAAAAACTTAGTACCTATAGGATTTGGGATTGTCCACAGTTTCAGGCATCCACTGGGGGTCTTGGAACTTACCCCGGTGGATAAGGGGGTACAACCGTACAGTCAGAAAGGCCACAAACCCCCTCTGTGCTGCAGACTCCACATCTGTAAAAAGGGGTAAATCATGGCTCCTACATCATGGGCCTGCCAGGAGCTCCTATATCCTGGTGCCCATGAAGCATTTAGGATGGTGTCTGGCCTCCAGGAAGCATCTCAGAGGATTAAATTGTATTATTTACATCTTCTCCCCACCCACTTCCTCTTCCTTTCTCTCGCCTCTCCTCGTCTTCTCCTGTCATTTCTTCACCCCCTGTTCCCTGTCTCTCAGCAGAGGGGTTAGTGGGTACCACTGGCACCCACTCCTGACATGGGAAATGCCTGGGGCTGGCTGTCCAGCAGCTGAGATCTGCTGAGATGTCCCCTAAATAGAAAAAAGTACCCCTCTGACTCCATTCTGTTTGCTTCATTCCATCCGCCCTCACCACCCGCAATTTAGAGCCTACTTCCGGCCAGGTGACCCAGGGCACCGAAGTCCTCATTCTCCAGACATAATCCTCGGTTTATCTCCTGGGCTCAGCAGGCCTAAGACCTGCGGCAGTCGCGATGTCCAAAGCCATCGGCATTGGTTCCAGGATGCTCTCCCGGCCCCAGAGGAAGATCCTTTGAAAAGTGAAAAGATGCATTTTCTTCTGCACAATAACTTTTCTCTCCGATGATTGTATCCCCCAAGCCAGAGTCACTTAGTAAATTTAACGTCTGAGTAGTCAGTGCCGACCATCTGGCTTTACTCTCTGAGAGGCCAGGCAGATCATTAAATTGTCATCTGAGTGGACAGCGCTGGACCCCAGAATCAGTGCGTCAGGCAGGGAGGGGGCCTTCCCTGGTGGACTCCCGAAGTCGGCAACAGACAGCACATCTAGAATGTTGCTTCTTCACAGCTGGATCATTCAGCCGAATGCCGCCGCACTGAGCACACTCAAAACCACACCCTGTGCTGTCACTCCTGGATGAAAGAGCTGCCATCAGCAGGGACACAGTGGCAGAGAGGCAGAGGACCTCTGGGTCGCACGTGTCTGTTATTTTTGCCTGTCTGTATCCCTCTCTGCACCCCAACTTCCTTGGGGAGGCCCCCTGTTCCTGTGTGGGTCCAAGGGTTGAGTGGGACCCCGGCCTGGGCACTCAGAAGGCCCAGCTCCCCGCTGCTGTGATCAGCCTGGATGGGCAGGTCCCCTGAGCTTGCCAAAATCTCCAGCCAAGTCAAGAGATGGAGAAAGGAAGGTTCTAGGTGACTTTTTCTGAATGACCCTATCCAGCCGCTTCTGAAGCTGACACCTGCTGGTTGTTTCAAGTACAGGAACCAATAAATTCTTTTTCTTGCACAACGGGTTAGGCTGGAATTTCCTAACAAGGAGACCGTAACTACATCCCTTCCCCTCTTCATTCCTTCCTATTCCCCCAGGATCCCGGCCTGCCTGCGTGTCTGTGTTAGCCTCCTAGGGCTGCTGTAGCAGCCGCTGGCTTAAAACAGCAGGAATCTATTCTCTCACAGTTCTGGAGGCCAGAAGTGCAAAATCCAAGTGTCAGCAGGGCCACACTCCCTCTGAAGGCTCCAGGGAGGATCCTTCCTGCCTCTTCCTCGTGGCTCCAGGCGTTCCTTGGCTTGTGGCCGCATCACTCCAATCTCTGTGTCTGTCTTCACATCACCTTCTCCCCTGTGTGTCTCTCTGTGTTCTCTCCTCTTCTTAGAGGAACATGAGTTCAAATCCAGATCCTTCACTAATTATATCTGCAAAGACCCTATTTCCAAATAATGGCACATTCACAGCTTCCAGGTGAACCTGAATTCTGAGGGGAAACAATTCAAACCACTACAATGCCCCATTCCTTCCTGTGCCCTCCTGGACCCACCGTCCCCAGGCTTTTTCATGCCCTGAGGGCCCTGGCAGTCAAGTTGGTAAGGTCCAGGGCCCCTGTGCCTCAAAAATCTTATCTCCTATTCCAAGGGCTCCTATAAACTACTTAAAAATTCCCAGAGTTTATGGGAAAGAGGTGTACATAATACTGATATTATCCAAAGGTCCAGGAAGTGACACCTGCTGCTTTTTTTTTCCCCTTTGAAGCGGGTCTTTAATGTAGCAGAAAGAGTAACTTTATAGTAAAGAAAAGAAGCATTTGAAAAGGTCTGCCTTTTAGGGGGTTTGTTTTGTTTTGATTTTTAATTGTGGTAAAATACTCATAAAATTGACCATTTTAACCATTTTTAAGTGTCCAGTTTATGCAGTAGCATTAAGTCTATTCACACTGCTTTACAGCCATCACCACTATCCAAAACTGAAATTGTTTTTCATCATCCCAAACCGAAATTCTATACCCATTAAACAATAACTTCCCATTCCCCCAACCCCGCCCAACCTCTGGCAACCACATTATATTTTCTGTTTCTATGAACTCCTCTAGGGGGCCTTATGTAAGTGGAACCATGTCTCATTTGCCCTTTTGTCACTGGCTCATTTCACTTAGTATAATGTCCTCAAGGTTCATCCATGTTGTACCCTGTGTCAAAATGTCCTTTTTTTTTTTTTTTAAGGCTGACATTCCATCGTATGGAGAGACCACATTTTGTTTAACCATTCATCCATTGATGGACACTTGGGTTGCTTCCACCTGCTGGCTGTCGTGAATAACGCTGCAAAGAACATGGGTGCATAAATATCTCTTTGAGATCCTGCTTTCTGTATTTCTGGGTATATACCCAGATGTGGGGCTGCTGGATCATATAGTAATTCTATGTTTGTTTTTTTGAGAAACAACGAAACTATTTTCCACGGTGGTTGCACCATTTTACATTCCCACCAATAGTGCCCAAGGATTCCAATTTCTCTACATGCTCGTCATCACTTATTTTCTGCTTTTTTCACAGTGGCCATCTTCACAGGTGTGAGGGGCACCCACTTCTTCTGTGTGCCTCGAGCTCTGGGGATGCCAGCACGGTGAGTCCTGCACCCCAAGCTCCAGGTCCGAATGGGGCAGCCTGCACTGAGAACAAACTGGTCTCTGGGTGCCCTGGGGAGCTGGCAGTGACCTCTCACCAGGATCCAGGGAAGGTGGCATTTCACAGAACCCACAGGGAACTGAGCGTTTGGACATGCAGGTACATGAGAGGATGGTCCCCCTGAGCAGGGGTTTAAGTAACAGACAACCCCAGGAAGTCAGGGCTGCCCAGTCGTGGAGCCAGGAGACCAGCACCTGGGAGGAGGACATCATGATGGGGGCGGGGAACCACAGCCACTATTCACCAGCCGCTGCTGGGTGGCAGGTTCTGCGGAGCCCCCATTATCTAGTCAGTCCTCACAACAACCCTGTAGCAGGTATTCCTATTTCTCTGTTTTGAGGACATAGGAACAGCATTCAGAGAATTAAACCGTGAATTCTTGCCAGGATCCTGGATTCACATCCAGCTCTAACCTTCTAAAACCTGTGCTCTTGACTACCACACCAGGCTGACCTTCGTGGGCAGGGAATTCTAGAACTTTTAATTTTAATATCTAAAGGAAAGGTGAAGCATCAGTTTCAAATCTTACAAAAGGAAAAAAACCCTACACATAGCAAATGTGCAATTTACAGAATGACTGGCAAAAGCAATCAAGGAGACGCTGAAAGGCAAAACTTCGACTGATTTCAGGGGTAACTGGAAGCTCACGGGAAGAGCTCTTAAGCCTTTTTTGGTGCAGAAGAGTCGACAGCTGCGAGCAGTGCTCGTTTCCACGGGAGGCTGTCGAGCACAGGAGGAGTCTGGGTGCCGCGTGGCCCTGGTGGGTCCCCGGCCAGAACCACAGCAGGCTGGACAGTCCAGCCACCCATGCCCCTGCGCTTCCGGTGAAGCCCAGCTTTCTGGAGGAAAGGGAGGCCCCATATTCCCCGAGCAGAGCCCAAGAACTGCTGAATGAGCAGACAAAATATTTTTGGCAACCAAGTCTTTCCGGAACTGTGCAAACGTTGAGCAAAATCTCAGTTTTGTGTCAGTTTACCACAAGGATGAATAACACAACTTTCATCGCTGGCGTTTCTGTTCGCCTCCCCCAGCGCCCTCCGACCCACGCTCCCGGGGGGCCTCGGTGACTCCCGCCTCCTTGCTCTGACTCTCTGCTTCTGCATCTCTAAAGACCGAGGAGGCGCTGGATGTGCTTGAAACCCACCTGCTAGTTCTGCGGGAGTGAGGTCTACTCTGAGGGCTCAGAACGGAGGGACGGTTCCTTTCGTCTTGGAAGGAGGGACCAGAAGCGTGATGAAGAGGCGTGGCTCCAAATACACTTCCTCGTTCGAGGAGCAGGGACACTGCCAGACGGCGCTTTCCGGCCAGGTGCTGCGTTTCCCAGCAACACTTGCAGAGGGGTGGGGCCTGTGAAATGCGGGCGGAAGTGACGTGGGTCCCCCCTCGGGGAGGAAGTGGATATCCCTGCTCTTCCATCCCTACCCTCGCTCCCCTAGAGGACTCCAAGGCCCAGGACAGGGGACAGCAAACTTTTTCTGTAAATATAGCAAATATTTTTGGCTGCCAGAACCATACCAGTTCTGTCACAGCCACTGCAGGAAAGCTGCCAGAGGACGATGTGAATGAGTGGCTGTGACTGTGTGTCAATAAAACTTTATTCATAACAGCAGATGGTGGGCAGGATTTGGTCCTCCTGCCCCAGAGAGCAGGGGTTGGTACTCGGCCCTCAACTCACCCACGTTCGCTGTGTTCACCTGGAGACTCAGAGCGTCTGAATTGCTCACGGGTGAAGGATGTGGGCGTCACAGGGAGGATGAAACATTCATTTGTTCCTGTATCAAATCTCAGGGGCTGACCTGTGTGCTGGAGACATCTGACACACCCTGTCGGAGATGGCCAATAAGATAGTACTTGGGAAGTACACAGGCAAGCCTGAGGCCTGGCAACTGATGCGCAGGGTACAGGCAGGACAGTGATGTGGACAGTGCCTGGGGGGCGGTGGGGTCCAAGGTAGATGGGGTCGGGGTGGGCCTCTCTGGGAGAGACATTTGAGCTGAAGCCCAAAGGGTCGGAAAGATCTGGCTGCAGAGACGGAGCATCCCTGGGGGGAGAGTGACGGCAGAGGCTGAGGCATACTTCCTGGAGCACAGGAAGGGCCAGCCCAGCAGGAAAGAGGCCTGAAGGGTGGGCAGGAGCCAGAGCGGGTCAGGCCTGGCCGCGGGCTCAATGAGGCCTTTAAACCGTCACCAGGCTGCCGTGTGGAGGAAGGCTTGTATCAGTGGTTCTCAACTTGAGCGCGAACCGCAATGCCTGGAGGGCACGTAAACACAGGGCGCTGGCCTCACCCCCAGAGCCTCCGATTCAGTAGGTCTGGGGCAGCCCAGGAACTTACCTTTTGAGAGTATTTCCAGGTGATGCCAATGCTGCGGGTCCGGGGACCACTCTCTGAGAATCCTTGGACTTCAGGAAAGCTCGCAGTCACCAGCGAGGCCTTCCCCACTGCCCAATCTAGACTGTACTCCCGACCACTCCATCCCATCACCCGTCACATTTCCTTCACAGCACGAATCACTCTCCGCATGCTCTGTGTCTCCTGTTCACTTGTTTCCCTCATCTTCCTTCAATTAAACCCCTGAGAGCAGAGACCTCATCTGTCTTGTCAACAACAGTGCTTCCAACAGTAAGAAAGTGCACCGCATACCGTAGGTGCTCAGTGGGTATTTCCTGACAAGAAATGAACTGAAGGAGGGTGAGAGCATAAGCTGATAGAGGGTATTTCTCACGTACCTGCATCCTGTGACCAGAGGCACAAACTGCTTTTTTGTTGCAGGCCATCCATCAAGGATGTTTGTACAGCAAACGGCCTTGCAGGAGGGGTAGGAGGATGGAGGCGTCTCCCTGCAGAAGAAAGGGTGGCTTGGTTATTGTCTGGTAAAATAATGTCACCCCTGGGGCACAGGCTGGGTGTGCTTCTTTACTGCCGATTATAAAACATGCACGTTCCCTGAGCACATGGCCCCCAGCTGTGGTGCAGACCCACTGCATGGCAGCATCCCCTGAGCCCTCCATGTCGCCCCTGTGGGACCCACGAAGAACCAGTGCCAACACTAAGCTTGTACTAACGGTGTCTTATATTTTCAGGAGTCTGATGCTTTGACATCTGGGGCCTTGCTGACCCCAGAGGGACTGTGTCCTCCCAGGCAGAGCCAATTCCTAGATGTGGTAAGTGACTGTCCTGTGGGTGTGGTTTTCAAATACAAACCAACCAATCCAGAATCCACACCCTGACCACCCCTTTTATGGGGCCCTCACGCACCAGGCCACTGTCCCCTGCCCTAATCACCCAGGCCCAGGCACCAGACCACTAGGGTCACCCCTACACCCAGAGCCTATGGAAGTTATTCAAGCCAGCCGATCCTAAGCTGCTGCCTTGCCTCACTCGTTCCTGCCTCTGGAGGAAAGGCTTCTGCCCATGTTCCCCTCACTCCCTCTGCCCCGATCAACCCTGGTGCCTCCCCGTGTGGCCCCCAAGGTGTGGTGTGTGCCCCCTCCTCTTGGGAACTGTGCGTAACAAACTGTCTTTTCAACGGCCGTGGTTTCCCCATCTGTGGGCCTTGCTCTGTCTCAGATATTCTATGAATACCCTCTATTTTTCAATCTCGTGCTCCTTGCTACGCGACGAGTAATAAAGCCCTCTGTCCCTGACGCAGGACTCTTGTGTCATCTGGCATCTGTCATCTGGCAGCCTCCATGAAACTGACAGGCTGCCTTGTGAGCCTGGAAGCAGGCAAAATCTCAGACCCTTCACAGTCCTGACAAGACCCAGGCCTGCGCTGCGTGCGATGGGTTTCCTAAGAGCTGTGGTGTTGGAAGGAAGAACTAGAAGATCTGGAGGCAAAGGAGATGGCTTCTGCAGCTCCTCCAGAAGGTGGAGGGAGGTTTGAGGCCAGAGGGGATTTGCCAGTCCCAGCTGTGGAGTTCCAGAGCAAGTCCTCTCAGGCTCTCATCCCCCAGGGGGCTTGTGACAATGCAGCTCTGGTCCCAGAGGTCTGGGCAAAGGCACGAGATTCTGCAAGCTCCCAGGGATGCCAAGACTGGGACCACACTTGGAGGCAAGGCTGTACGGACACACCCAACACGAAGACCACGTTTACAGGTGCGCCTGGAGGATGCGGCGCGGAGGACTTTCTCAGGCCCACCGCCTACACCACCCTGTCCCATGTTGAGTCCTGCTATCCCCCAGCCCACCTCAGCACACACAGCCTCAATTCCAAAGTGTGAATTAGTTCAGCAACCACAGTGGGGTGCTGGAGGCTGGGACTCCCAGAGGATCTTAGGAATTTTCTGGAACAGAGGAGGGGGTTCTCAGCATGGCCCTGACCTCCATCCTCTCCTAACATCCCCAGGAGGATTCGCCTCAGGCAACCTCCAACCTCTCAGAAATCCGGCTGCTGCATCACCCTGCACATAGATGGGGTCCAAGAAATGTTTTTTGAATTAATGAAAACAAACCTATCAATCTGTGTTTGTGTCGCTCCAGGGAACAATTGAAAGAAAAGAAAACTTCCGGCAGAAATAACCATATTTGTTTATGGCCTATTTATTCATTGATCTGCTCTTCAGGAAGCTAGGAATTTCCTATTTTTAGCACCTCCCGGGCACAAGCGTGGATTTTTCTTTTTCCCTAGAGCTCTCTTAAAAAGTTGACAGCTCTCAGCCTGTAAACTGCAGAGTCATGGCTTGCATTCAACAGGGGGAAACAGTGGGGCAGCAGCTCAGGATGAGGTCCACCCCAGCCCCCAGGAAGTATTCACAAGGCATCTGAAAATTGTAAAGCACTGTAGAATTTAAAGAAGCTTTCATTCAATAAAAAAGAAAATTTTAAACATTCACAAGGCAAGAAAGGCGGACAAAAGTGGCCGGGAAGTGTCACAGGGCTGTCCCCAAAGCAGCCTTCCAGCAAAAGTGCCTGCTCCTCCGCCTTTGTGGACTCTCTGCTCTCTGAAGCTTCCAGGGAGTCAGGTATGAAGGGCCCTCCTCCGCCCTGCCTGTTCTCTTCCGCTTCCAGAGAGAAGGTGTTAATTCTGGAGGCTCCTCCCTGCATTTGCATCTCTGCCAAGCGCACTGGACCAAACGGCTGTTTATAAGCCACTCCCTGAAAAATTTGGGGCGTGTGAGCCGCGGTGAACCCCCATTCTTTTTCTAATACTTTTTTAATTCCTTTTTTTTTTTAACTTTTCTCCTGTTTATTTTCTTCTATTTATTTATTTTTTTGGCCACGCCATGCAGCATGCGGGATCTTAGTTCCTCGACCAATGCCCCCTGCGTTGGGAGCGTGGAGTCTTAACCACTGGACCACCAGGGAAGTCCCTGAACCCCCATTCTAAGCCTATAAAAATATTTGAAAGAGGATGGTCATTGCAACGGGGGTGCTGGGCTCCAGAGTTGTCTAACGCTGACCACGCCAAGGACTTGGGCAAGTCTTTGAACTCTGTGGGTCTCGATTTCTCTGTGAATGACACGGGAGTAACAATTATAGATCCCTCACCACCACCCAGTTATACTCCTGGAACTTGGAAGAGCTACTGCATAGTCCAAGTGACTAATGTATAGCTTAATCATTCGTGATATCTTTCTAAAATATCCAAACCGGTTACCATAATTACAGCAGCCGCCTCAAAAATGGGAACAGTGGGATAATCATAATAATAACAGTAATAATACAGCACTAGAACACAGGAGCTTTCCAAGGCATTCATCTTCTTAACGCCTCTGTGAGGACGGGAGGCTGCTAATATATGAAAACATCATCACCGTCATCATCACACATCTTTCCAATGCACTGCATATTCTTTCCAAAATTGACAGTCATTTTACCATCTTTCCTCACTCCTGCGAGAAGGGGAAAAACTCTTCTTATTTTCTCCAACTAATACTTTTTTTAGACATGAGAATCTAGCGATATGGGGGTAAGGAAATGTAGTGAATTGAATAATGTCCCCTCCCAAAATGCACGTCCAGCCAGAACCTCTGAATGTGACCTTATTTGGAAATAGGGTCTTGGCAGAAATGATTAGTTAAGATGAGGTCATCCTTGAGTAGAGTGACCAGTGACTGCTGTCCTAATGAGAACAGAAGGAGACACACTAATACACACAGAGGGGAAGGCCGTGTGCAGAGGGGTGCAGAGGCTGCAGTGATGCAGCCACAAAGCCAGTGAACCCCAGGGACTGCCAGCAGCCACCAGACCCTGGAAGAGACAAAGAAAGATTCTTCCCTAGAGTCTTGGGAGCACAAGATTGATTAGAACTTCCTGCCTCCAGAACCGTGAGAAAACACATTTTGTTTGTATTTGTACATTTGCTTGTATTTGTTTTAAGCCCTCCAGACTGTGGTACTGGTTACATCAGCCCTAGGAAACTAACAAGGAAGGGGGACCAGGACCTGGGAGCCAGAAAGCCCAGAAGGGAGCTCATGGAGGCTTTGAGGATGCTCTGGGGCTGCCACTCAGGCACCTGGAGGAGGCTCAGGGCCCCTGTGGTCCCCGCTGATCCATCTAGGAAACAAATGCTATGGGGACCAAGACAAGGCAGCCACGAAGCCAGCTTGATGCCCGTCCTCTCTGCCGGCCCATCCCGTCCGGCCAGCCCACCCTCGCACACACATCTCTGCTTGTACCTGTGGCAGGAGGAGCTTCATCTGAGCAGTCAGTGAAAGTCCCATGTGTCCTCCAGCGCTCACATCAGACCACCGCCTCCTTCAGCTGTACCTTCCTCCCATGGGAGATGATCGAGACGATTAGGCACGTGTCCCTGCTGCCCATTCTTCTGCATGTATGCTCTCCCTTTCCTCCCATTCCAACAAGACTGATGAAGAGAACTTTTCACCATTGTTTTCAGATCCTGTGAGTGCCTTGACTGCCAGTCCAAGCCCTTCCTGCCGCTCCGTGACCAGGTCTCCATGCTGGTCCTCAGAGGCTTCGCATCCTCTTCTGCCTTATCTAGGGACTCTTCGCCTTCTTCACGTATAAAGTATGAAAGACGGTAATGGGTCCTTCCTCACTGCTGCCCTGAAGGCAGCAAGTTCGTGGAACAGGGCACGGAAAGCCCTTTGCGCAGTGCCTGGCGCTGCCAGCACTCGGGAAATGCTTCACGTCTTTACGATTCCGTAGGTCAAGGTCAATTGCACGGGCCAGTGGGGGGCAAAACAGCACCTGAGCTAAGAATCCTTGTTACATTTATAAATAGCTGAAAGCAAATTAAAGAAGAAGAGTATTTCGTGACATGTGAAAATTACATGAAATTCAACAGTGTCCGCAGGTGAATTCTTATTGGAACACGGCCACGCTTATGTGTCTCTACGTGTCTGTGGTAGCTTTCACTCATCAGCAGCAGACTTGAGTAGTTGTGACAGAGACCACGTGACTGGCAGGGCTTAAAATATTTACTAGCTGGGGGCTTCCCTGGTGGCGCAGTGGTTGAGAGTCCGCCTGCCGATTCAGGGGACACAGGTTCGTGCCCCGGTCGGGGAAGATCCCACATGCCGCGGAGCCACTGGGCCTGCACGTCGGGAGCCTGTGCTCCGCAACGGGAGAGGCCACAACAGTGAGAGGCCCGCGTAGCGCAAAAAAAAAAAAAAAAATTTAGTAGCTGATGCTTTACAGAAGAAGTTTTCTGGTCCCTGGCATGGACTCTGGAGCCAAATTATCTAACTTTAAATCCTAGCTCCACTGTTTCCTAGCTGTGTGATTTGGGGCGAGTTATTTCTCCTCTCTCTGCGCTCATTTCCACATCTCTAAAATGGGCAACAAGTTCTCATTACAAAATATTATTGTGAGGATTAGATGAACTATCACTCTAAGGTCTTAGAACAGTGCCTGGCACAGAGAAGTGCTAGAGATGGGTTAAGTTACTTTCAGGTCTCCATTTTAACCCTCAGTCTCCCTAAATCCTATACCATCCTACCCCAGAGTAAAATGAATAAAAATTCCCAAGCCTTCGTTTTACTTGACACACGGGGGTTCTTTAAGCTCATCACTTTCTTCCCTTTTCTTCATTTCCTTCACTTTTCATTATTGCTCCATATGCAGACAGATCCAGGAAGCATTAGCTCAGACTTCTCAGATACCAGCTGGGTTCTAATTTGTTACGTTGGAGGAAAAAAGTCAGTATTCCCCAGCAGACGCACGGGAGTGTTTTTTTAGGCGCCCCTGCCACTTCCTTACTCTTCAGTAACAAAGGACATTCTTGCAATCTCTACAGATCTTGACTTTATTAGCAACACAGAATGATGAGACATGGATTTCCCGTGTGGACAGGATGTTTTCCCTCTTTCACTGTCAGTGGCTGGGTGACACGTGGAGGAGTCTGGAAGAGCTGGAACAGAGGAGGTGGGCATTGATGGTCATCCCCCATCTTCCATGTAATCGGGCTGTGGCTGGACCCACGGCCGCTCCATTGGAAAGCTCCACTTCCCAACCTCCTGTGCAGGTCAGCATGGTCATGTGACCAAGCACACCCCACTGGGATGCAAATGGAGGTGACAGCACACTTCTGAGTCCGCTCCCCCACGCTCTCCACCATCCCAGGAACTGCACACACGCAGATGAGGATGGTTCCCTAAGTGATGATGAAGCAACAAGATGGACAGAACCCAGGTCCCTGAGCAGCTCTACTCCCGTGGAGCAGAGCAGCCCTATCACCTTGGACCCCTCATGGAAGGACTTACTTGAGAGAGAATAAATGTCTGCGTTCTTTAAGTCGCTTTGTCACGGCAGCTTAGCTTTTACCCTAACACAGAGGCCCTGCAGCCCACTACCTTCAGGCCACAGAGACAGAGGAGGAAACTGAGAGATTGGATGATTCCCCACCTTCTCCAATCCCACACTTAGCTGCAGAACCAGGTCTGGAACCAATCTCTTAATTTGTAGCCCTGTGCTCTGTCCACTTAACACGGGCATTATGTTTGCTCTTTGGAGACAGGACCCTGTCACCTCAGGCCTCTGAATCAATCCACCCAGTTGTTAGCACATGGTGCCCACGTGCTGCTGGGGGACGGTGCGTCAGTCTGGGTCCAATCAGGAGAGAGAAACGACAGGGTCAGTCAATGTAAGAATCTACAAACTACAGGTAAACTGCAATATAAGAATCAGGCACTATGACAGGGTTGGGTATGAGCAACTGGCTGGAGAGAAGTACAGAGAACTCCAAAGAATATGTGAATAGCAAGTGTAAGGAGCATTCGTGACTCCCAGCACTGGGACGGGGCACTCAAGGACAAGCGTTCCCCTTCCCACCGCCAGGGCTGAGATCCGGGTCTCGGCGGCTGGGGCTGATGGAATGGCAGAAAAGTGGCTGCGGTTCTGTGCTGGAAGAACCTGCCAGAAACGAGCCGTCTGGGGAATCGGGGAAAGCTGTTCATGGGAGACATCTCCCTGCTCTGAAACCACCCGAGGGGCTTTGGGGGAAGCTGCCGGCCACACAGAGGGTGATGAGCAGGCAACTGCCATGGACGTTTCGAGCACATTTATGAGTAAGCAAGGATCATCTTTTGCTCATCTTTTTTCTATTTTCTTTAGAGACTTTCAATTTTTTTTTTTAACGAATGTGTGATTCATCTAAAAATACAGCTTAAAAATATACATCCATTTTTAATATGGGATCATTTAAAAAACCCACAAAATCAAGGCTCAGCAGCGTTCATTCATTTATAATTGGGAGGAACTTTGGTCAGGAACTGCATTCGTTTTCTATTGCGCATCACCCATGGTGGCAAAGTCGTGGCTTCAAACGGTCCACGTTCATTATCTTGCTGGTTTCGAGGATGGGGAGTCCCAGCACAGGCTGGCTGAGTCTCTGCTCACCTGGCAGAGACACCTCGTCGAGGTGTGGGCTGAGGCCGCTGTCTCGTCTGACGCGCGGGGCTCCCTTCGGGGCTCACTTCCAAACCATCAGGGTCATTGACAGAATTCAGTTCCTTGCGGTCATAGGGCTGAGATCCCCAGTTCTTTACTGGCTGTCAACAGGAGGTCGCTCTCAACTCCCAGAGGCCACCCTCAGGTCCTGAACACCTGGCCCTCTCGTAATGACAGCTAACATCTGAAAGCCAGCAGGGGAATCTCTCTCTAGTCAGCTACCTCTGAGTCTTATATAATGTAAGAGAACCAAGGGAATAAGTATCCGATTGTATTCACAGGTCTACCCACACTCAAGGACATGAGACTATACAGAGATTATAGATTATACGGCGAGTACATACGGGGGTGGGGGTGGGAATCTTGGAAGCCGTCTCAGAATTCTGCCTGCCATGGAGACTCATAGAAAGTCTGAGAAAATCAGAAAATTATCTAGAGCAAATCTAGCTTCTCCCCATTCTAGAAACCTCTCTGATCTTCTAAATGAGCCAAGATTCCCTCACTACTCTTCAACTTCCCCTATCCTCAACCCCTCTCCACCTCTGGAATCCTTAAAGGGCTTTCTTCAGCAGAAAAAAAGGGGTCTACTGACCGCTTTCTTCAGGGGTCAGTAGAAAACCAAATCCAGATCTCGCTTTGGACCATTCCAGAGCTCTGCTCCATTTCTGACACCCCCTCTGGACACAGTTGGCAAGAAAAGAGGTCATGGGGCACATTAGCTTCCCAAGGCTGTTGTATCAAATAACCGTACCCTGGGGGGCTTAACACAACAATAATTTATCCTCTCACAGTTCTGGAAGCTGGAGGTCTACAGTCAAAGTGCTGGCAGGACCGTGCTCCCTCTAAAGGCTCTGGGGGGTTCCTTCCTCACCTCTCCCAGCTCCTGGTGGCCCCAGGCGTTCCTGGCTTGTGGCTGCATCACTCCAGTCTCTGCCTCCGTCTTCACAGGTCTTTCTCTCCTGTGTCTCAAATCTCCCTCTGTCTTTCTCTTATAAAAACCCCAGTCGTTGGATTTAGGGCCCACCCTAAACCGGGGATGATCTCATCTCAAGATTCTTAGCTACATGTGCAAAGGCCCTTTTGCCAAACAAGGCCACATTCACACCTTCCAGGGTTAAGACATGGACATATCTTTTTGGAGGGCCACTATTCAACCGATTGCATGGGGAAACTGATTTAGAAGTCCGGCTATGTCAGTTGCAAAGACCAGATATCCCCCTTGGTCTTGCTGGAGCATGGCAGGTGCCTTGATGGGTGAGTTTAACGGAGCTGAGAGCCTAGCCGAGGTGGTGTGCCCCTGGAGAGGCATAGGGCCGGGATCCGAACCGCTTGGGATGCTGCCGCTCTGCCTGTCCTCTGCACCCCAGCCCCCAGTGCAGAGAGGCTCCTCCACACTGGGGCCCGGCAGAGAAGCACCAGAGTCCTCTGCAGCCTCGCACGAACTGTCCAGCCTCTCTCCTCCTCAGCCGTCGCACCCATAGGAGGAGGTTAATAACGGTAACACCCACTTTATGCGGGTGTTGTTATGAAGATTAAATGAGTCAGTGTAGGTAAAGTGGGCAGAATTCTAATCGGCTCCAAAATTCCCACTATGCTGGTGAACCTGCCCTGCAGAGCCCCCTCTCCTGAAGGGCCTGGCGTGTACTAGTTTAAACTAGCTGAAACTGCCATTCGAGGATGAAAAATGGAGTCTATCATCTGTAACTTGCAGGTTTCAACGGAATGTAAGTATCATGTAACTGTTAGCTACTATTACCACCTACAGCTCTAGAACCACCTCCTGATGACTCTGCAACCACAGGAAAGGAAAAGGACCTCTCCCGCCCAGCTCCAGGATGAAAAGCTCATGGGAGGCTCTGATTGGCTGAGCTTGGGTCATGTGCCAACGCCTTCCACGAGTCACCGTAGCCTGGTGAGGTGTTATGATTGGTCTAGCATAGGTCACAGGCATGCCCTTACTGGCTGCATCCCAAGCCCCAAAACATCAATTCTTGTTAATGATTGGTGGATGGATGGATTGAATATATAATACACACACGGGATAAAAACCAAACCGTACATAAAGTTACACCATGGAAAGTAGGCCACTTCTTCTCAGAAGTTTCTACCAATGCCTTTTGTGTGTGTTAACATTCCAAAAATAATTCATGCATCTATAAGCAAGCATATGAATGCATAGAGACATAGATACAAGTCTCTCGCATCTGCTTTTCACACGAATGATCGTGTGCTGGATGTTTTCCACTTCTTCGACCCTGCGCATTCCTCTCCTCGCTTTGCCCTTTTCCGGAGCCAGAGACACTGATTTCTGTGGCCTGGGGCCTTTCTTGCCCCTGCTTCTGGTTGTGCTTGGCCAACTTAAGGCCCTGGCAGAAGATCAGAGGGTGGGAGGCAAATAGAGAAGGGGATATGTATTCCCCCAGCTGCCCCTCTACCACATAAAGCCGCCACCATGGCTGGCCCAGGGCCCTGCACCCTTCCCTGTGGGTTCCCCTAAACCCTCCCCGCACTGGTAAACAGTCTTCTGTGAAGCCTTCCTCTCCAGCCCTCTTTGCGTGACCCTATCAGATGACACACTCTACACACTTTTCCAATAGAAAATCAAGAAACGAATTCTCCCCCCATTACTGTCCCCTCCCCAAGAGCCACATTCCCCTTCACCTTTTATTTAGAGTAGGGGCTCCCCAGACTCTGAAGTCAGACTGCCAGGGTTTAGCCACAGCTCTGCCACTTTCTACCTGAGTCACCCTGGGCAAGGTACTGTCCTCACCTGTAAAACACAGGCAATGGTAAGTACCCACTTCCTGCAGTTGGTGTGAGAATTCACTGAGCTGTGAAAACAACCCGTTAGCACAGTGTCCAGCACTTAGTAGGTGCTGGTTAAATGCTTTCTCATCTAAGCCAGGTTTTACCCCAACTCAAATGTCCCTGAGGCCCCACTGGACAACATTTGCCAGCGTTCTTCATGTCCTGTCTGGCCATCCTGGTCACGTTGATTCAAACCCGGGTTGGGTTTGGGATGGTAACTGAGTGGAACGTGTGCCCAGAGGGGAGACATGCTCCATCCCGGGTCAGTGCGTCCATCTCAGCGCAGGAAAGTAAGGGACCCCTGCCCCATCTCAATGCGGTTACATACCAGCTGTCCACGAGGCTTCTGGGAGGACCCAGCCATTCTGGGGAAAACTTTTCAGTTACTTTTCCTGTTGGGTCTTCTGACCTCATGGAAAGCCAGCTCCAGGGAAGTGGGGCAGATATTAGAAATGCTGGTTGATGTGGGAAAAGTTGAGAGAGACAGGGGCCTGAGAGAGGGGGACAGAAGGAGGACCTGGGATGACCCTGGCCTCTGAGTCCTAGGGCTCAGTCCCCTAGAAAAGGGGTTATTTATGTTTTTGCAGCCCACCTCATGGGCTTCTGGAGAGAATCCACTTTGATAACCAAGGAGAATGAATTCTGCAGAGTGACATAATGGAGTTGGGATGTTCCTTAGGGAGTGTCTGAACCGCTTTCATTCCAGACGCTGAGGCACAGAGCCTCAGGTAACCAGGGTTTCAAGGACCTTTGAAAACATTTAAGTCTTGAAAAAAGTTAGAGGCTGCAATTATGGAAATAGAAAAATCAAACTCAGCAAATGATTAATTTATATATTCACTCTTCATTAATTGTTAAATTGAGTATACATCAAATTCTCGCTACATTTGAAAACCATTTGTAAAGCTAGATCTTCTCACGTTACAAGAATTCACAAGTATGTCAGTGACTGCCAGGAAGTAAACAGCTAATCTTAAGTAAGTTAAATGAGTGAGTTGTAGTTAAATCTTTTCTTTTTTTTTTTGGCCACGCTGCACAGCTTGCAGAATCTCAGTTCTGAGACCAGGGATTGAACCCAGGCCATGGCAGTGAAAGCCCAGAGTCCTAACCACTAGGCAACCAGGGAACTCCTGAAGCTAAATCATTTTAAGAACAAAATCACTGGTCCTGCGCAACGGCCTGGAAACTCCATCCTGCCAGGTGATGGCCTATTTCCAGAATCATCTCTACTTCCACCTTTTCTCTTTCTTATACATCATGAATACCACCCGAAAGAAAACCAAACCAAAGCAAACCCAGTTTAAAGGTGAAAAATACAGAAGCCGACAAATAGGTTGAAAACCAAGTGGTTCGCCGGTTGCACTACAGGGACATGCACTGCAGTGGGACAGTTTGGAAGTCCTAAGGCCAGAGTCACCTTGGGCTGATTGGAATCTGAGGCTTTTCCAATCCTGTTTTCCCCCAAGCCACTCCGTTGAAATCCAGGGAGAGCAGATTTTTTGCAAACCCACAGCTCACAAATGCCAGGGATTGTTGTTCTTTTCTGAATGCTGCGTCTCCATCATTGCCAAAGTCTCTTTTCTAAGTGACTTTAATTGGAAACATCTTCTCTGTCTCTCGAGGGGCTGAATGCAGGCGGGGCCATCTGCCTCCTCAGCCCTCAGGATCCGGGCCCTCCTGGACCCCAGCCCAGGCTCCTTCTCTGTCTAGAGCTCCTTAGTTCAAAAATTCCAGTCACTTGAAGAGTTTATTGTATCCAACACGCAACCGTACTTGCAACGAAGCTTGTGGTTATTAATTAAACCATCTGAGTGAACCCTCCAAAGACCTTTAACAATCTGATTGAAAGCTAACCTTCCTATGGCTGTTTTAAAAAAAGAAATAACTGCAGGGCATGAAGGAGAATAACGCTGATTCAGCTGTACCATAGTTAAGAGTCCACATCAGCCCGAGGACAGGAAATGAGCTGAGGCCTGCTGTCTGGACTCCAGGAAGCTGGGCACCGAGGAGTACACCGTCCAGAGTGGATGCCCAGCAGCACGTGGCTGGATGAGGTGCTGGAACGTGGTACTTGAGGCTCTCAACAAAAATGGGACAGAAAAGTAGCTTCCCCTTATGCTTTGTTAATGGCAAAGTTAGTTCACCCTCCACCTTGATGGGGCCCAGCCTTTCTGGGCACTTGGGACCCCAGCGGCGGCAGGCAACCGAGGGGCCCAGCCTCTGAGGGGCTGGAGCCAGGCTGAGAGTGACCCAGAGGAAGACCCTACAGCCTGATGGCGGAGGGACAGGGACACAGCACCATCGTCCGGGTGTGGGATCGGCTTCAGTATCCTTTGCTGGGACATCCTATGGACCATCGTTAGAGGGATATCCACCTTCAACTCTGCTGATCCAGAGTCAACTCTAAAGAACATTCTGGAAACCCAGCTTGGGTCTGGCTATTGAGATGTTCCTTTACCCTCAGAAACAGAACTTGCATTTTGGTCGCAAAACTTCCCCCCACCCCCAGCCCCTGCCCCCAGCAGATGACCTATGTGTCAGGTGGCATCAACTAGACAAAGGCAAGTTCATATTTCTGGGTCAAGTTCTTTTTGTTTGAACTTTAGGGCCCTGACAGAGCCTTAACTGACCAAAACGATTTCGGGGACTGAAAATTTTTTGAGGGAACGCCATTGCCAGTTCCACGACAAAGTCATTCTTAAGAAAGATCTGCTTTTTAAGACCAGGGACAAACCCCAGAGCCTATTCGCCAGCAGGATGGTTTATGGGCACCCACGCTGCAGCAGGAGTCAGTACTTCATTCCGTGTGCGCCCTGCACAGACGCACGCCTCCTCCACCACTGACGTCCCCACCAAGGTCCGTTTGTTCCACTGACACATCCTTATCTCCCAGAGGCTACAGCTTACCTTAGAGCCACTCTTGGTGGTGTACAGTCTATGGGTTTGGACGTGTAGCCATCATTATAGTAACATACAGAGGATTCTCACTGCCCTACAGATCCTCTGTGCTCCACCAGTTCATCGCCGCCCCCCTGCTCCCCGCCCCGCCGGCAGCCACTGATGTTTTTAGTGTCTCCGTAGTTTGCCTCTTCCAGAATGTCCCACATACAGCATGTAGCCTTTGCAGATAGGCTTCTCTCACTTAGTGATATGCACTTAATGTTCCTTCATGTCTTTTCATGGCTTAATAGCTCATTTCTTTTTAGAGCTGAATAATATTCCATTGTCTGATGTACCATAGTTTATCCATTTACCCACTTCATTCTCTTTCATTACTGAAACACATGATTTTTTTTTAACATCTTTATTGGAGTATAATTGCTTTACAGTGTTGTGTTAACACATGATTTTTTGGTAAGGTGAAACAGTATCCCCTGATTTATGTCTTTTGAGTTCAGATGTCCCCATTAGCAAGTTTATTTACGGCAATATTCATCTATTCTCAGTCTTATAAAATTCCACCCAAATGTATCTTCTTGACCTAAGCCAGTTTGGCTGGTCAGCAATCTGATGAGTCTCTCTTGGTGAAGGGGGGTGGCCTCCAGCAACAAGAGGAGGTGCGGGCTCTATGTCCCCCCGTAGCCCCCCCCCCGACTAGACAGTTACAGTGAAAGCAAGTCTCACCCCCAATTCTGCCCAATGGACAGACACTTGTTAGCAAACAGGCCCCAAAGTAGTCATGGGCCCTGCCCCTGTAAGCTTGGGAGGGGCCCGCTCTTGGTCCTTAGGCCCCTAGAAGAGCACCTTGTTTAAGCAGCTCTGAGAGGCCAACTTGGTGACTTTCTGATGGCTGAGCACCTGCCTTCCCGCTGGGCCAGGTGGCAGGGTCCTCTGGGAAGCAGCAGGCCTGGCTCCTGGGGAGCGACCGTACAGGAGGGGCCCTCTCCTCTCTGACGTGGAGTCTGTTTAGAGACTCATGGCCCACTCCAGAGAGCACATTTTTAGAGGGAAATGGAGAAAATGGTGTAACCCCGGGGGGGCAGCCAGAGCGGCAAGGAATCTTCTGTATTGCTGGAGGACGGTCATAGGGGTGGATCCCTGAAGAGCTGGGCAAGCGGAAGTTCATTCAACCTGACTTTTGACACGAACCCGAAAGTCCATTACAGCTTGTTGCTAGTATGACACTTTGTTCTGGGCTTCACCTTGAACATTCCCTACCCAAGACCCGGATCAGTTCTGCTTCAAGGAGCCCCAGCTCCTTTCCATGGATAGAGGGATTTAAGGACCACACCTGGCTGTTAGGTGTACTCCCCGATGACTGGATGCATCCCTGCTTCTAGGCCTTTCCAGTGGACAGGGATGGTGATTTCATACAGATGCTCCAGTTCTAACTCAGGACCACAGGATTTTGACTTAACCTTATCTTTCTTTCTTCATTCCTCCATTCCTGGACAAAAATCCGGGTTCTTACTGACACCGAAATACTCACTTATCCCATTACTACCAACGCTGATCACTGAAAACAATTTGGGATTTTTAACTGTTTTGTAACTTTTGTTTGTTACTGTCTATCCCACTAGGAATGTTCAAGTGACTTGTTGTAAAGTCACTTGGAATAGTTCCTGTGGTTACACCACCGACTTGATACACAGCCAAGTTCATTGGTTTCATTTTACTTTCAATTTTCAGGGATTTTTTAAAATGTAATTTTGTTTTATAATTATGTAAAATACGTACAGGATTCCAAAATCAACAAAAAGGGACTTTCAGAGAAGACCAGCTTCAAGCCTCCTCCATCTGTTCCCTCCCAGCCTCCCTCCTAGACGTAAACATTTTTTATTTTTTGGTTCAGCTTTCAGAGGTTCTCTCTTTTTACCTACCCACCTGTCTATTTATATTGGTATTTAGGAAGGCTTGTATTTCTGCTGTAATGATTACTGTACGTATCTCTAGATAATATCCTTAGTCTTTTCTTTTCAGGCTATGTGTGTTGGTTCTCTACAATGATCAGTATTGAAATTGGCTAGAAAACTCTTCTTCCCTCTCCATCCCCCAGATATCTGATATGAATGTTGGTTTACTTCTGGTTAATAATTATATGACAATCAGACAGTAAGCTGATTCTTGTCATATAGACCCCCCAGTCTCCGATATTCGATAGATGTTATGTCCCTGTGTTGTCAGCATGCACAGCCATTATACACGATAGCACATCCTTTATCACCATCATTTAGTCTCCGTTCTACGGAGAAGTATACATTCCGCATACACTGGTCCTTACGTTGACCTCCCCAATCTCTCTGTCTGAAACTCTCTAGCAGCTTCCTCAGAAAGGGTTCGTTGGAACAATATCCCCTGAGGATGCTACTTTGTGGCCTTTATACCTCAACGTTCCTTGTCAGTTCCACACCCAACTTGGACGGCAGTCTAGAAGTTTGTTCACCCAGGTACCCTGCCGACCTCCAGTGGGCCCAGTGATACTCCAGGCAGCTCAGTCCCTGCAAACCCCGCAGGCAGGTCACTCTCCAGAGCCGCCCCCCGCCCCCAGTTCGGGTGGGGAGCCTCTCCCAAGTCCTCCCTCCGTTCGTGGTGCCCTCTGAAGAGCGGCTATGAATCCATCCATCATATTAAGTTGTCCCTTTTCTGTCCCCTGATAGCAGGCCAACATCTCTTCTCTTTGTCACATGCAAGTGTCCTGTGCTCTCTGCCTCACATGTGCCTCCTGAGGTGGTTGACTGTCTGGCTTAAAAAAACACAAAACCCTCTGCGCCTTTGTCGGGTCTGTGTCAGGTGCACGGGATGGCCAAGTACCGTTTCTGTGTCTTCCTTTGCACACCCCTTCCTGCTGCAGTGCTTCCCCTGCACACATCTGGTCACTCCACACGACTTACCACTGCACTCATACAAAACCTAAGGTGTCTTTCCACTTACCCCCGTGCATGGAGGCTTTATGATTAGAAGGAGAAAAATACTTAAATTCTTTGGGGAAATTAAACTTTGAGAAGGTTTAAAGCAACTCAAAAATTGCAAAAGCTCTTAAAACTCCAACTCTGAAAAGTTTCTTGTAATTTTATGAATAGTCTCTCTATATCGTCTGTTCACTGCAAGGGTGACTGTAAGTCCAGGAAAACGATCATCTCAAATACAGTAGCTTAGTGTCCAGATGAAAAATATACTTCACACCTTTCAGTGCAAAAAATGACACACTTCTTTAGATAACAACTGCATCTCCTAACTTTGGGTTTTCACAAGTCTTTGAACACCGATAAAATTTACTAGCATGGTAACAAATCTGCAGAGAGGAAACATTCCCAAGTTCTCAGAAAACTAACCTGAGATGTATTCATTGACACTGTCATTTTGAGGACTTTGTATCAAGAGAGCAAATAAAGGATCTCAAGGCTTATCTCTGTCCAGTGGACCAAGTGCTGGTCCAAGTTGATGGTCCAGTTTGCTTCCCAGCCACGGATGCGCTTCCAGCCAGTGAGTCCTTCAGGCCCTCCTGTCACAGAGAAGACCCAGCTTCAGCGGAAGACTCTTCTCCCAGGGAGCCTTAGGTGTGGCTGCCAGGGAGCAGGGGGCATCTGCCTTCCTGACGCTCAGGAGTTTTGAAAGAAGAAGAGATACAGCTGACTTTAAACTGCCCATTCCCCTTCCTACTCTGCAGCATCCAAACATTGTTTTACTCAGATCATTTCACTGCTGTGAATGTTTTGCATTAAGGTTCTTAGGAGAACACGGTGAAGAATAATCATTAAATAGGGCCCCATGATGCACTGGTCACATTCCATTAAAAGAAAAACTCACACTACATATGCATGTGGTTAATGACAAGTTGTATTTGATGCCAAGATTTTAAAAAACACTATTTTGACATTAAAATGTGTTCTTCTCTGTATTAATGGCCTATGTCTTCTGAGTTTTCTTTTCGAGGTTTTCTACATTTTCCTTTTTAGAACGAAGAAAATCTGCAAGTCCTATCATGCCATCCTTTCTAGAGTCTCTAAATTGGAAACAGATAAAGACACTTATTAGTAATTTCTTACTGCACACAATACAATTTTTATGGAATACAGTATAATTTATAAGTTTTACCTTAAAAAATTGATAATTTATGGTCTCAAATCAGTAATTCTTACCTCTAAAAATAAAGCACTCTTTTACAAAAAACGCACATATCTTTCTAGGTGAAAAACTCAGTACTATGTTTGCAGTTTTTTCTTTATTGACAACTCAAATTTTAGTCACTAGTATAACAAAAGTATCTTTCTATTTTAAGCATTGGTCCAGTAAAACTCAAAGGACTGTCTTAAGTCTATGAAACTTTGGCACTGATGAGTATATCTTTTGATTTTTTATCTATAAAAGATGGTGAACATTAGTAAGTTTCTACTAGCAACTTAGTAGATGTAAAAACACTGAACTGTAACAATGCTGATTTCCCACATCAGTGGGAAAATTAGAGCTGTCTTGAGGGCTCATATTTAAAAGTAAAAGGAACACAAGTTAGCGGTTCTAAAATATATTTTACCGTAAAAAGGAACCATCTCTTACGGGCCCAGGGGAACCACACCTGTGGGAGAGCCTCCCACTGTGGCCGCTTGGCAACGGGCCGAGAGGATGGGGATTGGACCATCCTCTGCTCCGGAGCAGGGGAATCCCGTTATTGTCTGTATTTTCAAACACCAGGTTATAAACCCCGACCTCCCAGCCGGCAGTTAAATGCCCTTCTTTTTACCTTCAGCCCCTCCCTGTGGAGGTCAAGCCTACCTCCCCGTTCCTGGGAGTGTGAGCTGTACCCGCGTGGGTAGCTGGAGGCCACACTTCAGCTCCTCTGTCCCCATCACTCCTCGGAAATCACCGGTGCCAGGGGCACAGTGACCTCTGTGGCCAGCGTAAGGGACAGCTTTGGGGTCTGCCGCTCTGGACAAGGCCCCTCACTGCCCGCCCCCTCCCCCAAGCCTTTCCTGGCGTCACTTCCCCCGCTTCACTCTTCCTGCTTCAGGTCCTCCTTACTCACTGCCCCCACCTCAAAAAGGCTGGACTCCCGCTGCCCCACCCTTGGTGCTCTCCTCATACTGGGATGCCCGGCGTCCCCCTGGGAGGATCCCAGCCTGGGTCTGAGCTCCCTGACATGTCCTGCAGCACCCCCCGCCCCGACCCCGCCACAGGCCCATCAACTCACAAGTACTGCCGCCCCCAGGTCCTTCCTGGGAGAGACACAAACATCCACCCGGGCGGGAGCCACTTGGGCATCCTGGAAGGCTCTCTCCCCTCACTCCTCACCTCCAGTCAGCCACCCAAATCCAAGCAGCACTAAAAAGCCTCTCGCTTCTTTGTCAGCTCTTTTCCAGACCTTCGCAGAAACCTCCTAGCTAGTCCCCTTACATCTGCTGCTCAAGGGGTCTTCTAACCAAAATTCACCACCACTCTCCCTAAGACCTTCTATGGATCCCTAGTGCCACCAGACATAACCCGAACTCCTTAGAGGCTCCCGTGTCCCGCCATCTCCACCACCCGTGGGGTGCAGTCACCGATGTCCCCCCAGCACCGCTCCGCGTGCAGACGCCACCCCAGGCTGCTGAACCCGCCGCATGGCTGTGCTCCACGCACAGCACGGAAGACGGCTTCACGGTGGGACCCAGGGCGGAAGGTGCTGCCTCATGGGCAGGGCCCCTTAGGGGAGGCCTTGCTGAGCTGAGGACCCTCGGCAGCTGTGCAGATGGGCAGGGTGTCTGAGGCCAGGGCAGAGGCCTGGAGTCGGGGCAAGCTTTGTCTTCTCCAAACCCAGGGCGGCGTGTGGCTGAAGCGCCGCGGGCGGGAGAGACGCACAGGCAGCGCTCACCAGGCAAACGGTGGCGGGTCGGGCAGGAATCAGCCCCTGGGCGCGAGAGGCCGGGAAGGCGTGGCGGGGACGTGACTCGAGTCATCATTCCCGGGGACGGTGGCCGCCGTGTGGGGAACGGCCGAGCTGGGGAGGTGCAGGCGGGAGAACCGGTGGGGCCAGAACCAGGGGCAGCAGCGGGTCCCGGGGGGAGGGGTCGGGGGGAAGGGGCTTCCGTCGAGAGTCACCCACGTCTTGTCCTGACCTAGTGGGGGGACGGTGACGCGGTCCACAAGCGGGGAAGCAGAACTGCGGAGGGGAAGGTCCGGGAGATATGGAGTTCTGTTGGGACGTGTTAATAAGCCTGACGTGTGCACCGGACCCACCTACACGGCCGAGGAGAGGGCGAGCGGGCGCTGTGACATCCGAGTGTGGAGGTCAGCGGCCAGACAGGGGCCGCGTGCCAGGAGGGGCTGGGGTCCCCGCGGGAGGGGACAGGAGAGGGGAACGGAGGGCCGGGCTCGGAGGCTGGCCACAGGGAGGGGGACAGGAGGGCTCTGGTCAGTGCGTGAGTGTGAGCCGCTCTGGGGCCTGGTCGGGGACGGCAGCAGGGGCAGGGGGCGGTCCCCAGGTCAGACGGCTTTAGCAGGACGCCAGGCCCCCCCTCGGGCTCGTCCTCGGTGAGCGGGCGGCACGAGCGGGCGGCACGGGGCGGCGGGGCTCAGGAAAGAGGAGGATCAGGGAGGGGCGACCGCTGGCAGCGGGCAGATTCCCCTGGGACGGGCGAGGAGAGGGCCAGGGAGTCGTGGTGTCTGGGGAGACGGGGAGGCCCAGGAGGATGAAGGAACCGCGGCCGCCAGACGGAGGTCTGAGAGGTCAGAGTGCGGGGCCGGCCGCAGGTGTGTGGAGAGGCGGAGAGAGACCGAGGCGCCGCAGCTTCGAGGGGGAGGGGAGAGGTTGCCACGTCGGTGGATGACGGACCAGAGGGAGGAAAAATGGGAGGACGGGGTCTGGAGGCCCAGTCCTGTGGCGGGTCCTCAAGGGGGTGCGCTTCTGAAGGGAGGAGGGGAGGAAGGGACAGGGAGGGCTGAGAGGTCAGCTCCGGGGCACCCCAGACGTGGGCGGTTGGGGACGGTGGAGGGCACCGAGCCTGGGAGGTTGTGATGGGCCTGCCGGGCGTGGGCTCTCAGGGGCCAGGCGGCGGAGCTGTCACCGTCACCAGCTCCCAGCGCTGGCTCTCTCGTGATCTGAACCCCCGACTACATCCCGGCACAGAGGCGGCACTGGGAGGCCTGGCGGCACTGGGAGGCCTGGCAGCCTGGGGCGCTGCCCTTTCATCACAGGGCCTCCTCCTCCCTCTTGGCTTGCCTGAAGCAGCACCGTCACCACCCTTAGAGGGGCGGCCCTCCCCCCGCGTCCCCCCCCCGTTAGAGGGGCGGCTCTTCCCCCGCGTCCCCCCGCCCAGAGGGATGGCCCTCCCCCCGCGTCTCCCCCATTAGAGGGGCGGCCCTTTCCCCTGCGTCGCCCCCCTTAGAGGGGAGGCCCTCCCCCCGAGTCCCCCCGCCGTAGAGGGGTGGCCCTTCCCCCGCGTCCCCCTCCCCCACACACAGGCAGCACAGCACGGGGCGGGGGAGGGCAGAGGGCACGGGGTCTCTCCTCACTCACGCCCTCCACCTGCAGGGACCCATTCGGTGTTTCATTGTTGAGAAATGTATTCTTACTTTTGAACATGCCCCGGTTTTAAACCATGTGACATCCCGTGTTTAAGAATCAAGATGCGTTTTGGATACATGTTTCTTAAGGACGAGATAAGTTGTCTCCCTCTGAAGTCTGCAGAGACCGGCACAGCCTCCCGAGGCCCGGGTATCCTCAGCATCACTGAGTGACACCTCGGGGCACAGCGTGTGCCGCCTTCCCTTCTACAAAAGGCCGGATTCGTGGGTACCACGTTATCTGAGAGCAGAGAAGAATGGGAAGAAAGAAGTCGTCCCGCCACCGAGACACCTGCGTTCCTGGGCCCTCGAGCACTTACATGCTGTTCTTCAGAGAGGAGAGGTAGGACTCCGTGTCTGATGCAGATATATCCCAGTCGAGTCCCGACAGGTAACGGTAGACGTAGGAGAAAGTCTCAAAGGGAATGCGCGCAGGTCCCCCCTCGGGGTCAGCAGTCAGGATCTCACACAGGTGCTTCATGGCAGTGTTCAATGACTAGAAACACCACAAACCAGGTGGAGAAACGGTTACTACCGGGATTCACTAAACTGAAAGGAAAGACAGCAGCAGAATAAACACCTGAGTACATTTTACAGAAGTTCTCTCAAAAGTACATCCTCTCGGTGTGAATTAAGAACTAGGGGAATTTATAATTGCCTTAAGAAAGAAAAAGAAAAGGGTTGATCGAGATGTATTGTAATTGGCCTGAAAAAAATTTGATTCCCAGATTTTATTTTATTTATTTATTTTTTAAATAGAGTTAATTATTTTATTTATTTATTTTTGGCTGCATTGGGTCTTCGTTGCTGCACGCAGGCCTTCTCTAGTTGTGGCGAGTGGGGGCTACTCTTCATTGCAGTGTGCGGGCTTCTCATTGCAGTGGCTTCTCTCATTGCGGAGCATGGGCTCTTGGCATGCGGGCTTCAGTAGTTGTGGCACATGGGCTCAGCAGTTGTGGCTCACGGGCTCTAGAGCGCAGGCTCAGTACTTGTGGTGCACGGGCTTAGTTGCTCCGTAGCATGTGGGATCTTCTTGGACCAAGGATTGAACCCGTGTCTCCTGCATTGGCAGGCGGATTCTCAACCACTGTGCCACCAGGGAAGCCCCCAGGTTTTATCTTATGTTAAATGGGAATGACTCTTACAGCAGAAATTAACACAACACTGTAAATCAACTATACCTTAATAGAAAAAAATCTAATGAGGAAAAAAATAAAAGAATTAAAAATTTTTTTTAAAAAATGGGAATGAGTTGGGACATCCCTGGTGGCACTAACATCGAGCAGCTGCCACTGTAGGGAGGACAGAGCTCAGACAGCAAGCCTAGGAGACAGACTAGAACCCTCCAGAGAAGCTCCCATGGGAATGAATCTGGGCTGCACTCACAAGGAGAAACAGCAAGAAAAAACCGGTGGGATGGCTACAGAGGACAGTCCCCAGGGGAAAGGTGCAGGTTTAGGGAAAGTCGCACGCAGACCTGCTTGACCAGAACAGTGACTGTGGGGGAAGTACATCCCATGGCCTCAGGGACACGCAAAGGGCCGGAGCCAGCTCTGTGTAAATTTTAAACCACACATTCATTCCCTCTCAGTGTCTGCGGGTCAGGAGCCTCGGCACTGCTTCGCCGGGCCCTCTGTGAGGCTCCAATCGGGTGGCAGCAAGGGTTTGGTTCTCATCCAGAGGCTCGACTGGTGAGGGATCCACTTGCAGCCGCCCTTAGGGAAGGGCAGAACTCACTCCCTGGGGCTGTAGGACTGGAACGGGGCTGGACTCTTACTGGCTGTTGGCCGGAGACCCCCCTGAGCTCTGAAAGGCTGCCTGCAGTTCCCGACACGGGGGTCTCCCTGAGGTCCTCTTACAACACAGCAGCTTGCTTCTTCGAGCGCCAGGAGCTGGACCAGGTTCTCATGGTCAATATCAGAGAAAAATCACCTGTGCTTCCGGCAGCAGGAGAGGAAAGGCAGGGGGACTGAAATGAGGTTCTTGCACAGAAGTTGCGAATGGCTGGCACCCTCCACGTCCCAGGGACCCTCTGAGAGCCTGACTTGGCATCTCATTTACTCGTTACGGTAACCTCATGAGATGAGGCCAAGGGGGCCCAGAGAGGCTAACTTGTCCCAGGTAAGCCAGCTGGGACGGGACGCAGGCAGCCAACCTCCTGAGCTTGGCCGTGACCACCACATTCCACCACCGCCAACAGTCACTGGGCTGGCTCGGGGAGCGAGTGACAGGGCTTACACGTGCCTGGGTTCCAGGCATTCGGCTGGACCATAGGAGCACATCTCCCCCATCGCCATCAGCTGGGACTCGGGGCGTCTGCAAAGCTACCAGCCATGCCCCACCCCGACCGACAGCCCTGCTGAGACAGAATGCACTGGGGTGGGGCTGGGGCAATGGCGCAGTCCTGACGTTAGCCCAACTCTGCGGGCAGAACGATGCTCTAGTTAGAAAAATGACGGCATTCATTTCTCCAAGGAAAACTGCCCACGCCAGGCCCCCGATAGGCTGTCCTGCGGGAGGACTTGGTGAAAACAAAATTGTGTATTTTACTGGCTCCTTGCTTGAAACGTCTCAGGGACGCATTGCTACATTAGATGCTGCTGTTTTAGCCCACACAGCGGAGGGCAGTCGTCGCGAGGGTGGGACCTGGGGCGGTGGGGGGAGGTAGCTGGCGAGGAGCCTGCACAGGAGCGCTGGGTGACTGATGTTCCAGCGCTTCCGAGGAAGAGCTATTTAAGGAAAAAACACATCAGAGTGTTCTGGCATCACTTCCCTCTGCAAAGGCGAGATGACATTACCAGTGTTGATGTTTCTGGCAAAAAGATTTGCAGCAATTTTTACACCCTAAAGGATTCATGAGGCACCTTGCCTGGTTTGGGGACTTTGTTTCCTACAACAGATTTCTCACTTCCAAGGGTTGTGCGCTGTCAGGCTACTGGCTCACCAGCCACAAGGACGGACCCCTCCCTGGCCAGCGCCCCCTTCTCCAACCGCCTGCCCATTATTCCCTGGTTGGAAATTCGTCCAGGAGGAGGTGGCTGCACTGTCTGCAGCCCAGAGTGCACGCCTGAGCCGGATCTCAAATCCAAGTGGAGACGCGTGAGAAACACGGGCGCTGCGGCCTCCTGAGCATCTCCAGTGCCAGTTCCGTGGGTTTTTCCAGTTTCAGAATTACAGCTGCTCTCGTGACGACACCATGAGCCACCTCACAGCTCCCACCATGTCCCTTTTAGCTGCAGGAAAATAGCAATGTGGACAATATCCTGACTGACCCTTTGAACAGAGTCAGGACCATGGGGGTCTCTCTCCTGCCCTGTGGCCTGAGCTCAGGGTCACACAGCGGCACTGATTCCAAATCTCAGTTTTAAAAAGCCTACAACACAGAATTAAAATGAAAAAGGGGAAGTAACTGACACTGCAGAAATACAAAGGATCATGAGATACCACAAGCAACTCTATGCCAATAAAATGGACAACCTGGAAGAAATGGACAAATTCTTAGAAAAGCACAACCTTCCGAGACTGAACCAGGAAGAAATAGAAAATATAAACAGACTAATCACAAGCATTGAAATTGAAACTGTGATTAAAAATCTTCCAACAAACAAAAGCCCAGGACCAGATGGCTTCACAGGAGAATTCTATCAAACATTTAGAGAAGAGCTAACACCTATCCTTCTCAAAATCTTCCAAAATATAGCAGAGGGAGAGACACTCCCAAACTCATTCTATGAGGCCACCATCACCCTGATACCAAAACCAGACAAAGATGTTACAAAAAAAGAAAACTACAGGCCAATATCACTGATGAACATAGATGTAAAAATCCTCAATAAAATACTAGCAAACAGAATCCAGCAGCACATTAAAAGGATCAAACACCATGATCAAGTGGGGTTTACCCCAGGAATGCAAGGATTCTTCAGTATACACAAATCAATCAACGTGATACACCATATTAACAAATTGAAGGAGAAAAACCATATGATCATCTCAATAGATGCAGAAAAAGCTTTCAACACCCATTTATGATAAAAACTCTCCAGAAAGGAGGCATAGAAGCAACTTACCTCAACATAATAAAGGCCTTTTATGACAAACCCAGGGCCAACATCGTTCTCAATGGTGAAAAACTGAAACCATTTCCACTAAGATCGGGAACAAGACAAGGTTGCCCACTCTCACCACTCTTATTCAACATAGTTTTGGAAGATTTAGCCACGGCAATCAGAGAAGAAAAAGAAATAAAAGGAATCCAAACTAGAAAAGAAGAAGTAAAGCTGTCACTGTTTGCAGATGACATGATACTATACATAGAGAACCCTAAAGATACTACCAGAAAACTACTAGAGCTAATCAGTGAATTTGGTAAAGTTGCAGGATACAAGATTAATGGACAGAAATCTCCTGCATTCCTATACACTAATGATGAAAAATCTGAAAGAGAAATTAAGGAAACACTCCCATTTACCACTGCAACAAAAAGAATAAAATACCTAGGAATAAACCTACCTAGGGAGACAAAAGACCTATATGCAGAAAACTATAAGACACTGATGAAAGAAATTAAAGATGATACAAACAGATGGAGAGATATACCATGTTCTTGGACTGGAAGAATCAATACTGTGAAAATGACTCTACTACCAAAAGCAATCTACAGATTCAATGCAATCCCTATCAAACTACCACTGGCATTTTTCACAGAACTAGAACAAAAAAATTCACAACTTGTATGGAAACGCAAAAGACCCCAAATAGCCAAATCAATCGTGAGAAAGAAAAACAGAGCTCGAGGAATCAGGCTCCCTGACTTCAAACTATGCTACAAAGCTACAGTAATCAAGACAGTATGGTACTGGCACAGAAACAGAAATACAGATCGATGGAACAGGATAGAAAGCCCAGAGGTAAACCCACACACATATGGTCACCTTACCTTTGATAAAGGAGGCAAGAATATACAATGGAGAAAAGACAGCCTCTTCAATAAGTGGTGCTGGGAAAACTGGACAGCTACATGTAAAAGAATGAAATTAGAACACTCCCTAACACCACAGACAAAAATAAACTCAAAATGGATTAAACACCTAAATGTAAGGCCAGACACTATAAAGCTCTCAGAGGAAAACATAGGCAGAACACTATGACATAAATCACAGCAAGACCCTTTTTGACCCACCTCCTAGAGAAATGGAAATAAACAAATGGGACCTAATGAAACTTAAAAGCTTTTGCACAGCAAAGGAAACCATAAACAAGACGAAAAGACAGCCCTCAGAATGGGAGAAAATATTTGCAAATGAAGCAACTGACAAAGGATTAATCTCCAAAATATACAAGCAGCTCATGAGCTCAATATCAAAAAAAAAAAAAACAACCCAATCCAAAAATGGGCAGAAGACCTAAATAGACATTTTTCTAAAGAAGATATACAGATTGCCAAGAAACACATGAAAGGACACTCAACATCACTAATCATTAGAGAAATGCAAACCAAAACTACCACGAGGTATCACCTCACACCAATCAGAAAGGCCATCATCAAAAAATCTACAAACAATAAATGCTGGAGAGGGTGTGGAGAAAAGTGAACCCTCTTGCACTGTCAGTGGGAATGTAAATTGACACAGCCACTATGGAAAACAGTATGGAGTTTCCTTAAAAAACTAAAAATAGAACTACCCTATGACCCAGCAATCCCACTACTGGGCATATACCCTGAGAAAACCATAATTCCAAAAGAGTCATGTACCACAATGTTCATTGCAGCTGTCTTTACAATAGCCAGGACATGGAAGCAACATGAGTGTCCATCGACAGATGAATGGATAAAGAAGATGTGGCACGTATATACAATGGAATATTACTCCCCATAAAAAGAAACGAAATTGAGTTATCTGTAGTGAGGTGGATGGACCTAGAGTCTGTCATACAGAGTGAAGTAAGTCAGAAAGAGAAAAACAAATACTATAAGCTAACACATATACATGGAATCTGAAAAAAAAAAAAAAAAAGGTTCTGAAGAACCTAGGGGCATGACAGGAATAAAGACTCAGATGTAGAGAATGGACCTGAGGACACGGGGAGGGGGAAGGGTAAGCTGGGACGAAGTGAGAGAGTGGCATGGACTTATATATACTACCAAACGTAAAACAGATAGCTAGTGGGAAGCAGCCGCATAGCACAGGGAGATCAGCTCGGTGCTTTGTAACCACCTAGAGGGGTGGGATAGGGAGGGTGGGAGGGAGACGTAAGATGAAGGATATATGGTGATATATGTATACGTATAGCTGATTCACTTTGTTATACAGCAGAAACTAACACAAAAATGTAAAGCAATTATACTCCAATCAAGATGTTAAAAACAAAAACTAAAAAGCCTGCGACCCTTTTTGTTTCCTTATCCTCGCAGCTTTCCTAATTTACAACGTGGTCCTGGGGATTACGGCCGGTGCCGCAGGGAGACACACATTCTCCAGTTGGCCGGACATGGTGCTGGAGTGAAGCCAGTCCATCAGGCTGAAGGGACGGAGGGGCTACCAGGCCCAGCATCCGCCAACCCCACCCCTGCTTCCCCACAGAGGAGACGCTCAGCCTGTGGGGCAGCGAGCCCGGGGGCCCACGACCAGCTGCTTGGTCAGCAGAGGCAGTTCCTAAATGTGCCTGCGGCTGGACGCCTGCACTCACATCAGGGCCATATCTCTGCACTGGCCGCAGGGGTGGGCGTCTCAGAATGGACTCGAGAGGCCCAGCGGGACCCTGAACTGGGGGCCCTGGGGAGAGCGGCCGAGAGCGAGCCAGGTGCTGCCTGCAGCGCACAGGGCATCTCGACGAGTCACAGACAGCTGACCCAACAGGCGGAGTGGACGCCGTGGAGTGGACGGGGCAGCAGAAGTCTCTGTGGCGCGTGCGGGCAGAGCGGCCAGACTGCAGCTGGTCCAGAGCCAGAGCTGTTGGGAGGCTGACACAAAGATTTCTGGGGTGCGGATCACGTGAGGACGTAAAACGGTATCAATGGGAAGGCCTAGGAGATGTTACTCTCTGACACGGTGTCCCAACCTGAGGGCGGCGCACTCCCTGGGCTACAGGGGTATCCTCAGGGGCCCCTCCATCCCCCGCGTCTACCGGTGGCGGCACCTCCGGAGCCCGTGGTCTGAGTCCGAATCCTGCCCGACCACCTCCACCTGAGGCGCCGAGCCTCTGCCCACAGCTCGCCACCCTGCGATTCGGAGAACAGGACTCTCCTCCAAGGGCTGCTGGGAGGACAAAAGAGAAAACAGACAAAGGGCTCCGAACATTCCCGCACCTGGTAAGAACCCTAGAAACGCTGGCCGTTCGTAAGCAGTACGTTCTGATGGGAAATTACGTGACACGCGCATATGTTGGCAGCTGTACACACGGAGGGATGCTCTCGTGAATGAAGTGCAACGGCTTTTCAAACCCGAACCAGAGGCAGGTGGGTAGTTTGTCATTACGGGCTTTGTCAGTCGTGTGTGGGTGCAATAGGGACTTGGGCCACAAGTTTTTACATTACAAAAAAGATGTCCATACTTAAAAAAACAGATGACAAATGTTGATCCACCTCTTAAATGCTTAGGACCCCTGATGGGGCTGCAGAAACCTAAGGTGAAGGTCACAACACAGACTTGTTTTCGCTTCGCCCGGCAAGGGAGAGGTGCCCACAGACACGGCCGGCCCCCGACGCTCCCCCACCCCGTCTGAAGCGTCGATGTGAGAACCAGAGCAGCGCTCGGGGCTTCGATGATGTACCAGACGTCCCTCCACGGGCAGGGGCTGTCGGGACGCTCGGCACTCAGGGCGAGGCCCACAAAAAGCCACACTGACAGACGTCCCTGGAAGGAACAGAGGGTGAACGACGCGCGTGGCTCAGACATCTGAGGTTCCAATCTTTGCAGAGAACTCGGTTCATCTGACTAGAGTGGCTCCGAAGAGCAACTGAAGAGCCACAAGCCGTGAGACGCCGTGGAGTGGGCGGGGCAGCAGGAGTCGCTACGACACGTCCAGGCAGAGCAACCAGCGTCCAATTTCACAGAAGTCCTGTGTGCGACGAGGTGGACAGCAGTGACCCACGAAAGCGTCCTCCTCACCTCGCTTCACTTCTTCATCTGCTCCTTTGTGAAGGTTTTCTTTTTTAAGCGTAAAGACAAATGCTAAGATGCCAAATTAGATGAAGAAGCGTCTCCCAGAAGTCACAGCACTGTGCTCCGGGGGCATCTCCAAGCTACCCCGCCAATGCGGGCACTCGGTGCATCAACAAAACAAGTGCCGCCTTGGGCCTGGCTCCTCCTGGCCCCCGTGGACCCAGAGCACGGCTGTCAGCCCTGCACTCGGGGTACGGGGGTGGGCAGGCCAGGGCAGAGCTGGCATCTCAGGCTGCGAACTTCGCCTGGATATGAAAGTATGAAAGGTTCCCCGCTTTCCACAGTGAGAAGGGGGCCACTGGCACCAGGAGAGAGTCAAAGGCCAACAGCAAAGACTCCTGGCAGAGGTGGCTTCCTCAGGGGACAGGCCAGGGTCCCACACTGGCTGACGGGGATAAGTGACACGTTATAGGAAGAATAGAGAAGCGTGTGTGTGCTGTTTCCCTGTCCCTTCCCCAGCAGTCACTTCAGAAAGGAAGCTCCATCCTTAACAAATGTCTCCATCTAGTGTCACACCCCACACACAGTAAGAGGTCTTATCTTACAAAACAGGCTTGGTTTGGTTTGAAATCTAATGGCTGATTCTCCTGAGTAGGGAGGTAGAAATTACAAAGATGGATCCCCAAATATGAAATAGTCTAATTTCTCATCATTATAAAAATCTAAATTTCACAACTAAGTTTAGAGGAGCAAACCATAAAATCAAATATTAGTTATTAATTTTATATTATTAAAATCTTGCTTCCAGAGTTCCAGATGAACAAAGCAACATAAAATTTCCTCCAATAGGGCTTCCCTGGTGGCACAGTGGTTGAGAATCAGCCTGCCAGTGCAGGGGACACGGGTTCAAGCCCTGGTCCGGGAACATCCTACATGCTGCAGAGCAACTAAGCCCGTGCGTCACAACTACTGAGCCCGTGTGCCACAACTACTGAAGCCCGCGCACCTAGAGCCCATGCTCCACAACAAGAGAAGCCACCGCTCTGAGAAGCCCGCGCACCACAACGAAGAGTAGCCCCCGACCGCTGCAACTAGAGAAAGCCCGTGCGCAGCAACGAAGACCCAATGCAGCCAAAAATAAATAAATTTATTTTAAAAAAAATTTCCTCCAATGAAACCCCGCTGGGATTCTCCCTGGTGGCCTCTGAGCCTAGAGGAGGGAACTTGGTCTGAGGTGTCCAGCCCAGGGCTGACCGCTTTCTCTATGGCTGACCGGAAACACCACGTGTGGGCAGGTACACAGCAAAAGGAAGCGACTAGCCTAACACCCGACTTTACTGGGGTTTCAGAGGTTCTCGCTGGGACCACTAACAGAACCAGTAAATTGCACTATATTCACACAGCAGAGGAGATGAATGAACCACAGCGTCTGTAATGATACAGATGAATAAAGAGAAATCTACTTGGCAGTGAAAAAAAGTTCCAGAAGATTAGTAACAACATAAAGTTAAAACCAACTAAATGATGTATTTCTTGGGGTCCATATGGGATCAATGGGAAGCGTGAGATCAGGGGAGCTGATGCTTCAGGTGTGGGCGGCAGGGGGACAGGTTGGAGGTTAGTTGTGTTAGTGGTTTAGTTGTGTTAGTGGTCACGCAAGGTAGTGTTACGTAAAGTAATTCTTAAAAGTTAAAACAGAATTAAGGAGGCTGATGCGTGGACCCGAGACGAGGGCACCCCATGAAGTGAGGACTAAGAGTTAGCCAGTTACGTGCTCTGGGGTCCAAAGACTGAAGGGAGAGGGTAGCAAACTTTGCTCGTCTCTGCAGTAAAGGGAGCTAGCTCTCTTTTCTCAACCCCTTTCTTCACAAACTTAAAGTGGTAACTTTCCCTGCACTTGACCCGTGTGTCTCACAGGGTGACTCAAATACTAAGGCTAAGGAGAGATTCTAGACTTCCACCCCCTCCCTACCACACCCACCTCCCTTAAGGGACGTCTGTGTCTTCATTCCTTTTTCTTCTTCGTCGTCTTTTTTTTTTTTTTTTTTGGCCGAGCCACCTGGCTTGTGGGATGATCATAGCTCCCCAACCAGGGATCAAACCCATGCACCCTGCAGTGGAAGCGCGGAGTCTTAACCACTGGACCACCAGGGAATTCCCTGTGTCTTCATTCCTAAGTTGTATGAGTTATACTTTTTAACATCAGCAAGGTATCTACAGTATTAGTTACTAATAACAGATTTTAACTAAAATAGAAAATAATCTTATGCCTCTTTGCACAGATGAGGGCAACATAATATCATTTACCAAGTGACATGTAGTTTAATAAAAGTCACTGATGCATTCTCTTCTAAAAACTAAACACATTTTAACAGTATCTGTATGGTTTGTCTACTGTTAACATCTTTTGAATTGAGGCATTCATAAGTACTTAACTTCTGTAAACTAAAGTAACTATAAGCCTAAAATACAATAAACATCTGAAAAAAATTGCTTTTCTAAGACAAGATTACTAAAGTAATGAAAGTGTTGCTTCGGTTACTGAAACACCTAAATCATTTTTAAGCCAGGCCTATGAGCACACAGAATTATTAATATGCTACTTATAGGTACGTACCCCACCAAGCATGCTGCATCCAAGCGCTAAAAATTTTATCTCCTCGATTTTGTCTTCGCAAGGATCCAACTGCAAGAGAGCTCTGAATTTTTCTACCGGCAGGCACAGATTTTTCCATTTCTGCTCAAGATCTGCTAATTCCACATATTCCTTGTGGCTACACTGTTTAGAAAACACAGCATGACACAATCTACGTTAAGTTTAAAAGCCCCAAGAAGTAATAGAACGCTCTTGAAGACTTAAACAGAGCACCCATCCCCTTTCAAATATGAACTCTGAATTCACTGCACCATTAGCCCTGGGGAGGGGAGGGGGGGATGTGTGTGTCTGGGGACAGGGGATGCACAGGCAGAGAAGGGGGCTGGGAACTAGAGACTGGCAACAAGTTACTTCTCAAGAGAAAAAAGGACTGGGAAACAAACATGGCATAATGTTATGACTTAATAAAATGGGCACACAGACATGGCGTACATGATTCTCTATTGTCTGCCTGAAATACTTCACAATACAAATAAAACTCCAATAAATCAAATAAAATCCAACCCTGAAACATGCTAACAGTTAAATGGGGTAAATCTCAACACTGAAAATAAATTTATTCCTTCTACTCTTTTAGACAACTTCATGAAAACTGGTAACTCCTGTGATCTGCTAGCAATATTCTGCGTGAAAGAGGTTTGAGCAACTTTAGCATGTCTTTTCCCAAACTACCCCTTGCAGTGATTATTCGTTTTCCCTTAAACTAGACATGGGAAAAATCTAGAAAAACTAGAAATGGGAAAATCTCGTTTCCAGAAGTCACTGCACCCCGAACAGGAACACAGGACTTCGAGATGTAGAATGGGGACGAGTCGCTTTAAAACTCAGGGTTATACCACTGAGGTTGTTTTAGCAACACAGCCCAATCATTCAGATAAAATATACTTTCTATGAACTTTCCAAGTGAGATGGTGGGTCTCGAGGGCTCTCAGGAGGGCTGGAAGCCAGACGCCTGAGGGCAATCTGTCTTTCAGATGAAGAAGGTGTCGGATTATCATGTTAGCATAGTTTTTACAAACACATATTTCAAGAAGGATCTTGCAACTCCCATGTCTAAAATTTCATATTTTCAGATATTTTTCTTAGTCTAGCAGCCTCTTGCATCTGAATTCGGTATTTAAAAGAAATTATATTTCTATATAATCATGAGTAGCTATCTTGGGTTCTTTAAACCAGAGAAAGGCCCTGAATCCAAGATTCCTTCTTTGAATAAACCTTGAAGGTTTACTGCAGGGAAGGCGGGGCTTGCACGGAGCTTTCTGTGGCGTTTTATCTCAAGTTCAGCTGACTGATAGCAAACTCTTATACCTGCTTGTGCAAAACTTTAAGGAGTCCTTGAGTCAGGCCTGTGTCTGTTTTCTGAGTAGCCATGGGTATTTCGATTCTGTCTTTTACAGGAAGTGGATCTCCTCTTGACAAAGCTGAAAAATACCTAACAACGACAGACATCTCTGAAGGCTCATCAGCACACAACCAGCCCCTGAATTCATGTACTTCTGTCAATGAACCCAGAGGGCGACAGTGACGAGGGAGGACAGTGCTGGGTGCCCTGGCCCAGCTCCTGTCCCGGCTCCTCCACTCAGCTCTCCGACTTCACCTCCACCCGTGCCTCAGTTTCTCTATCTGCACCGCATGGACAATGGCAGCCCCGGTCTCAGGGCCCTGGTAACAGGTGCTACACTTATCCAGCGAACGCCATCAGAGTCCTGAGACTGCCAGGGGATGTGGAGGTCGGGGCCCCGCATGACCCGAGTGCAAGGTCATGGTCCGTCATGCCACTTTGACAGTTGAGGGTCTTGGCCTTGCTTTTTGAGGGGCTTGATTTCAAGCATCTCTGCGCCTATTCAGCTCTAAGGCACCCGGAGCAGGGAAATCACTGTTTGGCTAAGTCAGGTGCGGACCTCCCCCTACCCTTCACTTTTCCTGCCTGTTTTTTTTGTTTGTTTGTTTTTTAGTATTTTTTTCCCTTAATTGTTCCTTTCTGGGACACGGATATTACTGCTTAAACTGGGAATAAGCTGGGGCACAGAGACAGTTTGGGGCAACAAGTCAGGAGGGGGTGTACACCTGGGCTCTGGCTGGAGGGGGGCAGGGTGCCAGGCAGGGTCCTTCTGTGAAACTCACTCCCCTTGGGCACGTGTCAGCCGGGGCCGGCGGCTGAAGCCACATCATTTGCTGCCCCCATGACTTTACCTCCATCAAAGAAATGACATATCCAGGAAAACAAAACACTAAATCATCCACGGCCACAGGTAATAACTTAAAAGATATGAGTAGGGCTTCCCTGGTGGCGCAGTGGTTGACAGTCCGCCTGCCGATGCAGCGGACACGGGTTCGTGCCCCGGTCTGGGAAAATCCCACATGCCGCGGAGCGGCTGGGCCCGTGAGCCACGGCCGCTGAGCCTGCACGTCCGGAGCCTGTGCTCCGCAACGGGAGAGGCCACAACAGTGAGAGGCCTGTGTACCGAAAAAGAAATAAAAATAAAAGATATGAGTAATGATGGCTACCAAAGGGGAAATGGTGGGTGGGGAGATAAACTAGGAGCTTGGGATTAACATACACACTACTCTATGTAAAACAGATAACCAACAAGGACCTACTGTAGAGCACAGGGAACTCGGCTCAATATTCTGTAATAACCTATATGGGTAAAGAATCTGAAAAAGAATGGATAGAATCACTTTGCTGTACAGCCGAAACTAACACAACACTGTAAATCAGTTCTACTCCAATAAAATTTTTAAAAAAGATATGAGTAAATAGAGACATCTCTGATGTAACAAAATGTAGATAAATAGGTATTTGTTAGGCTAACAGAAATGTTATATCTCATCCCCTTCTTCTCTCTCCACCCCTCAAATTTGACTTTGTTTTCACGCTTTTAGGACAAGTCCAGTCATATTTTGTGAATTTAATAGTCTGAGAGAAAGCTAAAAGGCAGGCAGTTAGACAAACATGGACCTCAAGACCTACAGGGCCAGGTTGAGGGGGTGCTTCACTTTGCCATGTTCCGAATTAGGGTTTTCAACGATTTTGCGGACTTTACTCCTCACCACGCGTCAAACGAATCACCAGGCTCGGCCCAGCCTCTAGCGCAGCGCCCCTTCCCCAGGAAGGCACTGGCAGCGTCTGGAGACACTTCTGGTTGCCACAAGTTGGGGTGGATGGTGCTTCTGGCACCTGGTGGGGGCAGGTCAGCAGGCCGCCAAGAACCCTCTAATCCACAGGACAGCCCCACGCCCCCCAAAGAGATGTCACTCCAAAGCAGCCATAGAGCTGAGGTGAAGGAAGCCTGCCTGAGTGGCCAGGCCAACTTGTGTCACATGCCCTCGAGTATAAGGCGCACGTGAGCACAAGCCTTCAGGACTCAATGACATCATCATGTACAGCCAATTAGCCGCTGCGTCGTGGCAGAGGCTGGGGGTGAGGCTCATCTGAGAAGAACCCTCCCCTGAATGCGTGCTGGAACCTTCCACAGCAGTCTCTTCCAGACGCACCCTGGCTTTCTGCTTTGCTTTCCGCTGCTTTTCCCTTCCTGTCGTGGCCCTCATGTTATACGCTGTTTCCTCTTCTGCCTTGTCTTAACCCCAATCACTACGAAATCTTTCAAAGACCAATTCACCCTCTTCTGGATGACATCTCTCCCTAACAGATTCTGTTCTGAGAGAGTTGGGACACATGACTAATGCTTGCTTTTTCTCCTAAACTCCAAAACTGCTCTTAAGAGTAATTAGCTGCATGGAACATTCAGAAATTTCTCGATTAAGCCTTTTAAATTAAAGTGAAGCTTAAAATAGTTGTCTCTAAAGTGTTACCAAATGTAATGTTCCAAGAAAAAAAAAGATTAAATCTTGGAATATTTGGTAGAGAACAAATAAACTCTTATGAATCAGTTGTATCTCTTATTTAGGCTTGAATAATGGTTAATACTAGAGGCCACAATTTTGGGCAAGAACCTTGAGAGAGTCTTTCAGAAGCAATAGACAGAAGCATTTGTCAGAAGGCAAAGTGCTGGATTAACCAGTAGCCTCTGGTGGCAGGTGCAGTAAGGGCCCCAAAGACATCCTCATCCTAATCCTGGAAGCTGTGGATCTTCTTTTACACGGTAACAGGGAGTTTGCAGATATTGAGTGAGGATTTTTTTTTTCTGGTACGCGGGCCTCTCACTGTTGTGGCCTCCTCTCCCGTTGCGGAGCACAGGCTCCGGACACGCAGGCTCAGCGGCCATGGCTCACGGGCCCAGCCGCTCCGCGGCATGTGGGATCTTCCCGGACCGGGGCACGAACCCGTGTCCCCTGCATCGGCAGGCGGACTCTCAACCACTGCACCACCAGGGAAGCCCGAGTGAGGATTTTGAGATGGGAAAATCATCCTGGCTTATCAGGATGGTTCCTAAATGCAATCACAAGTGTCCCTAGAAGAGGGAGGCAGAGGTAGATGTGAGGATGCCAGTATTGGCGATGGAGGTATGCCAGGAGCCAAACAATGCAAGGAATGCAGCTCTAGAAGCTGGAAAAGGCAAGGGGAGGGATCAGACTCTCCCTAGAACCTCCAGAGAGAGCAAAGTCCCACCAATATCTTGACTGTAGCCTGGGGAAACTGATTTTGGACTTTTGGCTTCCAGAACTGTAAGAGAATAAACGTTTCTTGTTTTAAGCCAACATGTTTGGTGGTTATCTGTTAACAGCAGTCATAGGAAACTAATTCACTTTGGTCACACGGTTTAGGGAAGGTCAGCAAAATTTGACGGGCTAGTTACTAAAAAATATTAAGTTAAATTTATACTGATTCTTGGGACCACAAAATTGAGTTTCCGAGTCTGAATTTGTTTACTGAAAAAGGACAAAGAGCCTTCCTATAAAATCAACAGGGTTTATTTTAATGGTTCTAAGGTCTGTTGAGTTGTGACTTTTAAAGTATTAATGTCTGTTCCTGGAAATGGTTAGAATGTTTGCTGCAAGAAACTGCGAAGATTCATGTGTTGTGAACTAAGCTGGGCAGAGTGTGACCTTATAGCAGCCTTGGGATGGTTACCCCAATGTGAACCAGACCTTCTGGTTCCAATAAACTCAACAGGTACCTAATCCTGGAGGGTTCTCTGAAGACAAGGAACATAATCATAAGATTCCTCCTTGTAAAAATCATTTCACAAATAAAGAAACTGTGATAGTTTGACTTTGTAACACAATGCAGAAACTTTTTACCCAGTGTAACTGTTTTATAAATTTTAGTCTACCTGCATAAATACCACTCTCCAACAATGGAGCTGTCATTGCTTTGTAGATAAATGAGCACTTTGCAGTAATTTCTGGTCTCGTGGTCAATAAAACCATGATGTTTCCTAGATGATACTTTAAGGTGTAGATACCACCAATGCTAAAGTGAAAGTTTTGCCGGTACCCTAAGTGTCCCGAGCGTTGGACCACTGGTCCAGGAAGGATTCACTAGGCACGACTGGGCACGGGGACGGGCCGGCTCTCCCAGGCGCTGGCCCTGGGGCGCTTACCCCGCGGACCACTGCAGCACGTCGGCGGGCTGGGTGCGGATCGCAGCCTTGGTGAACTGCTTCAGGATGTCCGGCAGTTCCGGGGGAATGTGGATCTGCTGCGCGCAGAACATGGTGTCGGGAAGAGGCATCGCTCTCCGCAGACCAGGACCAAGCTGGGAAGAATCAAGGTGTGCTGCGGGGCGAGAAAGGGAGGGTTGGTCAGCCTGGGGCGCGGGGGAGACGCGACGGCCACGGGGCTCAGGGCCCGGGGTCCCGGGTCCGGAGTTTGGAGCCTGGGGGAGGACGGGGGTTTAGGGCGGGACCGAGGTCCGGGATCCTGAACCAGGTCGGGGTTCCAGGTTTAAACTGGGCCAGGCCTGGCCGCCCGCCTTTCCCCGGGTTTGGGGTGGGGCCGGGGCCAGGGCCCGGCCGGAATCCTAGGTTTGGGGGCGGGCCGAGAGGCCGGCTTCGTGAGGCGCGGACGGCCGACGTGGGCTCTTACCCGCTCCTTCTCGGGCTCCTCGTAAAATAAGGACCGACCGCCAGTTCTAGCAACAGCCGCGACACGGCAACTGGAGCGCAAGCCGCAGCTACTGCTTCGCAGCGGTATCCAGGCAACCGAGACACGCGCGGGCCCTGCTACTCTGGCGTCGCGCACGCGCACAGGACCCGAGCCGAAGCCGGCCTCAGGCCGGTGCTGGAGGAGGGGGCGGAACGCGCCTGAGCAGTGTGGCTTCGGCGCCCCCTCTGCTTTAACAGATAGCTCACAGCTGCACGAGCGGAACATTTCCCTTAGGAAAGGGCCTTTTGATAGATTTCCCACTGCCAAATGTGAGCGGCGAATTCCCAAAGGACCCCCCCCCCCCTTTCCTTGGCATGGCCTCCGTGAAGCTCTGGAGCGAGATGCCTCGTAGACTCCAAGGTAGGAAGCCATTAAAGTCCTGGAGGCTGGTGTGTGCGCGCAGCACGGGCCTCCCTGAAGGAATCTGGCCCCTGCCTTCCCAGACTGACGTGTCTGTCCTAGACGTGTCTGACCTCGACGCCTTCGCAAGCGCTGTTCCCGTGGCCCAATCGGCACCACTTAGTGAACTCACTGGCAGTTCAAAAGCCGCTTAAGAGTTTAGACAGTGGGCAGTTTCCAGCTAAAAGAAGATTCTATTTAACTTGTTTTCCTAAGTAAGATAGGACGGTTGAGCCAATCTAATCGGGTCTAGGAGAAAATAAGCTACCTTTTCCGATACAATAGTTTTGGGTCCAGGGGTAGGAGAAACTGTTCCATTCTGGTGGATGCTGACCAGGGCAGCGTACAAGGTGTGAATCCTACCTAGTTTAGGGGTCTCCTGGCTGGCTGCTGCAGCTGCCCTTAACACCCACACTTAATGAAACAGGCCCTGAGACCCACCTCCCCTCTCGACACGAAGGTGAAGAACTAGAATGAGCTGTCTTCAGGAGGGGCCAGTGACAAGCCCTCCTTCCTTCCCTAGAGGTATCAACCCCCAAACACAACTTCTCTACTGGGCAACTTACCTACCAAATGAAGACACACACGTTTCCAAGTTAACAGCATTAGCAAAACTGAAAATAGGCACTATTTAATGTTGATGACGATATGGGGAAACGAGGAATCTCATACACTGATGAGAGGAGTGTTAATTATTACATTTGGGGGCAATTTGGCACTTTAAATATGTTTGATGATTTAGCAGTCTTAATTCTAGGAATTTATCCTACAGAAATACTAGTAAAGTAATATGGACAAAAATGTTTACTATAGCATGTAATAAAATGGGTTAACCAATTGCCTTTCATAAAACTTAAATCATAATCTTATCCACACAATGGAATACAATACAGCTAAAAGTTTTAAATGGGATAGCTACTTATGTACTGACATAAAAAGATGCTCAGAAATATAAAGTGAAAGAAGCCACCTGCAGAGCAGCCCAGGGCACGTACCACCCGTGTTGATAAGAGCATCAGTGAACGAATGCTTATGCAGAGCACAGTCTGGAAGCAAACACCAAGCTACTGACAGTGCTCACCTCTGGAGGATGGCTTTCAGGTTTTATTTTAACCATATATACATTATTCTGATTCATTTATTTACTTACCCAACAATATTTATAGAACGCCCAATATGTCCCAGGACTGTCCTGGAATACAGTAGTAATCCCCAAATAGTTTTTTTTTTTTTCAATCTCTGGAGCTTACATTCAAGTGAGGGAAAAACATGCAAATACAAACAAGATAGGTAAACTGTACAGTAAGTTAATACGAAAGAGAAAAATACAGCAGGAGACAGGAATGCCCAAGTAGCTACAATTTCAGATAAGCCTCCCTAAGAAAGACATTTTAGTATAGAAACGAGGAGGTTGGGGAGAGCTTGGAGGAAGAATATTAAGGCATGGCAAACAGCAAATGCAAAGGCCCTGAGGTTTGACCTGTTGTGGAAAAGGGGAGGCTGCCTGGAGCACAATAAACACAGGGGGTGATGGGGCAGAGGGTGTGAACTTGTGAAAAGTTCTGTTCTGATTGCTTCTATCTTCTAAGTGAAATAGGAATAAAAATCATCAGCCAAAAGTCAGGAAGGCGGAGAAGGTGGCACTTTGAGGAAGAGGAAGGTGTGAAATGGTCAAAGACAGTATATGAACATAATACTTTTTAAAATTGAGGTGTAATTAACATTCAGTAAATTGCACAAATTTAAACTGTACAGTTTGGTACACCCTGACATGTCAAACCAGAACTCCATCAAGATAGTGAACACATCCGTCACACACATGCGTCCTCTCCGCCCCGTCTCTTCACATGCCTGTGAAATCCCCCCACGTCCCTCCTTGCCAACCCCTACCTGCAATGATCTGCTTTCTAGATTGCTGTAGGTTACTCTGTATTTTCTAGAATTCTATATAAATGAAAAGCACACAGTACACTTTTTGTCTACTTCCACTCAGCATCATCATTTTGAGATTTGCCCAAGCTGTATATACGGATAGTGAACTGCTTTCTGTTGCTGAGCAGTATCTCATTATATGGATAATCATTTATCCATTCATCAGTTGATGGGCACGAGGATTGTTTCCAGCTTTGGGTTAGTACAAATAAAGCTACTATGAACACGCACGTGTTTAAGTCTTCATACGGACTTACACGTTTTCTTTTGGTGAAGACCTAGGAGTGGTAAGTAAACAGATTTTAACCTTTTAAGAACTGCCCAGCTATTTCCCAAAGCAGCTGTACCATTTTACATTCCCTCCAGCGGGGCGAGTTCCGGTTTCTCCACATCCTCCCCACCACGTGGTATGGTATTTTTAGTGTTAGCTATTCTCATAGGTATGAACGGGCATCTCATTGTGGTTTTAATTTGCATTTTACTTATGGCTAATTCTGTTGAACATCTTCTCATGTAATTTGCCATATATATATATATATATATGTATCTCCTCTTCAGTGAAGTGTGTTAAATATTTTGCCCATTTTTAAAATGGGCAAATAGGTTTTCTTACTACTGAGTTTAGAGACTTCTTTATTCCGAATGCATTTTATCAGAAATATTCTGTAAATATTTTCTGCCACTCCATGGCTTGTCTGTGTTTCTCTAAACACTGTATTTCAAAGAGCAGACGGTCTCAATTTTGATAAAGCCCAATTCATCAAATTTTTCTTCTATGGATTGTGCTTTTGGGGTTACAACCCAAGGTTGAATATTTTCCCCTTGGTCTTCTTCTAGAAGTTATATAGTTTGGGGTTTTAACATTTAGGACTCTAATCCATGAGTTAATTTTTACAACTGTTGAGATATGGATCAGTTTTTAATCTTGTATCTGGACGTCCAATTACTCCAGCACTATTTGTTTGACTTCTGCACCTTTGTCAAAAAGCAGCTATCTGTATACATGTAGGTCTATTTCTGGACTCTCTATTCTGCTCCATCACACCTTTGGATTTGTGCAGCTAGCAGAAGGGATTGCTCCATTTAAGCAAAGAAAGGAGTGAATGAGTGGGGTTCTCGTGTATGAAGCTTCTTGTCCTAAAGAAAAGTTACTGAACAAACATGGAGAAGCAGAAAGACATGGCACTGTTACATATGTAAAGGAAGAAATTTCAAAATGACGATTAGACAACGTAAAGTGGGTTACTGCTGTTGATATACAGACAGGTGTATGCCATGTGGGACTGAGCAGAAGTAGACTGCAAGAGGGTGAAAGAGGAACTGTGGTGTGGGTGTGTGGGAGGGGTGCCTGTATACACAAAACAGGACTTGAGCGCCACCAGGTCATCACAGCCTCGCCCAAGGTGAGTCCTTTCTGTGTTCCTTGTGGCATTTGACTCCTACCTACAATGGAAACTTCTGCTCATTTTTTTGTTCTTTTCCATTCTAACTGGGCTCCTTGAAGGCAGACCCTATACCTCATTCTACTACAGTACTAAGTACAGTGCTGGAAACAAAAGAGACACCAAAAAAAAATGAGAGTGGGGCTGGGGAGAATTCACCTCCTCAGACCCTCATTTCACTCGTGATGTTGGCTCTGTTCGCAACAAGAGTGGCTGCAAACTGCACAGTAGGAGAAGGGAATTCATGGCCACTTTCTGAGATTTCACTGTACAATTTCCTTTGCAATAAAGTTCAACTTCACAGATTACACATGCCCTATGGATCAAATAGCATTTCACCTACCACCACTGCATTTGAAATAAATAAAAATGCATAAATGATTTTAAAAAAATCATAGAAAAAGTTTTGAACCTAGAAACAAAAATTAGAAACAAAAGGATCTCTTCACAAAGGGCACTTTAAAAACCTCAAGCAACCCTTTCCTTTTTCTCTGATACATATGATCAGTATGTGAAGTGGACTTTTACTCTATCCAAATCTCCACCTAAAAGACAACCTGGTGAAACTTTACACTCAGATCTTGCAGTGGAGGCGCAGAGCTGGGTGGCATCCTGCCTGTGGCACAAGAAGAAGGGCTTCGCTCTTCCCAGTGAGGATGGGCTGTAACCACAGTGGAGGGAGAGAGGGGGAAGGCGTGTCTTCTGCAACTATACTTTCAAGTTCCTACTTAGAACGGAGGGGCTATAATCATATGTAACTTGAGTTTTTTCTTCCATAATTATTATACTTTTAACGATCTGGATTATCTGCCTGTGCCAACTAATAATGCACATTTCATAATTCTGAAGCAATCTTGCAACAAAGCAAAAATAAACCAAAAAAACTAGGCTACAACTAACGTTTTTATTCAATTTTTCTCTCAACTCAGAAGGCAACAAACAACCACATAAAAAAGGGAGCACTTTAGAATATATACACATAAAGTTGGTCTGGGTATCTAAGGTATTTAATAGAAAACTAACATCCCAACTAAGTAAATGTTCTATTCATTGAGCTTCTACAACAGTCATTTCTAGGCCTTATGGTCATTACATTTTCATTTAAGGTACTATATTAATTTCATGACTACAAAATGAGGCACTCATACAAAATAGATGGGAATGAAAACAGATGTATCCTGTCTTATCTTTATGTTGTATTAAATGCCAAAGATATTGTTGGGGATTACCTGAAAGAAGCCCTTACTCGTGATGGCTGTTTTATTGATTAAAAAAATGACACAGGGCAGTAATGGACTGAAAGGAAAACATCTGATTGAGGGGCACGTTAATTAAGTAGATACAAGGAAGTTAGAGAATCTCCACAAGTGAGGCTTCAGTAATACCTTTGTAGTAAGACATTTGTTTTCTTCTTGATGGCAACTGAATAGGTAACATTCTAAAGGAGTATTTTAAACATAATCATTTAATTTTACAATATAAAAAACTTATCACAGTAAGTAGAGAGCTTTAAAATACTCAATCCTGAAAATGAGAGTAAGTAGCTCACTTGCAACGTTTAAAAAAGTGCCAGTGTTCTGATACTGGTGCAACATTCTTCAGAGTGAGTGAGTGTGTGTGAGAGTGTGTGTGTGTGTGTGTGTGTTTGCAAATGCAATACAATGTAGCAATGTCCAGTGCTTCACTGTTTTGTTTTAAAAAGTCATCAATTCAACCTAAATTCAAGAATTACACTTTAATAGTAGCATTTTGCCAATACAGAAAGGACATATCATCTAAGATCAAATCATCTGAGAAAAGGTTCTTCTCTATTACTTGAATAAGGGAAAGAAAAAACACAAGACAAGAATCCACAGTAATAACAGTTATATTAAATGCTGAAATAAAAATTACTTTTCATTTACATCTGGAATTGAGATGTCCAATCTCCACTGTTTCTCCAGAGAACAGGAAAAAAATCACCTAAAAACATGGAGGTTTTTAAGGCTAGCTATACACAAACTTCACATTGGCATTTTTCTTCAGTGTTCATCTCAACTATTAGTACTTAATAGTTTAAAAATCAAACAGAATTTGCTAATAATGAACAACTGCATACTTCATACTATGACCATTTGATAACTGGTCATGTAAAACTAACCCCAAATGTTGATTTGTCTTCAATTTATAAATAGTAAAAATAAAACAAAAAGGTCTTCTTTCCTAATTAAATTCCTTGAAGACAGTCTTAGCCCAATGTAAAATGAAGCAAAACTACACTATTATTATTTTTTTAATTCTACATGAAGAAGGGCAGCAATACTAGCACTTTCTGAACTAGAAGTTTTAAATATTTATAAGACTATTGGTTAATAATAAAATCTTGATGCTACCCAAGTAAATAGTATGCCAGCAAATGCTTTCCTTATGAAAGTATTCACCTTATTGAAAAAAACAGGACAAAGCACAACTGAAAAACCAGGGGAAATCCTTAAGTAAGACAAGATAAAGTTATCTGCCAGTGAAATGGAGGGCAACTTTTTGGCCATTCATATATATATATATATATATATATATATATATATATATATATATATATATATATATATATTCACACACACACACATATATATATGTATATTATATGTTGTTTTTTGGTTTTTTTTTTTTTTTACAAAATATCTGATAAGATTCACTTAAAATTTTGTAGAATAACAGTTTTTAATCTTTTGTGATATCTGCCTAGATCTCTTTCTGGTAAAACAGATAAGTGTGTTCCAATAACTTTATATCAAGATCTACAAATTCTCTGAAAAATTAAAAAAGAAACTTAAATTAACACGATCAAGTTATATGCCCAATTTGATAATATTTTTGTCCCAAAGAGAACAATTGATATAGACATACACCATGACAGGTGGCATTATGTTTAAAATGCTCCTAATTTTTACAGTAGGACTAAATTTCTAAGTAAAGGTAGGGCTAGCAAAGGCCTTATTTCAAATATGAGAAAGGGCTACTACAAACTGCGAAAAACTGTAACACTGAATCCTATGTCGAGTTTTTTTTTTTTTTTTTTTTTTTGATACTGATGTTTTAAAGTAATCACTTACCACTTCAGGAAAAACTGTTGAAATATAAAACAACCAGAACGTGTTGCTTTTGGTAACTTATGTTTGGCTGACTCTCATATTTTAAAAATTCTCAGATTTAAGCCTATGGGTTTTAATACTATATGGAAATTCTTTTATGGTTTCTTAAGATCTATGCTGTCCATTTTCTCTGAGAACTAAGTTATCATTCAAAAACAAATACTACCCTTACCATATACCATCACCATTAAAAACCTGGATCACATGCCCAACCATTCTATTTCTCTAAACTTCTAACTTGAAGCTTTGGTTATGAAGGAAAACCAAGTTTCTAAGTGTTCTGCTTTCCGAGATTTTTACAGCACGTTTCCAATGAAATACATTCTGTACTCCTATGTTAAAAGGCCAGCTCAGTCAGCTTCCTTCTGGTCAAATAAAATCAAGTTGGTTTTATTTATAGTTTTATTCTGTAAACAAAAAGCTCTGGAAACTTTGGAGAAATGCACTGCCCCTAATCCTCACCCAATGATGCACTAACCAGCAGGACCAGGGGTTCTAACCCGTCTTCTCTAACGCTGTCAATCTAAGACCACAAATCCCATCTACATTTGACAAAACATTTCAGTATGTCCTTATTCCAGGAAGATGCAGTATCACTGGTGATGTTATCCTGTAAGATTTATGATCTTCCATGACTTTGGCCACTGCTGACGAAAAGACAGCTGTGTGTGGGAAAAGGGGGCTGGAGGATCTAAGGAAAAATCTTCTTTTGGACTTCTTCTTTTCTCTAAGTATAGACACGTCCCTAACAAACACAAAACCCAACTCCTGATGCTGATCACTAGGAATATTAAATTATCAAAATTAAAAATAATTTCCTCACCTAGCACAAGATACTATACAATATTACAAACACAGACACATGAAAAAAAATCAGGCAGTAGAAAATGTACAACAGCTTTGGTGTTATACAAAATAACTTCCAAAAACGATTGACAGTGAAGCACAAGTTCATGTTTTCTTACCACAGACACTCCACTGTTGATTTCTACTTATTTCCTTTTATGTTCTTGGTAAGGTCTGAACAGCCAAGACAGAATGTACAGTTCACTTAATAAGAACTGCTAGGAACACCAGGACATTGCATTCCAAAAGACGTCATTAAGAAGTCTTGCCTCTGCACTATGGCTCTGTGGCACATTTCCTGTCAAGATCACAGCAGGTCCAAAATAAAGTGACAACTAGATTTAATAAATTAATATACATTTTGTTTAAAGATGTACAATGCACATTCTGTTTAATCCAAGGTTTTAGGGTATCCCGGAACTTCTATTTACACATATACAGACCTCAGACAGCAATGATGTCAGAAGATGCAGGAAGGGCAGCAGAGCCTCGCACTGCTGCTTGCTGAATGCTGAAAACCCAAGTCAAATACCCTTAACTTAAAAACAACGCTGAGAGATCACTGGGGAAAATCTCCAGAGAGAAGTCCACAAAAAAGGACACGTAAAGGCGGGGGAAGGTCAACGTAGTTGAGACAACCACTTTATTCTTGGGATGACTGTGGAGGCGGCGGAGATGTGCCTTGTTTGCCAGATTTCCGTTCATAGTTCACGAGGCGTTGGCCCACAAGGTACCTAGGTTGTTAAAAACAGGGTGGTTACTCTCTTATGTGATCTTACTTACTAAAACATTCTTCCTTAGAGCAGCCAGTGATACATTTTTTAAAATGTAAATCAGATCACTTCACTCCCACTTAAAACCCTTCAGTAGTTAGGTAGGTAGAAGGGGAGTCTAGAATGAATACTGGCAAACAGCACAAAAGCAGGCATCTCATAGCAAAGGTATGGATTTATGGGAAGACATGAGAGCAGCACATGTCAGAAGGCCTCAGATGCTATGCAGTGGAGTACAGGCTCTGGTCCATAGGTGAGGGGCCCTCATAAACTGACTCTTGGAGGCCAGAGGTAGGTAAGGTAGAAGAAACTTATTCAGGGGATTTATCTGTTATGGATCATATTTTACAAAACAGGTAAGTGGACAGATCTGAAGAAATGGACTGGAAATATGATAATCAGAAAGCTGGGTAGGGAGGAGAGTAAAACCTGAAAAGCTCTAGTTCTAAAGAAAAGGAGAAATCAAAGGACAAAGATTTCAAGGAGGTCAAAGGAAGAGGGCACAGAAATGACTGTATGCAAGTGACTGACAGAAGGTACGAGGTTATGGTCCAAGAAAGAGTATTAAGTGCTCCTAACCTATGAGAGGTGATGGCAAAGGGAGCAGGACTGCAGAAACGGAGACAGAAGTGCCTGTGGATGGGATGACAGGGCTGGAGGTCCTCCACCAGGACACAGCGTCCCCATGATGCCAGCAGGAGCTGGGGGGAGCAGTAGTGGTGGGCTGCAGTGACCGTGGGCGAAGGGCCTGGAGACTGACCCGGGAGAACAGTGGGTGACAACGCTGATGGCAACAAGCTGCGGGGGGCGGGGGCGGTGTGGGTGATGGTTTCAAGCGGGCACGGGGACCCACTTGGAGGCAGCAGTGCAGACCAAGACGTGCCCGGCAGGACTTTACACATCTGTGTAAGAGGAGGAGAGTGAGGCCAGCACGTGACAGGGCTGCCAGGGAGCTGGGGTCTCTGAGGCTCAGTTTGCTCTTCAATAAAATGAGAACAATAGTCCTATGATTGCTGTAAGAAACAGAAAGCAGGCAAAAGCCTCGGTAACAAAGGCCTGGCATGTGTGGAGGGCTCCGTGTGGCAACTTTTATTTTTCCCCGTGACTTCCTCCACCCTGACTTTCATCTATCACTTTTCTGTTGACAAACAGGTCTCATGAGGTACTCTGGCAATTTACGCCAAGAAGCTTAACATTTCACTTTTTAAAACATTCCACTAACCCTACTGCTTCTTCATCACAAGCTCACTGTTTCACCCCTTTTCTTTTTGTCTTCTTGATTCTCTTCCTGAAGTTAATCATTCCTTATCCCACTGTCCCCCAACCAACCGGTGTTTTTTCAACTTGTGAGGAATTTGTAAACTCTTTGAACAATGACAACTGAGCAATATCTGACATGATAATACACATGGCACTACCTGACACACATGTAATCACAAACCACATCAAGATAGCAAGCACAGAGAGAAAAGGAAGGTAAACTTGCCCCAAACCGAAAAGTAACTCAGGGGCAGAAAAACGAGACTCTGAACCCATAGCCAGTTCTATTACCCCAGCAGCCTCTCATGCCCACAGCGCACACGCACACACGCACACTTGGCACCTCCTCGGGATCAAGCCCTGTGGCAGATACACTGTGGATGTATAATGGTGAACAAGACACGCCCTCTGTCGAGCCCGAGTTCAACGGTTTTCTGCACGAAGCAACGAAGCAACGGTGGGGAAAGATAATAGAGTGCACTGGGCTGCAGGCAGCTCCCAAGGGTGTGTCTCTTTTGCGCTGGTGCCGGACTGACTGTGCCGCCAAAACAAGCGAAGTGAGGGAAAAGGGCTTTCATCGCTGAAAGCCCCTCCCCATTCTTTCGTGGTTGACAGAACTTAATACTCAGCCTGCCTAAGCCTTCTAGTGTTTATTACCATCAGTAAGTGCTTTGGAGAAGCCCTGAACACTCTCTAAATTTCATTCTTAAACATATTACTCTTAAAGAGCCCTCAGAGTAAATGAGGTGACCATATAATCTGTCGCCCAAAGCCGGCACTCACGAGTAAAAGGGGGCGCTGTTAGTAATGACACGCAGGCAGCCTGTGTAAACTGGGACTCTCCCGGGCAAACCAGGATGGGTAGTTACAAACTTACTTCCTGTGAGGCGCCATTAAAGCAGAAGAGGACTCAGCCTTCCATTAGGACATGGAGGGTCAAATGGCTGCTACCCCAGAAGGTGTTTTCCTTGGCTGTTCTCAATTTCTCAGAGGTCAGGTCGCAGAGTTTCCTCAAAACAGAGGGCGCCACAACGCTTCTGCAGTAACCTCACAGCTTCTCTCAGCAATGGTCAGAGTAACCCAATGGCCCTTGGCTGCAAGAAGGGCTTAGGCAGGCACTGCTAATTCCTAAAGCAGGCTTCTTATTTTTATCTAAAACTATTTAATATATTGTCAGACCAAAACATTTGAAAACAGACTGAAAATTATTCCAAATGGACATTAAGAACTCTTCCTCCCCAAACCGGTTTCTCCCAGTCTTTTTCATCTCCGTAGATGACAACTCTGTATTTCCAGTTGCTTGACCCAACCAAGTCCTGATAACCCCCTTTTTCACATTCTACATCCAATCTGTTAGCAAATCCTGTCAATTCTACCTCAAAATACGTCCAGAATCTGAGCACTTTTCCCTCCTGTGATTTATCACAATAGACACAATAATTAAGAAATGAGACATCTTAACAAAAAGCAGCTAGACAAATGAAGTCTAGACTTACTTGTCATTTTTAATATGTTCATAAAGGCGCTTAAACTGGCGGACCTGGAAGGACAAGATTCCCATCAACACCACGACCATCAGTAAAAATGGATAAATCCGCCGGTGGACCAAATTTTGCATTTCCGCAGTAACACCTGGAAAACCAAAAAAGAAAAACTCTAAGTGTATAAAGGCTGACAGTGGAATGAAAGTATGTCCTTTTCCTAAGAAGAGGGGAGGGGCGCTTAACTGAAACTCATCCTGTATGAAGTGGAGTGAGGCAAGGAGTGCCGTCAAGCTGGAGCCAGCCCCAGCTAGAGGAAGAGCCTCGTGAACTATCCCGAGGAGCTGGACTGTGTTCTAAAGGCACAGAGGAACCAACAAAAGGATGTTCACCAAAAAGGTATGAACGAGATTTATTCTTCTGAAAGGTCATCGTGGCCGCAGTGTGGAGAATGAATTAGCGATGTAGAGTTCAAAACAAGGCAACCAGACGAGAGGCTGCTGAGGTTGAGGTTAAGGTGAGAGCTGATGTTCATCTCAACGTGAGCTGCAGGCAAGGGCTCCAAAGATGAGAGAATGGGTTCCAGAGGTCAGATCAGAGGCACTTGGAACCCAGCTGAGTATGAAGAGCAGAGAGCCTCAGGTGACACGGATGACCTTCAAGGTTTCTGACTTATACACCTTGTTGGATGATAATGCTAGTAACTGACAGAGGGAATTCAATAGAAGCAAAAGATTTGGAGGGGAAAACTTTGTGCTTATAATTCTGAACACATTGCTGGCTTTAAGGTCGTGTGAGGATTCTTCAGTACATAGCTGATAATATCTAGATGTTAAAGTGTCACAAATTAGCTTCTCCTCTTTGGTTTTTCTTTTACGCTAAAGGATATTTTTTTAAATGTCAATACTTTCTCACCTGCCTAGGGAAAAAAACTGTACCAAAGCGTTTTATGATCCTCATCTTGCCCTAACTAGTGAAATCTAAGAAAAACCATCTTTTAAAATCACTGTTTTAGCTGGATTTATATTTACAATAAAGCATTTGGAGCCAGGCAACCTTTGATACCATAAGTGACAAGAATGTAATGATGTGAATAAAGGTGCTCTCTGAAGCCCTCAGCCAGCATTACCCACCAAGTAAAGGAACGACGCCGGACGCGATGACATAAGGTACACACAGGGAAAGCAAGAGCACAGAGATCACTGGCGCTGCCAGTTTCCGAATGATATACTGAAGGTCAATGTTCCGGATGCCATTTGCGTAAACCTGAAACATAGAGGTAAAAAATGAGAATAAGGATACAAGACAAATTCCTCCAGGTTAACAGAGCAATCTGCTGAATTCAAGCACAGGGAGCTGGATCTACCAGCCCAAAAGATTCAAACTTGTTATTTTTTCAGAAGTCAAGGCAAATTCTGGAACACAAACATAAGTATGGTATCCATAAGTTTTTAAAGAAATGCATTTACTTCCTTACACTTTGCAGTTAACTCTGCTAAGAGATGAAATAATAAGATGCTAATCTAGAATAATAATTACACTAGCCTTGTGCTATACGATACCAGATGGCATCCAATAATATTAGTTGAAGACTACACAACTTGAAGTAACTTCATACATAAATTGTTTAAGAGTGACCTGTGTTACTACTCAAGATTGCATTCATTTTATCTGAATATAAGAAAACATTATAAACAGGAAGCATGTTTCTAAAAAGCCTGTATAAATTAAATTTCAACAAATCGAAAGGTATTTTATGGAACAATTTAGTATGAAAGAATTCTACAGTGAATTTTTTTTAAATTTAAGAATTTCTAAAATATTTCATCTCATCTAGAAAGTTCTACGGGATAGGACTGCAGAGGAAAGAATGGATGGAAGTGGGGAAATCTTGGGAATAATGGAAAATAAAGATGGTATACAGAAGGGGACGAAACAGCAGAGCGTTGTTTGTGTTTTTCCCCCAGCACTTCAACCTCTCCTGGCCCATAGTCACACAGTGTGGTGCAACTCCAATCCCCAGGTCCCTCAGAAGTGGGCCAGAGCATTTCAAGGTGAATGACAACAGGCTTACCGCTCCACAGGTCCCCTCTGGCCCACCAAAATCCTTTTAACCCAAATGCATTTAAATTAATGCAGCAAGGCATCCCGGTGTTTCTCAATCATTTTACTTAAACTTAGACACATGTATGAGAAAGAATGCATCAGAGAGCAAAATATTATAGAGATCAACAGTGTTTCACAGCCCCCAGGTGTAACTTCATGCTTATTCTCCACAAGGGTCAGAGTCTCATCTGGAAACTCTAGAGTGGACTGGTCTGTACTCCTATCGTGAATGGACATGCTGCCACGCAGCCCGCAATCCATCTCACTTCAGAATCAGCCCGCACTTGAGAGATGCATGCAAACACACACCAATTCCCTGGCTCTCCCCACCCTCACAAATCTCCAAGTACAGAAATTGTTGGGTGAGTTTCTTGTGCATACTGGGCTGAGAACTACTGTATTTCCTATACATCAAAAGGAGGTATACCTTCAGTGCTACAAAACTGTAACACCTTATTAATTTGATGCTGCCCTAAGGACAAGAGGGTTGTCCATAAGTCCATTCTTTAGGTAACTAAAACTTAAAAGAAATAAGTACCAAAATCTACTATGTTGGTTACTTTGGAAGAAATCTTCCTAAAATGAATTATCCTACTTCCTAGCCTTATTACCAAAGTACAGAAGTACCATCTATTTTTTTCAAGGTGATCACCTCAATGACCACATTATATGATAGCTCCATAACACAAAACTGTCTTAGGTGTTACATAGCTAAAATATTCCCAAAGAGCTCTGCTTTTTTAAATCTATTTTTTTCCTGCCATTTTCTTTATTTATTGCCTTGAACAATAACCTCTTTTCCTTACTACAGGCTTACAAAACTGACTACCAAGCCTTCATCAGAACTCCTGCTCTAAAAAAAAGCACATATGCTAAATTTTGCCTTTACTTTAGTCAGGGTTCTAGGCACTTTAAGCTACTGGTTAACTTTCAGATAAGGGAAGTGATAAGAGTAGCTGATGAAAATTCATGGTGTAAGAGTAAACTGCCTTTCTCCTTAAAGAAAAAAAAAAAGTTACATATGCTCATTAAAGAAAATGTATAAAACTTAGAAAAGTGGGAACGTGGAAAATAAGAGTCCCATAAGCCAAACTTGCTTACCTGCTCAATTACAGTTTTCAGCCACCACTGAGGACCCATCAATGTTATAGCTGCAATGATTTTGGCATGCAGGACTCCAAGTGCCCAATCCTAGGATAATAAAAATCATTTAACAGATTTTTGTTTGTTTTTAACAATAAACCCAGCACAGAGGCTATTTCTTGCATTATTAACTTCAAAACAAAAACTCTGTTGGATTAGTAACGATTTCACAGAAGAATAAATACGCTGGAAAATCCAGGGAATTTTTTCCCCAACAGCTCAAGTTCAATGTTTCTATCAAAACTCATTCTTGTGTCTTTCAAAAAAAAAAAAAAAAAAAAAAACAACTACATTATTTTCCCAAGAGAACTAAGAAAAGTGTTTAATGGAGATCTGAACAAGCAAATAAATAAAACAGTGCCCTGACTTTATTTCATCAAACCATCCTTGGGCTGTTTTTCCAGTTGGGCTCCTGAAGGCTCAGAGCGCTTCCAGCCGGGTGTGCTCGCAGTTCTGCTGAGCTGTTACTAGGACCTCCCCAGTCACGCCAAGCTCCCCGCTGTGCCTCTGGCCTGCCCACCTCACTATCCACCAGGCAGCCAAAGGGATCACCACTCCCACTGCCTAAGTGATCTCTTAAAGTGCAAGTCAGATCATTTAAGGAGACCTCCGTGCTTACAACCCTGAACACAGCACACAACGTCCTTCATAACTGGTTCTGTTTATCTTAAAAATATATATATACATGTATGTTTTAAAAGTATCAAGTAACATTTAAATCTATTCTTACATTAAACTGAAACCTTTCCAGAGAAGGCTGGAGTCCTCTGTGACCACCAGCCCAAATCCTGATCCCTCCCCAGCAATAACCACTGCTAACATTTGGTATGTACCTTCCACGTTTGTTTCCTTATGCACCGATCTATGTCTATACATGTATGTCCCAAAGGAAATATGTGTATCAGTTTTATATGGATTTGGCTCATACTGTTCTGTTCCGATTTTCTGGTTTGGTTGGTTGGTCTTCCAAAACATCTTCAAATAGGGTGGGAGGCTGATGCATGCACTGAATTCTTGCATAATCTCAAATATCACTCTTCATCCTGACAGACGAATGGGTGAATGACGTTTTTTCTAGGTATAGGAAGGTTGGGTTTTGTCCCTTTTATCTCAATGGTCTCTAAATGCCCTTCTACCTTATGGTTTCAGTGCTGCAAAGTCCACTGCTAGTATGCTTTTTTTTGAAGCTTGTGATTTAATTCAGAAATTTTACCAAGATGTGCCCAAATATGCATTTTTCTCATCAATTTTCTTTTCACCAAACCTGATGATGTCCTTCAACCTACAGATCAGTTCTTTCTTCAATTTAGTTAAAAATGTCTATTTTTGTTTCAATGCTGTCTCCTATTTTTGTTTCAATGTTGCCTCATATTTTTGCATTGCAGAACCCTTATTATGGCTATATTAAGTCTCCTGGGTGTAACCTCCAAGACTCTTCCTCTCCCCTCAATTTCCTATTCTTCAGTTTTGCTCTGTGCATCAGTCTTCCAGGCCTCCAATCTGACTAGCCACATCTTTAATTCATTTACTGAATTTGTTTGAAATCCACGCTATGTAACATCACGACGATTTCACTCTGTTTTATGGCTGCTATTGTGTGTGCATGCCCACATACCCCTGTGTTTTTATTCTTCTATTTGGATGCTCACGGCTCTGCAAGCAGTTCTCCATCACCGGGCATGTGTTCTGATGGCTCTGCCTGGCCTTCCTTTCTGTGGCTGCTGGGCCCCCCTTACATAAAACATGTGTTATTTTTCTCTGTTGGCTCAATGTGGTTCAGAGGCTCGGATTGAGAATATCCTAAAGGGCTGCAAAAGGATCTTTAGCCTGTTAGACCTCTGGGATAGCAAGCCAACAATTCCCAAATAAGAACATGGAGAAATCCTCCTTGCTTTTTTCTCTATCTTTCCAGGCTCACAAGCAGGGAAGATTCAACCACCAACTCAGCTTTCTCTTGGCCTTTGGGAGTCCAGAAGGCACCCAAGTGAGGTTAATGTTCACCTGAGGAGGTCCACAGATCACTGAGGTTCCAGCTCTTTCAAGATCCACTGCTTTCCAGTCCTTTCCCACAAAAGAAGACATACCACACTAGCTCCTCTGCTAGAATTAAAAAAGAGTCCAGCCTCCCATAGGTCTGTAGTCACTTGACGCAGGAAAGGCAAGCAGCTTCGAGTCAGGGATGGACAAAAAGCAAGCTGTTCTCTCAAACTTTGGGATTTTATCCAGAATATTAAGGATACCATGCTGCACACTCTGTTTGCAAGTTGTGTTTTTCCCCTACTCAAAAACACGTGAGGGCTTCCCTGGTGGCGCAGTGGTTGAGAGTCTGCCTGCTGATGCAGGGGACACGGGTTCGTGCCCCAGTCCGGGAAGATCCCACATGCCTGGGAGCGGCTGGGCCCGTGAGCCATGGCCGCTGAGCCTGTGCGTCCGGAGCCTGTGCTTCCCAACGGGAGAGGCCATAACAGTGAGAGGCTCGCGTACCGCAAAAAAAAAAAAAAAAAAAAACCACGTCTGAGAGCTATCTATATCAAAACATATAGCAAAACAAAAATACAAACAAGCGAAGAAATACACAGCTCTACTTCCTTCTTTTTAACTGCGGCACTGGATTCAAAAGCAAAGATATATCACATTTTATTTAGTCATTCTCTATTGATGGACATCTGGGTTGCTTCTAATATTTTTGACATGGTAAAAAATTATATAATAGAAGAACCCTGTTCATGTCTCCTGCACACATGTAAATGTTTCTTTGCAGGATATTCTGAAAAGTGAAAACTGATGAGTCATAACATATAAGCATTCTTAAAATTGAATAATTTCAAATAATTCTCCAAGGTCACAATGTTGGGCACTGTCAAGACCACCAGGAACACAGGTATAAGTGAACAAGCTGCATCACTACTCAATGCAGTGAGGGAGAACAAACAGTATGGGGAAGTTGGAGCCCTTAGTAAGAGTGTTAGAAAAGGCTTATTACAGTTTCCTGGCTTGTGTGAGGTGATTTGGGGAGGATTTAAGGAAGCAGGGCTTTGCTCTATTCCAGATGCTAAGTAGAAAGTACAGGTAATCTATAATTGGGTATCTTAATAAATCTTATCCAGAAGAAGGGACAGGCTGAGGCTAATCAAACTGTAGTAGCAAACAAAGGAGCAGCCAATCATGTCAGCCAGGGTACTGGCATGTTGGGGCATTTTTGTGGTTTGAACAATACTCATGTTTTGCCTGCGTTCAGACATGATTATGGAGGGGTCTTGAGTTTGTCTTGATCCATCTTGGTCACAGAGTGGCCTTGTGTGATGCTGATGTTCTGTCAATTGTTCACATTCAGCAGGAGGCCTAGCTCCTGGACCCCAGGGGCTGTTTTGCTCGTTTTCAGTGCCGCGTACTGCACAACCTCAGGAGGCGTATGCCATCTGTTTGCCACATCTGCAGTGATCTCTTGGGTTACGGTAGCATCTGCCTGACCCCTCCCCTATAAAGTTGTGTTTCCCTCTGAGGTAGCAAGTAATCTGTAAGGTGACACTTTGTCACCATGCAAACAACCACTTCTGCACTGTAGTGGCATCAAAACATGACTGCAAATCCTTCTCCCGTGGAGTGGTAGGGGTCTATATCCCCTTCCCTTAAATCCAGGCCAAACTGTGACTTGCTCATACCCAGCAGAATGTAGTGAAGAGCAACGCTGCAGGACTTCTGAGAAAAGGTCATAAAAAGTGATGCAAGTCTGCCTTGTTTGTAAGAAGCCCAAGTGCCTTGAGGCTACCAAGCTGTAAAAAAGCTCAAGTACATCCAGGGGCTCCAGCCAATAGCCCAGATACGGTGCAACCAATAACCAGCACCAACTCTCACACATGAGTGATGACGTCTCCAAATGATGCCAGCTAATAAGGCTGTCAGATCACACTCAGCCACTGAGCCTTCCCAGATGAGACTCCAGATAACATGAAACAGACACAAGCCAATATACCCTGTCTTAATATCTGATCCACAGATTCTGTGGACAAAATAAATGGTTGTTTTATGCCGGTAAGCTGGAGCTGCAAGGTAACTTGCTATTGCAGCACAGTAGCTAAAGAACCATCGACTTTCACCTGATAGGTTCAGAATCCATTGACAATCCTTAGAATCAATTATTTTGTTAATTATTGCAAAACAGTAACTTTCCTAATTAATTGTTAATTCTTCTACCTTTATTGCGGGCATTATTCTGTGAAAAACAGCCTTACTTCAATCACTGATGCTATTAGACTACACTGCAATGCAGCTCCTACAGAAAGGCGTCATATATGCTTAACGATTCCCCTTTCTTGCTCCTTTTCACTCTGATTCTAATCTATGAGCACACCGGATGAGAGGAGGTCCCCTATGTCGTATGCTCTGTCTCACTTCAAAGTCTGCCCACTCGCTCCCTCCTGGAATACACTTCTTCCTTTCTCACCCACTCCTCCGCACTCTATCGTGCTGTCCTAGACATTATCTCCTGCAGAAGACCGCACCTGAAGCCCCCAAGCTGGGTAGATGCCTCTCCCACACGATGCAGTGCTTCTTGTGCTTGCCCCAATCACAGCACAGTAACCATCTTTCCCACCAGCCTTTAAGGTCCCCAAGAAGTTCCTGCATTAGTCTCATTTCCATCTCAGTTATACAGTACAGGGTTTGGATGTACATTAAAGAATTCAAGTAAATATTTGCTGTTAGATGAAGTTTATGGGGGTTCTTCATCTGGAAAGTAGAGGACAATTTTCATTTCTGAAAAATTCATCATAATCTACTAAAAGGAGATTTTTAAAACAAGGCTGAAAAGCCTTTGAATGACTGAAGTCAATACCTAGCTCTTTCTCCTAACATCTCTTAAAAACTTGAGGTCTATGACATTAACTTCAGGCTCTAAGTATGACAGAAAAGTTAAATTTCTTTTTCTGTGAGCATTTTAAGGCCTTTGCTGTGACCTGCATAGGTTCCCTCAGAATGCTCTTTTTAATAAGCCTGTGACTTTGTGGGAAAAAATGCTGCAATTTTTCAAAAGGGTAAGTTATTACTTCGAGTCTCAAAGCCAAAAGGAGCAAGGTATCTCACCCTACCTAAAAGTGAAAAGTTCAACACATTAGTTTGTATCTTTACACACTGGTGAAGCCTATAGTGACATTTTAAACCTATAAAGTAAGGTATTTTAAAGGTGTTGCATGACCTGCATATTTCAAAAGCTAAAATGCATTATCTAATCGATTTTATGAGTTCCTACAATAGAAAAAAGTAAGGAATCTTCCTAAACAAACTGCTTAAAATCACTTTAAACAATTAAGAATTTTTCTGATTCCAAATACATAAAGAAATATCATGAGCAAAAGATACACACTTACCTGCCATGGGTAAAAAAGAGGAGTCTGATCCAAAGGAACCCTCAGGGGGGCAACAATAACCAGCTCAAACAGAAGCCCCAGAAGAAGCGGGACGACTCCAGCCAGCAGCACTGCAACTATCACGGTCTTCATTATCTATCAGGGAATGAAAAGCCTTGTCATTAGAGACTCTATGACTTTTAAGCCAAGCTCTTTATCTCATGTGGAAATTTACTCTTCTTTGACCTGATGCCTAACAGAACGAATATATACCTTAAACAACTTACATTTTATGTTACACGTTTAAATGAAATCTGAATGTGTAACTATAAAAACTCAAGCTATAACAAAAACATGAAATTACTATGCATTACTGCTACAAAATTATAGGAAATTCATTTTATTACATATATTAATCAGGTGGCTTTGCTGCTTTTCTCAATCTCAGTCTCAGGAGTAGGCTTTTGTTTGTCCATGAAAAGCTACTGGTTGTCCCAGGCCCCTGATCCAGTGGTGGTCCACCCACAGGCTGATCTGTGACCCCTGAGATGGACTGGTATAGTTGAAGGGCTCTGCATAACCCCAGTTAAGGTAATTACCAAGTTGATCAAATTAGCTCCCCTGAAAACAGTACAGTCCAACAGAGCTTACTATGATGACAGAAATGTCCTGTATCTGTGTTGTGCAATATGGTAGCCATTAGCCACAGGGCTATTCTATTAACACAGCTCTAGAATTTGGACAAAGTGGCAAAATGAAAATAAAGTAGACACAAAGAGAAGAGATAACATGCAAGAGCCACTATGAAATCCTGACAAAGAAATCAGTTTTTAAAGTGGCCTTGATGTCCCTTTTTCTTAAGGGAGCCTCAGTAAGCACATTCATTTCAACAGCAAGAGATTAAAAATGGTGTGCATTGAGGCAGTACCTACTTCTTCACATGGCAACATGATATGGAAGAATATCAAATGAAAAGTGGTACTAGCTAGTTTCTGTATTTTAAATATAGGTAAGTGTCTCATCTTATGGATTACACAGCAATCAACTCCCTCCATTCTTAATATACAATGAATCTCCTATGTTTTTCTTTCAACATTAATATTAAACAGCTATTAAACTTTCAGTGAAATCAAGATATAAATTCAGATACAAAACCAGAGTTAATTATACAAATGAAAAGGCATAAAGCAGTGACCTCAACATATTTACCAGTCATAGCCAACATTATGATCAATCAGTAAATTACCACACAATTTCCCATTTATGTGAAAAACACTGACTTAATCCTGAAGTCAACATTTGATGTATTAAAAAATCTTTTTTCAATCAGATTTTAGAAAAAATATCATTAAAGGAAATTTCTACTTAAACAAATTGATTTTAATTTCTACAGAATATCTTATTACTCAAGGGCCTTACCGGATCATTTAATAGCATGATTTTCTTTTAACCCTCAAATACATCTGACTATATTTCTCAGAATGAACCAGAAAACTACTGTCTTAAAGGAACACTCTTTCTAATTCAAAAAACTCAACTCTCTTGACTCTATCAACACAGTGAAGAAACAAAAGTGAAAAGATTAAAAGAAATTACTGGAAAAATATTCACTACTCCTGTCAGACAAGATCAGTCTGTATTAGGAAAACCTACCATAAGGGACCACTCCTTAACCTTCTGGAAGATCACTCTGCGTCCCTGTGGCATCCATGCCACCAGCACTGTCACCGCCCTGATGGTTAGCCAACAAACATAGAGACCACAAGCAGCTGTGTAGAGCTCATGGATTTTGGCAGTCCCCGTCCAAAATGACATTAACCAACGGCCAGCAAATACTGAAAATAGAAAAGCTGATATATTACACATGTAGTCATGTAAAGAGAACTCTAATCTTGATGTCAATGTTGTACTACTAGTATTTTCAAAAATTTTAGTCATTTTAAGTCATTATTAAAGAGACATCATATTTTGATATATCAGTGTCTTTGTTAAAAGCAAACCAACAAAATAAAAACAAAACCCCCCAAATTCAAAAGAATGTAATTATTTGACTAAGATACAACCAGACCACAGTAAGTCACTGGGGATGAGCTCTCCTGTGACATGCATTCTGACTTGCCAGGCCAATTACTTGTTCTTTGGGGACTGAAACCACTTGAGGGGGGTGTTATTTTTATTGTCTGTATTATCAAATGAAATCATTATGCACATAACAGGCCAAAAATGGAAAATTTACTTTCTATTATTTGTGTTGTCAATACTTTTAACATTTAGGAACATTACAAATAATTTAGAGTAACTTTCTTTCAATTGGGTCATTCATTAAGATAGAAAACTAAGCTTATTTAATCAGAAGTGGGCACATTAACAAAATACCACACTAGTTTTTCTTAGGAAAAAAATTAAGATCTAAATATAATGAAACTTAGGAAACATGTGAAAGTTGTCTAAGGGACTGCCTCACACAAAGAGTTATTACAAATAAACTCCACAATGTACCCACAAAAATCTAACTACCAGTCAAGATCATTTATATAGTAACTTTCTTTACATGGTTACTTATCTTAATAAGGCTGGAGAAAAAAGGAAGACTCCATTTCCAGTGTCTTTTTCTCCTTAATACAGTACTTACCTGTTACCTTTCAATGTCTAAAAGGAGCTAGTGGCTGTGCTGAACATGTTCCATACATTTTCTCATTAATCCTCCCAACAACCCTGCAAGCAGCAATGACCTCCACTCTGAAGACTAAGAAACCGAGGCTCAGCAACAGAACCTTGCCCAAGCAAGGTCACACAAGGGCGGAGGCTGAATGTGAACTCCTGTCTACAGGACAGAGCTCATGCTCTTGACCGCGGACGCACACTGCCTCCAGTCAAGCTAAACCACCCCAACAGTCAGGTTTACAAGCCACAGTGCTGATAACGTTACACACTTCTTTGCAATCTCACAGACAGCTTGGATATGAAGATAACTCATTTTTTGAAGACAAATACATGTTAAGTATTTATCTACATGAAATAAACACACGTGCATGTTAAAGATATAAAAATACCACTGATAATTCAGTAAAAACGTCTAGCATTCTATATATACATATTTCTACTCCAAGATTCTTTGTTGTTCTTTTTCGGTTGGTTTTTAAAAATTTAAGGCTTCCCTGGTGGCACAGTGGTTGGGAATCCGCCTGCCAATGCAGGGGACACAGGTTCGAGCCCTGGTCCGGGAAGATCCCACATGCCGCGGAGCAACTAAGCCTATGCACCACAACTACTGAGCCTGTGCTCTAGAGCCCATGTGGCACAACTACTGGAACCCGTGCTCTGCAACAAGAGAGGCCACCACAATGAGAAGCCTGCGCACCGCAACGAAGAGTAGCCCCCCCCTCGCCACAACTAGAGAAAAGCCTGTGCGTAACAATGAAGATGCAACGCAGCCAAAAATAAAATAGAAAAAAAAAATTTAAAGGCTGCTTTTCATTCCATACTTCACATACTTCTAAAGTGTTTTTGAGAGGTCAGGGTTAGTTTCTAGTTTGCAGTAACTTAACATTAGCTAAAATGCAGCTACAATAAAGTAACCTATGGGGAAAACAGCATCCTCACCACCTTAAATGTGTACTATGACAAAAGCATTTCTATGATTAAACATAACTGCATTCCTTCCACTAGATGGTGGGACTGGATTAACAGGGAAATATTTACTTAACAATCTTTAACGAAATTAATGTACCTGTATTGCCAAATTCAAGCACTAAAACTAGGTTTCCTTCTTTTGTTAACTTTTTACTATTTCTGATAAAAACATGAAAATGGAACATAAAAATCACAAATGTAAAGCTGTCCAAAGTTCAAAAGCTGAGTTTTCTCAACAATGTTTACTACACTGCACCCAATAGTTAACTAGACTTTGTCTTTTTAACAGCTGAGGTCTGAGTAGTGAACTTAAGAGCAAAGTTCTCACGGTCAAAAATCATTGTGCAGAAACAGTGAAAAACAACACAACTTTATTTTTACCAGTTTAAGGTGAATCACAACTCTTACAAATTAGAAACTATTCTTTTTTTTTTAAGAAACCTCACTTGAAATTAACTAGCTGCTCTTCCCCAGCCTTAGCCCTCATGGGAAAACTCAAGTATTTAATACAAATTTGATTTATAAAGTTATACTGAGTTAGTGCTATAATCAAGACACTAACTCAATAACATGTACAGGCTTGATAAGACCTGAAAATTATCTTCACTTGATTATTTAAGTGGCTAACACGTATCAGTATGATTCAGAATCTTCTGGCTTGCTATAACACTAGCTAGGAGGCGGCGGGGGGAGGGGGCAGCAAGTTGTTTCTGACACTTTGTCACTGGCTTTGGACTCCACCCCCATCTACCCCTGACCTCTGCAGAAGATGACAAACTACTATATTCATCGACAGCTTCTTACTTGTTAGATGAAGAAACCCTGTTTAGCTGAAATTTAGCGATTAGTACTTATGATTACCAGGTGATAAAGGGAAATAGCCTGGCTTCATAAAGGTCTCTAGCAATAGCATGCAGTGGATTGGAAAGATAACTACATAATGAAGGCAAACATAATTAACATCAAAACACTAGCTTGAAAAAAATGACTTAAGCCACACAGATGACTTTTTTTTTATGCATACATTTTTATTTTAAAATGCTGAAAAATTTTTTATAAAAAAAAGTTCATGAAAAATTTCAACATATACCCAGGCAGAGAAAATTCTATAATAAAATCCTTTGTACTCAATCACCCAGTTTCAAAAATTATCAATTCACAGCCAATCTTAACATCTTCTATAGTTTTGCCTACTTCCCCACCCCCAGAACGCTTTGAAGCAAATCCCAGACAACTTTTTGAGAACCCACACTGCAATAAGAAAACGTCTATATAAAATGAGTGACCACAAGTACTTTACTTCCAAAAATTAATCATAAATTGTATATTGACTCTGTCCCCCTCTGCTCCGATACAAATGAGTCCAATGAAACGCAGAGCCCTATAGAGAACAGTATCCCATATTCAATAAAAATGGGGATAACTACTTCAAGTTTATATGTGATGGAAGATCACATGTCAGCAAGACATACCCTTTTAAAACAAAGCATCTTTTCATGATGTCATTAGCAGAGAGCTAGGATAACCTCATACCTGGTAGAGTAAGGCAGATGAGGCTGGCGATCAGTAAGGTTATACACATGAAGACAATCAACAAAAATATCTGCAAGGCAAAACACAGCAGTGCATAAACAGAATTCATCTGTGCTCAATGCATTTTATGACACTCCTCAAAGAATCAACATAATTCTCCCAGTAAAAAACGATCTGCCTATATTTGTATTTCCAGGATCCCTTCCATTTCACATAAAAAGGAAATTTTCATTTTAGGTAATATTAACTATAATTTTGGCCGAAAGGAAACTGTGCCCACTTTCATATAATCAGATACATCAGCAAGTACCAATATATTTTGAATCAGAGAGCACAAAAATAAAACATAATCAGCTTAGGGCTTCCCTGGTGGCACAGTGGTTGAGAGTCCACCTGCCGATGCAGGGGACACGGGTTCGTGCCCCGGTCTGGGAAGATCCCACATGCCGCAGAGCGGCTGGGCCTGTGAGCCATGGCCGCTGAGCCTGCGCGTCCGGAGCCTGTGCTCCGCAACGGGAGAGGCCACAACAGTGAGAGGCCCGCGTACCGCAAAAAAAACCAAAACAAACAAACAAAAAAACATAATCAGCTTAAATTTTCCCCCACTATTAATTAAAACTAACAATATTTGCTTATTTTTATCAAATTCTCAAAAACAACTTCTCATGAAAGGAAAGCTTATTCCCTAACAGTGCTATCCAATTAGAACTTTCTATGATAATGGACATGTCTACTCCTGCACTGCCCGACACAGGAACCACTGGCACAAGTGGCCACTAAGCACTTGACATGGGGTCACCATGAATGAGTAACGGAATTTTAAATTCTACTTACTTTGAGTGTGTGTGTTGTCTACAAGAAATGTACCTTCTTTTCTTTTTTCAGTTTCATTGAGGTATAAATGACAAATAAAACTGTAATATATTTAAAGTGTTCAATGTGACTTGATATATGTATACACCGTGAAGGGATTCCCACCATCAAGGTAATTAACACATCCATCACACCACATATTTACAAACTGTATTTATTTTTAATTAAGTTTAAAAGTAAACAGCCGTTGTAGCTATAGCTGGTGGCTCCTATACTGAGAAGTGCAGATAAAAAGGAAATACACTGAGACAAGAGGGAAGTGGCTACCCCGGACAGAAAGACAGGGTGCTGCTTGCCTTGACCTGACTGACTAAGCCCAAAGGGCAGAGCTCCAGCAGGAAGACTGGAAAGCACTGACGATGATAACACTCCGAGAGGGGGCTGGAGCCTTGGTCAGCTTTCGCTGCCAGAGAAATCCCTTAGTGATTCTCTCTCTAATCTAGGCCAGAAGTACCTTCTGCTTAGAAAATACCTTTTGTCAATCCGAAAGCCTCAAGTCTCACAGCTCCACCCCCATCTCTGAGAGCTCCCTCCCCAGCTCTTGCAACTCGCCTGCACCTCCCACCCCCCACTCCACACATTCACCTCCCTGCAGGTTCCATACCTACCATGGCTAACCTGCCTCTTGTCCTGACACAGGGCTGGAATGCCCTTCCCACTTCCCATTTTTTAATCTGCCTGACCCCAAACTTTAAAGACTTAAAGGTATCAACTCCTCCTCCACGAAGCTTCCTGAACAAATTTCAAAAAAGTGTTTTGCGGAGCAAGAAGTGAGCAATCATATGACACGCTACTAATATAGCAGGTGACGTGAGGACTAACACCTGGCCATTGAATCTAACCCCATGAAGGTCACTAGTGACCCTTGACAGGAACAGTTTTGGTGAAGTTTGGGGTAAGTCTTGCTGAGCCAAGTACTTCCTTAACTAATCTGGTCTTCAGTTTTATCAGATGTAAACAAGAGATTACTACTCATACCTTGCAGCATTGGGATTAATACTACAAGGATTAAAGAGAGGAAAACACTAAAATACCCCCTCCAGTTCCTGACACACAGGTGAAATGAATCAGGAATGGCAACTTCTTATTTGATCTAGGGTCTTCTATCTTGTTCCTTTCCAACAGCAGGGACCAACAGCACATGGACTCCCAACTCCACGGCTTACATCTAAAATTCCATCAGCTTATCCGACATTTACATATATTATGTGTTGCAGAATGAGAGGCCTAAAATGTGGGTTCTTGTCAGGAAGACTGCAAGATGCATCTACACAGAGGACCATATACTAACAGCGCCGATAACAGCAGAAAAACTCCTCAACAGAAGCTGGAAAGCTCGATCCCTGCTAAGTCGGGGCAGCACCTACCCTGAGTGGGAAATGCGGGGGCCGGCGGTAAGGCTGGAAGCCAACAGGCCCGCCCTGCTGGAGGATGGCTTGGTGGGCTGCATGCAGGCCCTCCCCCACCACGGGGAGGGCGTTGTTATTTCGAGCGTGCTGGTTATTGTTAGCTTGTTGGTTTGCACTGTTCTCATTTTCTTCCTGGTCTCCCAACAAATAGGAATGAAGATCCCTGTGTAAAAATTGCATCAGTGAAAATGCTCACCTCAGATCAGAATAAAACAGAAGACGTGAGACGCGAGACTTACTTTCTTGATAATTATTACTTAGGGGAGAAAATGTATGAGTAGAATCTATGCACAGCACTGCTATTATCTCAATCAGCTCTAAATGTTGCTGCGTGCTTTAAATTAGACCTTCCCAAACATAAAGTTAATTAGCCTACAAAATACCCATTCAATCTATTTTACGTTTTCTTCAGCCAGTATCTGAGAAGAATCAGTAACTGAAAAAAAAAAAAAATGTGCAATGTCCAAGATACTCTACGTGAAGAATTTTAGAGAAAAAACTATCAACTTCTTTTTTTCTCTGTAGATGACTACTGTGTCTGCTGTGACACGCAGCTCGACTAAAATATCAAGCCACAAATCAGTTAAGGCACAAATGAGATGGGGGGAAGGAGAGGGCTCACGGTAGGGCACTGAGCTGTTAGAGAAGGATAAATGTTCAAATACAACCAAATGCATATAGGCATCCCTTGGAGATACTGTGGATCTAGTTGCAGACCACTGCAATAAAGCCAGTATTGCATTGCAATCAAGTTTTGTGGTTTCCGAGTGCATACAAAAGTTATGTTTATACTATACTGTCATTTATTAAGTGTGCAGTAGCATTATGTCTTTAAAAACAATGTATATGCCTTAATTTAAAAATACTTTATTGCTAAAAAATGCTAACAATTATCTGACAATGCAAGGTTGCCACAAACCTTCAATTTGTAAAAAATACAGTATCTGTGAAGCACAATAAAAGAAAGTATGCCTATATTTCACATTAAGGTATCTACAGGATGCCACATATTTTCTGAAAAAATGTTTAAACTACCGAGATTAAACTTCTAAATAAGTATATAATATATGAAGCTTGAAAAAACTTAAATGCATCCTGCTGACTAAATGACTGAGAAACCAAATCTGAGAAGAGCTAGCTCACTTATCAGGTTAGGACTTCTAAAATAAGGGTAACTTGGTTTGTTTTTAATGCACTGAAAAGTATTTTATTTTTACCCTGTGTAATGAAATGAAAGAACCTGGGCCAGCAGCAACCCTCTGTGAGAGGGTAAAAACATGTACACATTTCTCCATAAAAGGATACACAATGATTAGAAAAATAAGAAAAATTTAAAACTTTAATAAGCTTTAAACAATACACCTGCAGATAACACTAAATTGTCTCTTATTAAAACTAACTTTTCCTGAGTGGGGCATACTTTTTCAGAAAGGTTATTAAACTGACACAAATGACACACGTACGAGTCACCTGCCTGTACTTACAGCAAGTATCCAGCAGTAACAGTCCACGCTCGCACCAGTCCCTTCAGCCACTGCCGCGTGTGTCCCTGTTCAAGTAACGCTGGTAAGACAACTTGAAGCAGAAGCAGCTCAAGGGACAGTTCACTCACTGGAGCATCACTGAGAGTTACGAAAAGCCATATTTTACAATGTGAATTCGATTTTCCCTTATAACTGTTAGACATCATATTAGACATTTAATGGAATGACAGCAAAACTTCTTGAAGAGTCAAATGAACTCACTGTCTTTATCACCTCATATCCATTCTTCCTTGAAGAACAAGGAACATCCCTCAACCAAAAACTGCTCCCGACAAGGGTTGCAATGACCTTCGTGTTGTTAAAGTGGCGGTCAGGTCTTGGTCCTCACCTCATGTGCCGGCTTAGTAGCGTATTACACAACTGGTCGCTCACTGCTCCTCAGAACACTTTCTCCATGAACACCTTTCCGAGACACGCTGAATGCGACCTCCTGGGGCTTCGAATAGCACCTTTCTGTAAATTTCTATATACTGCTCAGACATCTTCCCTAATTCCTAACTTATACATCCAAAGTGCCAACTCAACGTTTCACAGTACACACAAGACATCTTAAGTTGATCATGTTCAATATCAAATTCCCACTCTTCCCCTTAAATCCTGCTCTTCCGCAATCTTCCTCATCCTAGTAAATGGCAACTCCATCCTTCCAGGTGCTCAGGACAGATACTTAGATCCCTGACTGCCTTTCTTCACCCAACATTCAAACAAGCCAGAGAATCCTACTGACTATACCCTGATACCCTGAATCTAACCACTTCTCATGACTCCACTGCCACTTCCTCCCTCTCAGCCACCGTCGCCTCCCACGGGGATCACGGCATTACCCCTAGCTGCCCTCCTGCTCCGGCCCTGGCCGTCCCAACCCTGGCTCTTGTCACAGCCTCCAGAGTGATTCCTGTGAAACTTCTGTCAGACCACTCTTCAGCTCAACCTTTCCAAGAACCCCCCAAATCACTCAAGTTAAAGCCAAAATGCTTACTTACAATGGCTTACAAGGCTCTCTAGGACCTGGCTTTCCATGACCTCTCTGACCTCACAGCCAACTACTTTTCTCCTCCTTTTACTGCAGCCAAACTGGTCTCCCTGCTGCTCCTCAAACAGACCTCAGGCCACTGCATGTGCCCACCTCCCCTGCAAGGACACTCTGCCTTCAGGGGTTCACATGGCTCCCTCCCTCATCCCCTCCTCCTTCAGGGCCTTCCTCACCTGTCACCTCCTCAGGTCCTCACTAGTCACTTCCTTGCTTCGTATTTTCCCATAGCACTTACGACCCTTTGACATATTATGTATTTTATCTATTTTATTGGCTGTCTCCCCAAGTGAAATATAAGCTCCACAAGGGCACAGATTTTTCTTGATTCTGTTTTGTTCACTGTTACATCCCTTGTACATAGAAAAGAACCTGTTATATAATGGGCCCTCAATTTTGCTGAGTGGAAGAACAGACTAAACACTGTTACAAAAACTTAGCTAAAATTCTAGGTATAAAGAACTACCAAAAAATGGGTCTACGCCAACAATATATAAAGCCAGAAACCGTGCTTCCCGGTTCTCACTGTGACGACCCAAATACATAAGGAGGGAGAACCGACTTTCTCTAGGTAGGGAAAAACTCAGAATAAAACCTCGATTTGGATTTTGACGAAAAGACCGCAGAAGCATGCCAGGCAAACATGGGGAAGAATGTCATTCCAAACAGAGAGGGAAAGACCAGGAGCAGCTAGGCATTTATGGGGAGACTCAATGGAGGCTGAGCGTGGCTGGAGAGGAGAATTCAAGTCAGACAATGCTGGACAAGATGCTCGAAAGGCAGTGTGAGATGCCGAGCCTTGGATGTCATTCTAAATGACCCAGATATTATCGTGTACATTATGGAGGAAGAGGCAGGTGTGTTAAGGATGGATTATAAATGGGAAAAAAACAGGAAGGCCTAAACTAAGGTATTAAGTGGTAAATCACATTGAATTAGACAAGAGACTGTAAAAAGAATTAGAACTGACAAGATTTAAAGACAAATTACAAGTAAATTTGAGGAAGAAATCCAATTTGCCTGGCATATTTAGGTGATGGAAGGGATGAGGCAAATCACTGAAAAAGGGATTATAGGAGGAATGGTGGAGACTAGGTTTCCAGGTTACTTAAGTCTTTAAATCAAAAAAAGATTTTCCATTTATAAGCCATACAGCCTATTTTAATCTACAATTAAATGTATATCTATGGCTACATTACTTATGATGTGCTTTTCATACAAAGATGATGCTACTAGGTATCTCTCATTAGGAATGTTAAACATTACAATGCTAATCAAAGGCACACTTCATTTGCAGAAAAGTCAGTCCTTCTTTGGAACATGTAACTGCTAAACTAACAATTATGTGATTTAGAACATGGCAAAATTTAGTTATCAGATGATTTCTAATATCTGTAAGAAATGAATGTTTTAAATAAAGGTACTCTGAATATCAAATCCCTACCAGAGTTAAATTAGTAAAGCTTCCGAATTTCAACAACTTACCTATAGAGCATGACATTGTACGGAAGAAAATTAGGCAGCAGACTCTTAATTATCCGTATAGGTAGCCAAAGCATCAGGAGTACAATGGAGCCAAAGACAATCTGCAGCAAGAAAAAGGGCAGGGGACCGCTGTAATCACTGTAAATCTGAGAGACAGGCAGACTTCTGAACGTACACATCCAACACACCATCCAAGTCTATACGCGCCCAGGCCACTGAGTGTTCTCATTCAGCACACTATACTTGGCTCACTCTATGTGGAGACTGCATACCTGGGACAGCTGCTCCTCTCTCTCTCTAGGACACGAAGGCTCAAACAGGAGCCACAAAGGATAATCACTGCATGGTATGTGAAAAGAGAGCTAGAAACTCATAATGAAGGATCAAAATTGCCTGCATCTTAATAAACCACCTGTAACAATAAGACATGACCCATACTAATGGCTACAAAAGTTTCCAAAGAACACACATCATTGCTTTTAGAATTTTATCTTGGAAAAACTTAGATTTAACTAGGTAATTTCTTCTTCCAGGCAGGGAAGAAACTTTGAGTTGCTTCTGTTAAGAGTTTAATTTAGAAGCTATTAACAAGTCTCCATTGCTTCAATGCAAATTAAATGTAATTCAGAGACCCATAATTTGGCAATCAATTATACTACTAAAGAACCAAAAGGCATTTTTCTTTACTTACATTTTATTTTTATCAAAGTAACCAATAAAACAGCTATTTGATAACCAACTTCCACAGGCTTAGATAAACTTAATTCAATCTACTCTACCAGTCCTCCTGACCAAAAAAAAAAAAAAAAATCTAAAGGGTAGCCCATTTTACTTCAAAAACAAAAAAAAGTATGCTTACCACTGACAAAATAAATCTTCGGAGATGCCTATAAATAGGCAAGTGAATCATTTCTTGTACTGGATTAAAATCTGGATCATTCAAATTCCTTAGAAACCATAAGACACCAGGTCGAAGTACCTGCAAATATATTTTAAATGCTATAAATACTTACCAATGTCTTCAGGCTCTGCATATGAGCTAAAACATTAATAGAGAAATAAGCTCTTAAAATTATTTTGGCATCTTATAAAATGGGCCCTAGAAAATTCATATAGTTTTCCTGGGAAAAGAAATTCCTAAATCAGAATCTTTATTAAAACTATCCTGTGTTTGATGTCCTTTGATGCTTTTAACCATTCAGTGGAAAAATTTAAGTACAATTTGTCAAGAAATCTAGATCTCCAAGATGAAAAATAAGTTTTGTTTGTTTGGTTTTTTGGCCTCGCCACGTGGCAAGAGGGATCTTAGTTCCCTCATCAGGGATAGAACCTATGCCTCCTGCAGTGGCGGCACAGAGTCTTAACCACTGGACCGCCAGGGAAGTCTCGAAAAATAAGTATTTTTATAAAAATTATCACTATATTGTATAATCTGGAAAGGATTAGGTTACAATTTATAAGTGTCCTAAACGGAAGATGTGATTTCAGTCTCACACTTCCCGAAAGGAGTTACATTAATTAAAAAACTTTCAGTTTCTCAGTATCTTCATTTTACCATCTACATCTTTCCCCCTTGCTCAGTAGGAAGCATCAACCCTAAAGGCTATGGGCGATGGGCAATGAATGGGTCTGGGGATTAGTTCTGGGTGGCTCACACTCACTGAGCTACCCTGTATAAAAAGCATCTCATCTGCCCAAATTCTATTTCTCCACCTTCCAAACAAAGGGGTTATGATATGTGAGCTTTAAGGTTCAATCTAACTCTAAAATACTAGAATTCTGTATCAACAAAAAACCACCACATTGATAAAATGAAAAAATTCAGTATAAAATAATCACTGAACAACGCAATTTAAAGGTCAGGTATAATTACAATTAAAAAACACATTATTAATGTAGTCTCAATCACTAATTTCAAAACAAGGATACAAGCTTTGTTTGCAAACAGAATTTACTGAACTTATACTATATGATTCAGGAGAATATTTTGGCCCCCAGGCTCATCCCCAGCTCCTCAAATCTCTCAAAGAGCAAAGTAACCAAGAACTGCATTAAGCGTTTGTGCTTCTGTGTTCCATTCACACTGGATTAGTCGTCAGCCTGCTCCTTTGGGCCCTGCATATCTCCATCACCACTCTCAATGGAGTAAGCTGACTTGTTCCATGGCTGTATCCCTTCCCAGGATGCAAAAATCAAGGAGAGTGGAGACTGTGTCTCTGTTTCTCACTATTACCCCAGCATACATCACAGTGTCTGGCACAGAGTGAGCATGCAGTACTATTTGGGGAAAGAATGCACAGAGGAAAGTACACTTATCAGAATTACTCAAGTTTTATACTTCATTTTGTAGCAGATGACTAAGCATGAGATGTATACTAGTCAAATACTGACCCTATTTTCACTGCCCCCGAATCAGTAAGGACTGCATTCTGAAAACAGGATTAGTAAAAGTACCCATCTGGTGAGTGAACCAGAATCATAAAGGACCCTCACTATAATTCTATACTTTAGGTGTCTGCTTCAAGACCACTTTACATATTTGATCCTGCAAAACCATACCCTTTGGGTATTTCCAGCATTAAATGTCCCTGGATGAAGTCCAAGACAGGCTCACATCACATAAAGTTCCAAGAATATGTATTTGAGGATGGTTAAAATACCAAGTAAAACAAGTGTTTTAATTTAATTTTTATCCCTCAGTCTATTCCTCTTTCAAACTCAAAACTAATTAGACAGAAATAATAAAACTTGTCAATTTTTGAGACAAATTACTAAAAAACAGTTTAAAGCAATTGAGCCAAACTAGGCTATTAGCTGTTCCCTCTTAGAATAAAATAACAGAGAAAATGATTTAGCTAGGAAACCATCATAGCCTTTAAGGCAGGACTTATGGTTAAGGCAAAAGTCCTTTTCGTAAATGTACAGTGTTGGAACTTCCCTGTAGAACTTACCTCTCTCAGTAACAGAATGAAGGAGGCAAAGTAGAACACATATACCATTCCCACCAGCCAATGCAGAAACATGGTAGTACCTGGAGCCGACTGAAAGCTCAGTTCTCGATCTTTCAGAGTAGCATCAAACATTTCCTAAATCAAAACAGTACACGAGAGAGATTTGTACTGCTTACATCTGCTGAATTAATATCTTCATATTCTACGAAGTGAATGAATCACTATGCATGTAGGTTCTGATGTTTCTAGAATTACAGTTCTCTTAAAGCCATTTCATCGTATCACAGAAATACAAATGATATAGGTTGGATACCATTTCAAAGACGTATATGACACTTCAGAAATTTTACAGAGGCAATACTGATAAACCAGTTGGTGAATAAGAACTTTACCAATATTGCTATTGTGAAAGAACCATTTTTGGTTAACATAATACTTTGCTTTCTTGGTTACAGGTATGAATTCATGACAAGTTTTAATAGTAAGGTATGGGAGAAAATGTTACTTCAGAACCAAAGGCAGCTTTTCTACATTTAAATTTTTTTGAAAAGTAAAAAAGTGGACTTCCCTGGTGGCACAGTGGTTAAGAAACCGCCTGCCAATGCAGGGGACATGGGTTCGATCCCTGGTCCGGGAAGATCCCACATGCCACAGAGTAACTAAACCTGTGCGCCACAACTATGGACGGAGACTGTGCTCTGCAACTACTGAGCCCACGTGCCACAACTACTGAAGCCCACCCTCTTGTGCTGTGCAACAAGAGAAGCCACCACAATGAGAAGCCCACGCACCACAACCAAGAGTAGCACTGCTCTCTGCAACTAGAGAAAGCCCACGTGCAGCAACGAAGACCCAATGCAGCCAAAAGTAAATTAATTAATTAAAAAAGAAAAGAAAAAACTGATGATCACTGACAGTCATTAAAGATTTTAATCAAGACTAAACACTTTAGTTAAAACAAATGGTTAGGGTGAATTAATTATTACAAAAGCAGTCTTCTTTTCAGATTACTCTTTTTCGGTTTTTTTTTTTTGCACTGCATGGTGCTGCCTGCGGGAGTTCCCCAACCAAGGACTGAACTCAGGCCACAGCAGTGAAAGCACCCAGTCCTAACCAATAGACCACCAGGACCTCCCTCGAATTACTCTTTTTATACACAACGTCTTGGCATCTTCATAAAACTCAAAAGAGTTAAACGAGGAAAAGAACTCTCCACTGGTTATCAGGAAGGTTCCAGTCAAAATACTCTAACATCAGAAATGTGCACAGAGCCTCACAAAAATCAGTTATTCAGGAAAAATTAGCAACATTAAGACTCTACAATGATACATTCTCCGAAAAAACAAACTATTATCAAATATTGACTTTACATTAAAGGAACACACCCTAAAGACCACTTTTTAAAAAGCCTTTAAATTATCAGATTGTATGACAATGAATAATAAACTCACCAGGGAACAAATATCCAGCCACCAGCCACAAATGAGAGGGAACACTCCAATTTCTACCACCACTAGCAAAGAGACCTTAAGTAAAAACAAAGGTCATCAACATCACTCAAATGGGAGAAATCATTTCCAGTCTTAAGTTATAACAGGAATTACCTTCACAACAATATAGCAGACTCCCAGCAAGCGACGAGACCTATGAAATTTAACAAGAGTTGCCAAGCCCTACAGCATGTAGTCAAGGAAAACCTGAACATTTAAAGAAAGATACAGAAAAACAAGGTCCTACTGTATATAGCACAGAGAAACATATTCAATATCCTATGATAAACCATAATGGAAAAGAATATTTAAAAAAAGAATGTATACATATGTATAACTGAATCACTGCTGTACAGCAGAAATGAACACATTGTAAATCAACTATACTTCAATAAAAAATTTTTTTTAATTAAAAAAAGGATACAGTGAAACAGGTAACTATTTAGGTTAAGTTAATATTATTTGACAGAGAGAATTTATTCCATATTTTTTCTGCTCTCATCCTCACTACAAATACCTACAACTTCTACTAAAAAGACAAGTAGAGAGAAATAGTTTTGTCATTAATAAGAACAACCCTTGGGTAAGCACAATAACATTACTGAACACTAAGCTGGTTCATTAAAGGATACATGACAAATTATCAGTGTTATTGCTAGAAGTATATACCCAACTATGGTCGTGATTAGGCCTTCAAAATGGGATGCTTGGACCTAGAAATAAGAAAATAAATAAACAAAATGTAATTTCACCACATGGCCTACACCCCAGTTTAACAATGTTTATTAAACAATCCAAGTAGACTAAATGTGAACTATCTCAGGAATTTGTAACTAAAAAACAACTATAAAATCCCCTCTGGATGACACCTCTGCAAACCAGATTCTCCCATGGACTGCTATTTATTACGAAAAGATGAGGTAAAATGAAAAAATAACACTTCACTCAAACAGACAAAATAATAAGAGTAGAGTGAATTAAATTTTACAAAAATAAGAAAAAAGTTGTAACCATCTGCACTTCAGTCCATTCTGAAGTGGACCTGCTAAAGGCTGAGCACTGAAAAGAGCAGCACAGAGTCCAAGCCGTCCTCTGGCCAAGGTACATCTTAGCCACCCTATCTCCTAACCACAATGTTTCAGTTTCCCTTGCTCGCCAAATCTGTTTCATTATCAACTTTCAAAGAGTTAAGAGTTTGGATAGTGACATATACTGCCCAAGATACCATCACCTTTTGGTTCCTGAATTTCAGGTAGCAAGTGATGATAGTTTATAAAGTCAAAATTTATCAAAGCATTTATCTGAACTTTCCAAGTTCTTGCATTTAACTAGTGAGAATTTGGAGATCTCTATTAAATATCAGAACATGTCTCTTTGCCATTTCAGAAACTTCAGAATGTGATCTCTCAGGATTCACATATACAAATTGACCAGAATATTCCAGCTATGTCAGCTTTTCTTAAAAGACTAAATATTTCTGGGGACCCCCCAAAATAGTAGTAGTTGTCCATCCAAATATTTATCTAATTTTGAAAACCCGCAATAAAATGTCAAAATTAAAGCAAATTTCTTTAGAAAACACCACAGTCCATCATTCCAACACAGATCAACATTTTAAAAAATTAATATATCATTACCTTTCTGAATTCACTATGGGGCAACTAGGGAAAAGGGAGAGAAAGGAGCACATAGGCTAACAGAGCAGGTCAAAAATCAGCCTGTAAGAAAACTTTCCCACAGTATGTCTCTGGCCTGCCCAACGGGAAGGAAGACAGTGCATCATGGTGCTCAGAGAACATCTTCCACAGCTGGCAACATGTCCTACTATGTCTTAGGCCACTTCTGGCTTAGAAGAGGTGAACGAGATGATGCTGGATAACTATTCCTTTGTATAAGGCAGACTGAGAAATGAAGTAACTCTTTACAATATTATTACTTAGTCAACATATATCAAATTTGGGGTAATTAATAAAATTAAGTTTGCAAAAGTATCATACTCACGTGTTCTTCAAATCCCAAACCAACAAGGGAGAAGTGGCCAATGTGGTACGGGCAAAATGCTAAAAGGGGGGGAAAACTCAATGAAAACTTCAAAATCAAAACAACGAACACTCTTACTACCAACCCCACTAAAAGGAACAACGGCTTCTTGGAGAAATGCAAGATCTCAGAACCAAAAATGTACTGTCGGGCTTCCCTGGTGGCGCAGTGGTTGGGAGTCCGCCTGCCAATGCAGGGGACGCGGGTTCGTGCCCCGGTCCGGGAGGATCCCACATGCCGTGGAGCGGCTGGGCCCGTGAGCCATGGCCGCTGAGCCTGCACGTCCGGAGCCTGTGCTCCGCAACGGGAGAGGCCGCAGCAGTGAGAGGCCCGCGTACCACTAAAAAAAAAAAAAAAAAAAAAAAAAAAAAGTACTGTCTGTGACATTCTCTACAACCGGAGAACAAAAAAGTTACCAAGCTCCTAATAAACTCATGGTGAAAGGACACAAGAACTATTGTGAAAACAGTCTCACAGGCCTGTGGGAAGAGAAGAAGATATGAGCATCCAAAAAAAAAACCACAAAAAAATCCCAAAACTGATGAAAACACACTGAATACATACAGTGAAGAAGATATGAGCATCCAAAAAACAAACAAACAAACAAAAAACTGATGAAAACACACTGAATACATACAAATTCATGAGTTCATAATACTCAAAAAAGGGAAAGCCAAAAACAAAAACCACAAAAGGAAAAAAGCAACATAATAGAAAACACTTTTATCACTAAGGAAAGTTGTTAGAACATCAATTCCTTATCCTGAAAACTAATAATTTAAGGAAAAAAACTGCACATCTGTCCTGCTTCTTCCAAACAAACAAATTCAGGTTAAGTAAATAGTTCTAGCTGATAAGATCAAGCTCTTCTTTACAGAAAAGCCAGCCAATAAATGCATAAAAATGACAGAATTTGAAAATCACCATTTTGTAATGCCTAATAAAAATAAATTAATTCAGGCAAGTATCAATGGATAATAAACATATTCGGTAAAATGCTGATGGAACACTAGATATCTGCATAATACTAAAATACCACCTCCCACAGATTACTTTCTGATGTTTAAAGGGAAAAATGAAACCTAACAATAGAGGCTTCAAGATACTATCACCTGAACCACAGACAAAGGTGGATAACCAGACATCATGTACCTCCTGATATGTCATAATAATAGGCAAAGCATGACCAGTGAAAATTCTGTCCCAGAAGTACTGAACCTGAATCTAATCAGGCCTCAGATTTAACTTCCAGTTTAAAAGAAATATGGAGACAAAGGAACAAGGTAACAGAATCAACAGGACGTCATCGGAAGAAAGTAGAAAGTGAGACATGTAGAAGACAGCTGACCTAGTGTCATCAACAAATCAATGGCAAAATAGGGTAGGGGTAGATGAGGGGAGCAAATAAAAAATATTCTAGATCAGAAAAACTTAAGACTTAAGAACCAAAAGTAACAGTAAACTACCAGGTGTAAGACAGGCTCAAGGATGTACTACTGTACAACAAGGGGAATACAGCCAATATTTTGTAGTAACTGTAAATGGAAAGTAACCTTTAAAAATTATAAAACAATAAAAAAAAATTTTTTTAATTACTGTAGGTTTAAAACAATTTCAATATCTGAGTAAGGTAAACCTCCCTCAATATACTTCTTTCAAAATCTCCTTGACTATTCTCAGCTCTGTTTTAAAAACAGATGAACTTTAGTGCAATTCAATGAATTTTTTTTCCAAAACTGAAAAAAAAAGGTAACAGGTAGACCTTATTTGAATTCTCATTCAAACAAAGCAACTATAAAATGATATTTAAGGAGACAATCTAGAATTTTTAATATGATCTATTATTAGGTAATATTAAATTCTGGTAATTTTGTAAAGTGTCATGATATTCTGGTTAAATAAGAAAATAGCCTTAAGACAGGAATAAAGACGCAGATGTAGAGAATAGACTTGAGGAACCGGGGAGGGGGAAGGGTAAGCTGGGATGAAGTGAGAGAGTGGCATGGACATATACACACTACCAAATGTAAAATAGCTAGTGGGAAGCAGCCACATAGCATAGGGAGATCAGCTCGGTGCTTTGTGTCCACCTAGAAGGTGGGATAGGGAGGGTGGGAGGGAGATGCAAGAGAGAGGAGATATGGGGATATATGTATATGTATAGCTGATTCACTTTGTTATAAAGTAGAAACTAACACAACAATGTAAACCAATTATATTCCAATAAAGATGTTTAAAAGAAAAAGAAAATAGCCTTAAAATGTTCATATTAAGAATTTTGATAGTCTCTTTTCCTCAAGTCTTTCTTTCCATGTTAATATAACTGTAATTCATTCTCAGTTAATAAAATTTAATTACCTTTTTTATGGCAAAAATAACGGAACAGTACAGATTATTAGGAAAGGTGAAAGGGAGACTCAATCATAAAGACAAAAGTCAGAGTGAATCTACAGGGATCTGGCTGCCAAACCTTTTTGACCAAGTATTCATAAATAGAAAATTTTTTTAACAGGTATTCCCAATACACTTGAATTTCTTTATAAATTATACACATATACTATTTTATTAATACATTATGTGTATTATGAAGCACAGGCAAATTTTAAAGCGTGCGAAATAACTATATGCAGAATTTTTCCTATTTTATTCTCACACCCAACTCTGAGGACAACTCAAGCAGGCCCTTGGGAAAGGCAAACTTTCAAATTTCAACTCTATTTATATATATAAATATTAACCTAAAGCACCAATTTTAACAATCAATTTCTATCCCATTACACAGAAACTACTAGATAGGTACCCTGAAATTAAGATCAGTTTCTTAGGATTGTTCCCTTCTACTGAGACAGCAGCACTGTAAGGTTTTATTTCTGCAAAGTATAATACATGACCACAAAGGTCCAAGAATGCCAGTGGAAACTGCAGTAAAGCAACCCAAGTAGGAAAGAAACATGAGTGTTGCTTAATCCCAATGACTATGTTCATCTAAAAGGAAAAGCATATTCCTGAAAAAAAGAGGAAGTTTTCCTAAAAAGAGGAAAACTTCATGTTTCATTTCAAAAGATCCTAAGTATAATGTGCATACTAAGACAAAAAAAATTTTTTTCATAGTATAAGCTTAGGAAGTTGGATTAGAAAAATTTACTTAGTTGAGATTTGCTTTATATAAACAAAAGTTCTTATTTCTATAATTCATGCTTTAAAGGTGACTTATTCCTTTAAACATTAATTTAGCACTAAGTTTTTCTTGCAAGAACAAAGACTAAAGTCTATATAGATCATTTTTTCCTCTCAAAGAAAATTTGGTCAAAATCAAGAGTTTCACACTCTATATATCAATTATTTTACATAATGAGAAACAAATGCAGAATAATCTGCAGACACATTTTCACCCCCATATGCAAGGGAAAACAACAAAGAATGGGCTTCCTGTTAATTTGCACCATCTTAAATATCTACTAAAAATTAAGAATGAATGGAACTTTTAAAAGATATTGTGTTTCAACAAGATACAGATAAATTTCTTTTGCTCTTTTATAGATAATATTCAGAAAACAATTTTTTTTGTCTCATCCTTGATCTATTTATTCAGTCTCTTCTTTGACCACATGGCTTCCTATTGAAGACAACTGTTTCCTGATGAAAACACTGCTTTCTAGTCCCTAACACAGAGCAAATAACTTGGAATTTGGTGGAAGAAACTTGGAAAATAGTCCTCCTTCTTAGGAGTAATTCATATGCACTAAGGAAGGAATTTCTCAAAGATATTCCCTATACAGAGATCTGCGGCCTGAGGTCTCTCTATGAGACACCAATAGTACAGTCTAACAATAACCCAATTCTATCAGACTCCACCTTGAGGAACTGAATTCTAAAATCTTGGTTTACTCAACTGTTTCCCTTACCTTTCCCCAAAGCAGAAAAACCTGTCAGCTACATCTCAACCCTGCCTTCCTTACTCTCATGACTCCCAATGGGAGGGACTCTTAGTGTTGTCACAGAATCCGCATAGCTACAGTTGTTAAAGTGTTTGGAAGTAAACTTTGCTGGAATCTGGTTCTGAGGGGAATTACACTTTCCTCAAGCCTATATCCATCTCTGCGACAGATCCCAAGCCAAGGTCTCTGGTAAGGCCTTGGTCAGGATTTTAACAGATGAAAACAAGATCTTCTGCCATAGGGAAGAACACACAGATAATCAGCACGAAATTAATTCCAGATGTGGAATATTATATAGTCTCAAGTCAGTCTAAAATTGGCTTCTACAAAGAGAGACAGAAGTGCGCAACAGAAGCAAAGTTGGTAAATAACCGTAGTCAATGTTGCTTAGGAAAGAAAGTAACTGTATACCTGGTGTCTTCCTATACCAGATGACTGTCTAAAACTGTTTCATATATTCCTAAGTTTAAAAACAAAACAAAACCTGTAACAAGACTCCTAGAAAACTAAACTCCTACCATAATACCATAAATAAAAGCATAAACGCCACTTACCAAAAACAAGAATGAACAGTGTGTTTAAAGACACCACCCAGAAGACATGTTCCTAAAGGAAAAGAGCATTAATAAAACATATTCATCTCCTATTTATGTTTAATCCATTTATTTAGTTATAAGACTGATATTTTTACTATAATTTTGAGATTTTGTTCAGAAATTATGTGTAACTTCATTTTTCATTAGACAGCTCATAAAACTAAACCTAATGAAACTTAAAGTTCATAATGTCCACATGAAAAAAAAATCAAAGAAATCAATCCATAAACATTTCCTCTTCAGAAATTAATAATCTATCACAAACTATACAGATTCTCATAAATAATCGCCAGGTTTAAGTCATATGACACTAAAAAATTCTAAGTACAGAAAAATTTGAAAACCACATTACTTCTGAACAACACATCAATGTAAACTGCACAGCACTTCTTTCAGTGACCAGTGTGTTCTCATGCCTTAAGGTCACTTGATCTTCTCTGGTCCCTTCTGTCCCCATGGCTTTCTTTGTTCAAGTCTCAGAATATGCGCTCTCACCTGTCCACACTCCACGCTTATGTACTACCGCCTCCAACATGAGGCCCACCCATCTATTCCTCCGCATGTGCTCAGTCACGCTCCACACTATCGGGACACCCAAGCCTGTTTGCCCAGGCCCACTACCTCCCCCTACAATCAAGTTAAATGATCCTTCCAAGGGGGCCATGGAGGAATATTTTCATGAATCTTAACACGGTAAGATTTTCTTTTTAGAAAGATTATTCTAATCAGGTTCCCAATTTGCCACAAATCCAAGTGGCAAGAGGATGATAAGTCTGTTTAAGAGAGGACTACTACTGTACATTCCTACTTAGCATGTGGGCTCATATCACTTGAATTTTTCAGCTTCTCTGCCTTAAGGGCTCCCAAACTGTCCTTATCCTCAATATCTTTTGTGCCTCAACCTCTAGTTATCTTCTATAAAAATTCCCTGCTGACAACTCCCCTCTACTAAGAAAGGCCTGACTAAGCCCTCTTCTATGCCTCTCGTGTCCTATACACACTGTTTGTCAGTCTTTACCTAAAGTTCCTTGTTTACATGTTCATTTCTCTCTACTAAACTATAAAGAGTCTTTGAGAACAGGTACCCTATTTCATTCATTTCTGAATCATCCAGTAACTATCACAGCTGGCACATGGTACATATTAAATAATTTGTAACAAATGCATGAAGTCATCCTGTGGTTTTTTTCTAAAAATTAGAATGGATTTGAATTAACACCACTGCCTCAACGACTTCTATCACTCATCTATGAGGGACTGATAAAGTACAGAAATGAGTATACAGCCAAATAATACCCTCTACACTGACCATACTCAAGCCTTGAATACGAGCTCACTAATATCACATTCTTACTAATCTGTGAATTATCATCAAATACATTCCTCAAAATCCTCACACTACTAACCTCAACTTCCTATTCTGGCCTGAGGAGCCAGCCTGAAGAGGAAGCCAACACTGTGGAAAGCAGAGGAGACAGATGGAAATTATCTGACTCTTCAATGACATTGCTGAGCCCCTGGATCAAGCACACCTGAAGCCCATCCTGCCTCTGGACTTCCTCCTGTGTTACTGGTTTGGTCAGCTGGGGTTTGGCTACCTGCAGCCAAAGTCATCTTGATACCTAAAGCTATTTAAAAATCCCAAATGGCAAGTGATTTTGTATTACAGAACCTGAGAAGAGCATCATTTCTCCTTAAAGAACAAGTTAATTAAAGAACTGTTCTTCACCTTACAGTTGTACTCTTTATTATTAAGGTAAAGATAGGAGAGGCACAACAAACAGGGGGTTCTCTCTGTGAATAGTGTAAAACTGCGCTGTTTTCACCAGTTCTGGCATTAAACATTGCAAGGTGGGACTTTTTTTTTAATCATTTTTAAAAAATTTTTATTATTTATTTTATTTATTTATTTTTGGCTGCATTGGGTCTTCGTTGCTGTGTGAGGGCTTTCTCTAGTTGTGGTGAGCGGGGGCTACTCTTCGTTGTGGTGCGCGGGCTTCTCTTGTTGCGGAGTATGGGCTCTAGGCGTGCAGGCTTCAGTAGTTGTGGCACACGGGCTCAGTAGTTGTGGCTCATGGACTCTAGAGCACAGGCTCAGTAGTTGTGGCGCACGGGCTTAGTTGCTCCACGGCACATGGGATCTTCCCGGACCAGGGATTGAACCTGTGTCCCCTGCAATGGCAGGTGGATTCTTAACCACGGCGCCACCAGGGAAGTCCCATAAGGTGGGACTTTAAAAGAAAGCCAAGTATTCTTAACTACCATCAACTTTGAATTTCATTTTCTAAAAATCAAATATGTTTAATAATTTCCTTTGTAAATAATATTACCTTTATGCTTTGCCAGTTATTTTCAATGCACAAAACAGACTTTCTTCAACATATTAAGTAATCAAAAATCACAGGGCATTCTGACCTTTAATATAAAAAGCCAGAACATACTGTAAACCTGAAATCACTGAATCACTAAGACAAATAATTAAGTCGCAATTCTGTTATTAAAAAAGATTAGCTTGCACTTCCCTGGTGGCGCAGTGGTTAAGAATCTGCCTGCCAATGCAGGGGATGCGGGTTCGAGCCCTGGTCCGGGAAGATCCCACATGCCGCAGAGCAACTAAGCCCGTGTGCCACAACTACTGAGCCTGCGCTCTAGAGCCCATGAGCCACAACTACTGAGCCTGTGTGCCACAACTACTGAAGCCCTCAGGCCTAGAGCCCATGCTCCGCAACCAGAGAAGCCACCGCAGTGAGAAGTCCACGCACTGCAACGAAGAGCAGCCCCTGCCGCCGCAACTAGAAAAAGCCCACGCACAGCAATGAAGATCCAACGCAGCAAAAAATAAATTAATTAAAAAAAAAAAAGATTAGCTTTACTTACCAGAAAAACGAGTGATCCATCAAGTCCTAGCATCTAAAATAAATAATATGCATTAATTTAAGATGCAACAGGATTTTTTATTCTATTTATGAAAAAAGCTCATTTTCCTTTTAATATTTTTAAACATAATATTTACCCACTACTTTCCAATACAGCCTATCATTTTCAGAGAGTGAAAAACTTCTGTTCTTGGGAGTTTTATATTTTGTATCTTCTTTTAATCCAAATTATATGATTATAAAGTTAAAATTTTCTATCTTGGGTTTCAACTCAGTAGATATGGAGCCAGTCAAGATTTCATGATACAACAGTATTACTTTGTCAACTGAAGCATCAGAATAATACTTAAATTTAAATTGTTACTTCATTTTCAAAAGTCCACAATTTCAAGTTAAAGATTTTGTAAGTGGAGCAAGGTTTGTATTAAAGGCCAGAAGATAGAAAAAGGTATCAATAGACCTTTATCATAATATTTTTAATATTTTCATCACAAATAATACATTACTTAATTTTCCCTAGAAATTAAAGTTCTGGTAATTGTTTTCATTAAATGTAACTGGAAAATTAGTGTATACATCTAAATATGGTCAACTTTAAGATATACATTAGGATTAAAACACTAGGATACTTGATAGAAAGAAGTCTTACTCACTCTTTCCCATGTAAGCTCTTCTGCAGCTCGGTCCCACTCTAAAGCATTCCAGTTCATGTCGTCTGGAAATATAATTGTAGTTTAGAGATTACTGATAGAACTTGAATTATAAATAAATATACTCTTTTAATTTGGTGTTTTATAACTGTTGTTGAGAAGGTAAACCACACTTAAAATATTTCCAAACTGAGTATTTGCTTGTTAGGCAATTTTTAAAAAACATAAATAAATACAACATATAAAATAAGATGATTCTAGATTGTGATAAGTGCTAGAAAGAAAATAAGCAGGGTTATGTGAAACAGAGGCATTCAACAGCTCTAAATCAAGAATGAATATGGTGGATTTGAGAAAAGTGAAGAAGCCAGGGGACTAGAATTCTCTGGGTGAGGAGGAGAGGGTGGCAGAAGATGCAGTATGACAGACAGACAGGGATCAGATCATACAAGAGGAATGTGAAGCCTGAATTCTGTTTTGTTCTTTAACATAATGGGGAGATCACTGACAGATTTTAAGGGCAGAGAGCAGTACAAACACTATGTGGAGCAAGAATGGAAGAAGGAAGACCAGGCAGGGCCTACTGCATTAGACAAACAGAAGGAAACAAGGGTCAGCACTAGGGTACAGGAGCCACAGTCCCAGAGCCTTTGAACATATACCCACCTCTCCCTGCAAAGGCCCCCTGCTCCCATTACACAACTGGCTTCTTTTCATCCTTCACGTCTCAGCTCCAATATCACTTACTCTGAGCTACCTGCGGAACCTTATTTAAAATAGGTCTCTCCTCAGTAGCATCCTCAGAGCAACGTGCACATTTACCACAATGTGTAATGACAAACTTGTTCACTTGGATATTTCTACTTCGTCACTAGACCAGAAACTCCATGACGGCAGGGACCTGGTGTTTGAGTGCCTGGCACACAAGAAACACTCAGGTATCAGCAGTGATAAGTGGACCCAGAGACAGTGCAGCGCTTGACAGGAAAACTCTGGGGCCAGAGGAAAGAAAAGAAGGTGGTGAAACTACTGACAGCTGACTGGCAGGCTGGTCTCAGAAGTTCTTTACCACTCTGGAGTTATACTGCCAGAAAATGAGAAACTGGTTTCTTTGGGTGCTATCTGGCCTGCAGAGTACACTTCAAGAATTCTTCTTTGATAATAAAAGTTGTACTGACTCAATAAAAATGGCAAAGGAATAAGATAAAACTGTATCAAGTTCCATTTTAAAAAAACAGGATCTATTCCAACTTACAAATAATTTCTTCCCATCCATCCTATAAAAAGTCCTGTGTAAAGTAGAATTTTATTTTATCTCATCTAATCTTATTTTATTTTATGGCCGCACCATGCGGCACTGTGGGATCTTAGTTCCCCAAAGAGGGATTGAACCCATGCCCCCTGCAGTGGAAGCTCGGAGTCTTAACCACTGAACCACTAGGGGAGTCCCTAAAGTACAACTGTAAAACTCAAAATGTGCCCTGCTTCATAGAAAAAAAAAAAAGTATGCATATGTATATCCATAAATGCAAGTCTGCCAAAATAAAGTAAAAACAGGTTAGAAACAGAACTTCAAACCCATTAAATTTTGAAAACTCCAATGCTCCCCAAGGTGAGCTGGGAATGGACTCATGGTCGTGAAGGAAGGCTGAGCACAGGCCGGCGGCCATTACCCTGTGCCCCATTGTTGGCATCAGCTGCATCTTCCCCGCCCGCGTCGTCCTCCTCCTCATTCTCCTCCTCCTCCTCTTCTGCCTGGTCATCCTGGGCTGCAGGGTTTTCCCCCACCACTGCGTTCTCAGCTGGTGGGTTAGCAGGCTGGTCGGGGGCAACATTTTCAGCACCATTTCCTCCTGCTGGAGCCTAAAATAACAGAGGAGACCAGAAATTTGGCTAACTTGCCTCAGTTTTGCTCTATTTTCAAATAGCACCCTCCCTTCTAAAAAAAAACAAAACTAGCAAACAGACACAAACTCTATTAAAATTCCAGAAAAACCCCACCTCTCAAGGGCATTTCTTCTAAATGTATCTGAATTTGGATCAACTTGGTATATAAGAACATAAACTCATTTAACAGTGTACATATTCATTCAATATAATTTAGAGATGAACATTTCACAAAGCATTACAGGAAACAGGTTAACAAATCTGGCTATCTTGAATACATCATTCCGTAATCCTTCTTTATAAGGCATCTCTTGTCTTTACTGACCACTTCAGGGATGAAAATATATTTATGTATCTGTTTACACACATACTGATTTATAACTTAATTCTCAGTTCACACTTGAGGAAAGGTTTCTCATTTCTGCTCAGGAGGGTAAGCCTGTCCATATGAACTTTATCAGTTTCCACACGCACCCTTCTCTGGCTCTTCCTGAATTCTGCTACCTACCAAATGCAAAGACCTAGTTGTAGTTAATTAAAACACTGAAATCCTATGGAGTTAATGAAGATTCTAAAAGAACTGTATTAAAATGCTTCAAAATATGAGGTACAATGATGAAAGTATTAACACTAGGTAAAAACTTGCTTAATAGTCCCATTTTTCATATGTGTGGTTTTCAAAGGCGAAGTTGTACTCTTAATTCTGTAGAAAAAAGGGTATGGCAGAATTTGATGAAATCAATCTTCACACTAAAAAAAGCCAAAGGTCCTTAATTGAAAAATTAAGTCGTTAAGTATCGTTAAGTATTATTTTGAATTTTATAGTCAATTTTTTCATAATAAAATTTTACAAAGGGCAAATTGTTTTTGTATTGTGAGTAGCCAGTTTGGGTTCTTTTTTACATTTTCAGCCCTATAATTTCTCAGTAAACAAGATAATAAAAATCATTTATCATATCTTCCTCTTCTTAATGTCTCTAGCAGACACTCTTGTATCTAAGCATGTCATCTCATAAATAAAAAGTAAAACTGTACAAGACTGTTATCAACAGTACTCCAATTTTTCTACTTTTGGTAATGTTTCTACTAAAAGCAACAAAGGTGAGGCATTTTACACATGAAGAAACTAATGAACAAAGAGGGTAAGGGGGCTTGCTTAATGTTATGCAGCACGTCAGAAGCCCACGCAGGAGGTTTGTATATTAACTGCCAGGCCGGCGGTAAGCTGTTAACCCAGGCAAAGGGAATGAAAGAGCATGCAGTATACCCCCAGTACTGTTCCCAGTCTTGCTAGAAAACTAAGAGGCAAAGTAACAACAGCACTCTTTTGATTTTTCACATCTCCTTTAATCTTCTCCCAAACGTTGTCACTGTCCTGCTTTGCAATGAGGGACACGGGAGTCAAGGGTTTGGGTCTTAGAGGGTGACAATAATTCTTATGTCCTACCCAAATAAAATGAATTTGGGGATAGAGGGAGCTACCTCATTTTGGTGATGCCCAGCAGCGTTGAAGGGCGGAGCAGCATGCTCCAGCCAGATCGGGGCTCCCCCGTGGACTATCTGCTCTCGCAGCCACACCAGGCTGATGAACGCACACAATGTGCACGTCACCACAAAACAACCCTGCAAACAATCCGCCAACAAATTGTCCCTATTAAAAAAAAAAAAAAAGTACATAGAATTACTCCAAAGAACACTTAAAATTAAGAAACCAAAGGTAACAACATTCATTTTACATAAAAATCTCAGAAAGAACAAGAAAAGTCAGTCATAACTTTCTGGGGAAAAATCAGTCTCTCAAAAAGAATTATTTCTGAGGATGGTGGCAATTTATCTATCTTATAAGCTGGCCAAACATGTTTATTTATATATTTGTATTATATGTGTTCATATTATAGAAAGCAAAGAATAACATCAGAACTATATAAATTGGCTATCCAGCCTCTCTTTGAACATAGCTGAGAAAAAGGAAGGCAGCAAGCAAAAAACTGAAAGTAGCCAAATACTTGACAAAGGTCAAGTATTAAATACATGTAATTTCCTAAAGATACATGACTCTGTCCAACCCTTACTAAGAATATCCTCATCCTTATTTTATACACAAGTTGAACCAACTTAGTTAGCTGATACTTAAACCCATGTAAATGAACAGAATCAGCAAATCAGAAAGGTGGAGAAGGGCCTCTAGAAAGGCCTAAAGACAACATAAAGGAAGGCTGAGAAATACACAGTACACAATGCGTGAGGCAAAGGAGCCTGTGGTACATTTTACAAATGCCTCATTTAGAACGCAGATTAAATTTTGATGCCAACTGCAAATACACCAAAAGTATTAGTTTCTCAACAAATCCAGACAGATCAAGTATGGTTCACATGAAAATACACGCAGTATAATAATACTGAAGACCTCTTTGTTCTTTTCCTCTCTGAAGGAGCATATCCTTCCCTGGTCTATGTCTGATTTCAGAGTAATTCAAAGGTAACTCAAGAATCTTGGTAGCCTTTGGAAAATTCACCACCATAATAGACATTTTTCCCTCCATGGAGAACTTAAGGAAGGGTCAATTTGGGAGACCTCGGCCTGGTAGCTCCAAACTGAACTAATGTGGCCCTCAGATGTTATCTGGAATATACCTTAATCAAAAGAGGAATACTAATCACCCCCTTGCTAAGGACCCCTCCAGACCATTAAAATTTTGATAGGTTGGGACTAAAATACCCCCTTCTCTACTCCTTCCTTGTCATCAGCAATAAGAACAGCAACTGCTTATTGTAGAGTTTATTGTAGATTTTTAAATGGTGACAAACTGTAGAATCCTTTCCTTTTCCCTCACACCTTGAATCTGGGCTGATTTGTGAACTGTCTGGACCAGAAGCGAATTTCCTGAGTTCTAAAGCCTAGAAGAGAGCTTTCAGGTAAGCTTCCACTCTCACCCCTTTAGAATGCTGCCCTGAGGCCACCATGTAAAGAAGCCCCACTAGCCTTCTGAAGATGAGAAGCCATATGGAAGAGCCAAGGTACCCCATCTTAGACTACCCAACCCCAGTGACACATATGCATAATGGAGGCGAGCCCAACAGATAAATGGATCAGCTGAGCCCAGCCCAAACTGCTAACTCCCAGAATTATGAGCAAATAAAATGTTTGTTGTTTTAAGCCACTAAGTTTTAGGGACAGCATGTTTTGCAGCAATAGTTAACTGATAGACTGTGCCTAGAGATGCTGAGGAACTGAGCTACAGAATATGTAGCAGCTGCTAAGATATTAAGAAATTTTAAGTAAAATTTCAGAAAATGGATTCTATAGAGAAAAATGAAACATTACTCAGAAAAAATAAGTGATTTACTTATAAGTGCTTTCAGAAAAACTGGCTCAATTCTTCAAATTCTAAAAGGCAGCATGAGATTATAAAAGCAACCCACGCTTACAATTTCTTTCCACTATTCCCACCAAGCTTTCAGCATTCTTCCCATGTCAATGAGGAAGCTCATGAAGGCAACTCAGGTGTGGCCCACTAACCAATCAGGTCACAGAGAAAAGGAGAGCCTGCCAACATAAGGCAAGCAACAGCTCTGAGTTTTGGTGATAATTTTGCTATGTATTAACATAGTGCTCAAAATACATATAGTTTTTACATGTATTTGTGAATTTAATCTTTGAACAGCCCGCCCAAATCCCTGAGGCATGATCTTCCTCATTTTACAGATGAGGAAACAGGGGTTCAGAACTGTCCAGTGATTTGCCCAAGGTCACCAAAAAGTTGCAGATGCAGCAACTTTTAAATTCCAATGTCAGGGTTCCTTCTGTTACAACCAGCTACATCTTTGCATCACCTAAGTGATCACACTTGCCAAAAAACCAGATGTTTAATGGTTCCGCCAACAAGAAGTAAAGGTGGTAGGCAAGTAAAATACTGCCTTACTTGAGACTAAAATACTAAATTTTCACTGACATGGCTTCCATAAACACCTGTTTTTCACAAAGCCAAAGCCTACCAATTTAAGCTTTGGTAAACATTAACATATTTAGCCACTTAAAACAGAAACCATTAAAGAAGTAACACACCCCCACTTTACTGAACAGCACAGATGGGACCTCAAGTCACCTCTTCTAAACAACTGAGATACTGACTGGCTGCTACACTGCTCTCTCAAAAATTACAATGATAAATACAACTCTAGCCTCACACTAAATGGAACAAGACTGCCCTGTTTAGAACGGTTCTTTTATTCGTTCATAGATATTAAAATATAACTTCCATCACTCTTAGCAGTCACCCCTTGCTTTTTTCTGATCTCCCTCGCTACTTCTAATATGTGCGTTTATTTCGTATACGATTCCTAAATGAAAGCCGGAGGTGAGCTACATCATATACATGGAGACATATGAATGACACTTCAGCCAAGACTGATTTTTCTTGCCTCTATACTAAGACTGTGTTCTGGATGGCTGATATAAAAATCTGATGTCCAAAAATAGTAACGCTGTCCTATTTGTTTCACTGAATCATTTCACAGAAAGTCAATATTTTCATACAAAGGGCTACCTTATTACACTATTTCTAAATTCTCAAGTGTGTCAAATTACTGCTTCTCCTTTTTATGAGGGCCACAGCCATTAGTGCCCTATTTTCAAGATCCTTGTCTACTTATAAACATTACTTCGAAAGCTGTTGTAATGTAAATAAAGTTCAAGTTCAAAACCTTTTATCTTATCTATTCCCTATACTGCCAAAGAAACACATAAATTAAATAACTTGCCTGTTCTATCCAAAAAAGGTAAAACTAGCAAGCAGGAAAAACAAGTTGCAAACACATCTAATATTTCTAAGTATTTTCAGCCACGATTCAAAATAATGATGCAGACAAAAGAGACTTAAAAGACCTCCTCGATTTCTTTTCTATCAGAAATGTAACATGCTCTCCTGCTCTCTTCTATTGCCATTTGGCTTATTTTTATAATATATTCCGCATGCTTCTGTCCTAAAAGACAGTCTTATATTGTTCTTTGCCCTTACTGACATAGGGATCAGAAACCTAAGGTCAATTGGGTACAAAAGAAGATTTTAGCAAACAGAGGTGCAATCTTTTGCAAGCTTAATATTCTAATGATCTTGATACAGTTTATCATTTACAGCATTTCTAACATCAATAATTTTGAAAACACATATATGTCTTTCCCAAGAAACCGCAATTACAAAGCTTTATGTCAAATTAAAATACAGTAAAACCACCACAGTGAACAAGTTTTTACAGTCCATCTCCTAACAATCACAAAAAACATTTTAAAAAGAAATTCGACTCAAATGTCTGTGTTGTTTAAACACATGTTTAAATGAACGCCCAGCGTATCACTATATGGAACAGTACATTTCTTGCACTACACGACAGCTTATTTAACTAGCTGTCCCACCGTTACCAAACTGTCCTTTAAGATGGGTATGTTTTAAAACATCATTTATATATGTCAGCTACTTCCACTGTAGCTGTAACTTTAGAATAGGTAACAAACATAAGGTATTATTTGTCCTTGGAATAGAAGGACTTTTCAAATTACAACAAACACAAGTATGCAGAAGAAAAAATGAGCACCATTCACAATGTGCAGCCTTCCACCACCACGAGGTTCAATACTTACGTGGACAGCATGTCTAGTGGCAGTGTCAGCAGGGAGCTCACAGAGCCAGTAAACAAGCACTTGTAGATGCGACCTACCAAGAAAGGGCATGAAGGTATACAGTCACAACTCTCATCGTAACTCATACAGTCGCTCAACTAAACAGATAAAGTGGAACACTGCGAATGCCACTGAAATAAACATTTAGTCTTTGCAAGGTTGAGCCTCATAATACTAAAGTTAAAAAAAAAAAAGTCAAGCATTAAAACTAGTGACAGTAAAGAATAAATGTTACACAATGTTTAAAGTTTTGATTCTCTCTAGATTTACTTACTTGTTTTTATTAAATGAGCTTAGATGTTTGAAGGGGGCGGGGGGACCAATCTCAAGAAAAGATCTCCAAAATTATAATACAGAGTATTTTCTTTAACCTAGAATTCTAAAATTCATTGAGTCTGCTCATGAAAATAAAGTTTTGGGGATACACATTTTTGACACTGAGGACTTTTCAGTAGAGTACATGCTTCAATGCTATGAAGCAAACTAACAACCAATTTTTGACAAACAGATTCAAGGGTCCTCAAAAGGACAAAATCTTAAATCTGGCCATGAAGGGAAAAGATGAAGTAAGGGCAAATACACAGCCATCCCCTCATCCTCTTAGTCAGAAAAGGCAGAAACAGATTTGGAAATGAGGCCCAAAAGCTGAGGTTTTCTTTCAAACCAGTACTTGTGTATTAGTTTAAGCATTTCCTATATAGCCTTGTACCAAAAATTTAGTGACTTCAATGGCTGTTCTCAAATGCCAAGTCAAAATGGAAAGACAGGAAAAGATTTTCTGTGACAGGAATTACTTACATATATGTATAAAACATTCAAAGCAAGTATGCTTGTAACAAGTAAAAGTGACAAACAGCCAATTGTCTGTAGATAAGAAAACAGACTCATAAATTAAAGTCCTCCTTACTAGCGTGCTTAAAAATAAGGTAGCTCAACACATTGCTACAGGAAAAGACAGCCACGGGTACATTGCTAACTTAAAGAAAGAAGTTACAGAATGTGTAGTGGGTGACATAATTTAGATTTTAATTGTGTGTGTGTAAACAATTCAGAACAGAAATCAAGCTTGTTACCTGTTACTTAAATCCTCAAAGTCCTTACTTAATTTTTGACTACTTGATCTACTGATTTCAGAGAAGTGTTAGTCTTCCACTATAACTATGAATGTTTTACATATTTCTAAGTCCTGTTTGCTGGTGCATAGAAATTCTTAAGTTTTCTTAGTGGACTATGCCTTTTATTAATATGAAATAAAATGCTGTTCCTCATTTAAAGTGTTTCATCTTGAATAATATCTGGCTGGCGAATACTGTTCCTGCGTTTTGTCAGCCTTTGTTAACAAATCCCTCTAGCATTAACCTGGGCTGTTTCGTACTTATCTCTTGTAGCGGAACACTTTTATACATACACAGTTATGAGGCTCTATCTACACCCTATGATCACAGATATTGCAATCTTATCTTTTCTTCTCTTTTACTCCCCTTCCTCAGCCCTCCCTTCTTGTCTTTCCTGTCTTTTGTCAGACTTTACAAATTTTACTCACTGCTACCTATTCCCACTCCCTAGGATGAAAACTCATCATCTTATTTCTATTCTCCTAACAGTTACTTAAATTTAAGTTTTGTTACTTTTTTATTAAGATAAAATTTACATAAATATTAAGTGTGTCTGGGTGAATTTTTATATTTGTATATATCCGAGTAACTGTCAGCCAGATAAGATTCTCAACATTTCTAGCTCCCCAGAAGGCTCCTTCAAGACCCTTTTCAGTCAATATCTCCAGCAAAAGGTAACCACTATTGTGATCTCTATCATCATAGATCAATTTGGCCTATTTTAAAATTTCACATAAATGCAATCCCACAATCCATACTCTTTTGTGCCTGGCTTCTTTTTCTCAAAGAAGTGAAGTTTATCCATGTTATTCTATGTTGCGTCAGCCAGCTCCTTTTTCACCACTACGTAGTATTCCATTATAGGGATAAGCCACACTGTATCCATTCTACTGCTGATAGTTGTTTGGTTGGTTCCAGTTTTAAACTACTATTATCAAAGCTGCAGTGACGACACCATTACACACGTCTTTTAGTGGACACAAGGTCCTTATTCCTGTTAGCAACATCCCCAGAAACAGAACTACTGGATCATAAGGTATTTATAATATTTACCACTGATAGATAACATCAAACAGCTTCCCAAAGTGGCTATACTATAATACTCTTACTATCAATGTATGCATGTTGCAGATGCTCCACATCCTAAGGAGGATTTGGCACTGTCTTTTCTTTTAATTTCAGCCATTCTTCTGAGTACATAGCAGCATCTTCTTGTGCATTTCCCTGGTGACTAATGATACTGAGCACCTTTTCACGTGTGTATTGGCTATTTAATCTTCTTTCCAGAAACACCTGTTCAAATCTGCTGTTCTACTTTTTAATTGGCCTGTCTTCCTTTTTCTTACTGATTTATATAGTTCTTTATATATCCTGGATACAAGTCCTTTGCTGGATATGTGTATTGCAAATACCGTCTCTCACTCTGTAGCTTGCCTTTCTCTCTCAAAGCTATCTGAGCATGAATTAAAGTTCTTAATTTTAATTAAGTCAAATTTCTCAGTATTTTCTTTTATGGTTGTTCGCCTATACTTTCTTTTAGCAGTTTTTTGGTTTTAATGTTCACATTCAGGTTTACGACCATCTAAAGTTAACTTGTGTCAGGTGGGCGGTAATGGTATGGGTCACTTGCTCCACATGCCCGTCCAGCTGATGCTGTACCATTTATTGAAAAGACCATCTTTCCTCCCCTGAACAGCAACAGTGGCACCTTTGCTGTTTATCACCTTTGCCAGTTCTGGACTCTACTTGGTTACTCCTGTATTTTTAATGCATAATTACACTGTATTTTCCTGTTTTATCTAAAGCATCTATAATTTCACCACAAATAAGACAACCTAAAAAGCTCTCAATTCTATCCTCCCCTCACAATTTCTCTCGTTAAGATCATCTAGAATTTTAGTTTCCAATTGATACCTAAAAAATTATTAATTATTGTAGACTAACAACAATTATGATTTAGCTATAAGAAGCACTTGTTTCTTTTTCTCTGGAGCTCACACCTTTCCCTGTCTTTGATTCCTTGCTCGTTTTAGTAAAATATATTCTCAAACACTTTTTTCATAAATGATTTGAGGTAGTAAGCTTTCTAAGTCCTTGCATCTATTGAAATGTCTGTATTTTGTCCTTCTATCTGAGAATAATAAGATTTTGGGTTCAAAAATTTTGCCATGTGTTGACTATTCTGCTGTCTTCTAACATTCAATGTTGCTGACTTTAAGTCTGATGCCAGTCTGATTTTCATGATTTTGTAGGATAATCTGAAAGCATAACATCTATATACCACCCTATTCAGCATTGGAAAACTTCACAATGTGTCTAGGATTGTCTTTTTCCTTTATCACAGTCAGTTCTCTCTCTTTCAATCTCTTTTACCCTCTGGAACTACTTACTAGACAGATACTGAAACAATCGGATGTAGCCTCCATCTCTCAAATTTTTTCCCTCATACTTGCAACTTCCTGTCTCTGAGTTACATCCTGGAGAACTCTTTGCTCAATCTTCTAGCTCACTAATTCACTCTTCAAGTGAATAGTACCTATTCTGCTACTTTCGTAAGATTTTCATTTTTATAACTGATCGAGTTTATTTTACTTTATTTTAAGGAGACATGAGGATATTATTATACTTATTTAAAAATATTGTTTGTGGCTAACTTTAAAGAATCCTATCTATATACTCTGGCACCATATACTATCGACCCCTTTCCATGTCTTTAAGAACACAAAGAACCTAAAAAGAATCAACTAAGAGTTAGTATACCAATCTCCCAAAGAGCCTCCTATATTTGAAAGACACGCTTCCCAATTATTCAGCACCATTAGATATGTGTTTTTTAAAAGGGGATAAAAAAAAATCTCAAAAGAACCCATCTTTTGTCATCCTTGAAAGCTCTAATAAACTTCAAGGAATAAAATTCAATTTCCTTCTAATTATGGTTTGATTTTGCTTTTTCAATTCTTTCATGAACTTTCATTATTAGCCTCTGTATGCTGTGTTTTTCTTTCCCACATTCATTCAAGAAACTGACCTGTTAAAAAATGGTTTTTATTCAGCTGAATAATATTTCTTAAATGAGGTTTTCCTAATACATGACATTATAATATCAAATAATTAAGTATCATTCGAACAAAACTATGATGCCATATTACTTTATAATATTAAATAGTTGTGCAATGTTTAAATAACTCCAGCCACAGAAGAATGAATACTCACATGCTGTAAGAGGAACAACTCCCAACCATGCAAAGGCCACAAGTGTATAATGAAACCAATATCGTATTGCAGTGCCAATACTTGTAACCAGTCCAGCAAATATGTCTTGGATTGGAAGCCGCGAAGGCATATCTGGGGAATAAACTATAAGGGGAAAACGTTCACATAATTTCATGAAGATTCAAATAGGTTATATTCTAGGCAGGTAGCACTATCTTAACTTTCAACATTTGCAATTGCACTTAAATATTTTTTCCTATAAGAAAAATGAATCAAATAATTGCAATAAAATACTACATTTACCCAGAAGTCATTTATGAGAGCAAATCACATAAGAAATGTAGAAGCCAATGAAACAGGCCTCTGAGCAGGAAAAAATATTCAAGAGAAGTACACATCCCTCACTCATAGCCAGGAACTTTATGTAATGCTAATTTACACATATTTCAGCATTCAAACACTATAATTATCTGGTTTCTCAAATTATAAAAGATCACATAAAGCAAAAAGGAGCAAAAGGTGAAGCTGACAGATGTCATCAAGAAAGAACCCTCCCCCATGCCAGTCTCAGAAATAGCACTCAAAATGCACAACAATCTGCAGCAGAGCCACTTCCTGTAAGAGCCAACAGCCCGCTGACGTCTGTTAGCCACTCCCCACCCCATTTTAGCACAATAATCAACATCCCAAATGGTAAATTAAGGTCTTCCCACTTCTCTGCAAAGTGTGGTTCAATACTCAGAAAAAGAGGTTCTGCCACAGGTCATATTGTGATTTATAAGAAATACATATCTGGTCATTCAAATGACCAAAATATATTTCTCATATACATTTGGTCTTCGTCCACAGTTCCTGGCTCACAGCTCCTGAAACTCTAGGAATTTTCTATGCAACGTAAGCCATAAAGGTGTCTTTTGTTATGTTAATGAGATGACTTTTGAACCTGTCTGGGGCAGGGGTGGGGAGAAAGAGTATGGCACGGGTTTTCCAAGGGAGCCAACCAAGTAATTAGAGGGTTGGAATTTTCAGTTCCACCCTTCAGACCTCTGGGGAGGAGCGAGGGACTGAAGGTAGAACCAATGGCCAACAGTCAACGATTTAATCAATCAAGCCTATGTAATGAGGCCTTCATAAAAACCCGTAAGGCCTCAGGTTCAGAGAGCTTCCCTCTGGTGAAAACAAGTAGATCTGGGGAAAATGGTGCAGTTTCCCTTCCCACATACCCTACCTTATGCATCTCTTCAATCTGGCTGTTCCTGATAATAAACTGACGATCTAATAAGTAAAATGTTTCTCTGAGTTCTATGAGCCACTCTAGCAAATTAAATCAATGAAGGGGTCACTGGGAACCCCTGATTTAAAGTCAGTTGGTCAGAAAGGCAAAAGCAAAAGTAACAGCCTGGGTTTGCGACTAGCATCTGCAGGGGGTTGAGGGACGCCAGTCCTTTAAGGACGGAGCCCTCAACCTGTGGAATGGAATGCTATCTTGGAGCAGACAGTATGAGAAGTGGGTTAAACTGTAGGACGCCCAGCTGGTGTCCTGCAGAACTGCTCACTGATGTAGGGAAAACCACCCCACACACATGTTGGAATTGGTACCAGAACCTATGTACACACATTTTAGAAAGATTTCTTTTGTAAACGGTTCCAGTGAAAACCACTGCTCTACCACAGGTTTCTCCGAAAAAACATACAGAAGGAACAAAGGCCTCTTTCTCCAGTAAGGCCAAAACAAAGAGCTATGATAAATAAAGTTTTAAAATCAGTGATGTGAAATTTATGAGAGCACTATTACAAAACTGTTCACAGCTACAGACACAAAGGAGTGAACAAGTAACAAACAGCAACTTTTTACAACATACCCACAAAGATCAGTACTTTAGAGGATTTTTGATATACAGGAGCAAGTCATTAAACCAGAAAACAGAGTTTTTGAAAAAGATAAACAGAGCACATGATGTCAAATGAAAACTAAAAGGTACAAACACAAGCTTTTATTGGCCTCAGAATAAAGAAGCTCACATGAGTATTTCTTATCAATCGAACTTCATGAAGATATTCAATTATTTAGTCTTGCAGTTTGCAATAAACCTTAAGCTGTACAGTTTTTATGCCCTACAGAAAATTAAAGATTACAAAATAACAGAATTGACATTTTTTGAGCACTATGAATACAAAGCTTCAAAAGTGAAACTGTAATGATTTTAATTATATACACTCATCACATAAAGACAAGGTAAAACTAACAATAATTTACAGAATTTACACTCAGCAGCTCAAGATGCTTAAAACAAACAAAAACTAAAGCATAAAAAAATCTCTGGGAGGGGAGAGCAATATACTAGGATCTGAGAATGAAAATGTGCTTCAAATTATTGATAACCTGCCAGTATAAACCTCTACTTATTTAAGATGAACAATATTAAGTATCAATCAATAGGTAAAGGGGTTATAAATACAATTAGAATTTTAAAGATCTGCAAAACATTTACCAAAGCCTACAAAATACTGAGCTTAAAAAGTCTTATTTTAAAAAAGTGAGTTGTCTTTATTATTTGTCTTTAGTATTTGTCTTTATTATTATTCCAACCAACATAATTTAAACTCAAAAGATGTCCCAAATTTGAACACGGATGGGATATTTGACAAATTCAAGGCATCAATAGTTTTTCTGGGTAAATAATGATATTATAGCTGTATTTTTTTTAAAAAACCATTACTCTTTAGAGATACATGCTAAAATATGTACAGATGAAATCATAAATGATGGGATTTGCTTTAATAAGGATGGAGAGGTGAGAACAAGAGCATAGGGAATGACATGTAAAGGCTATGAGTTGAAAATGGATGAAACTGAGTGATGGATACATACAGGCTCATTATACCTTTGTACACGTTTGAACTTGTCTAAAAAAAAAAGAAATATCCCACAAATTAAATCACGTGCGTGTGGTGTGTTAAAAGCTGACGTGTGGTGTATTAAAAGCTGACGTGTAGTTTTTAAAAATATTTTCCAAAATGTTATAGCAATACTTTCTATTACCATAAAAGACAAATTAAGCTGAACACAGTTGCTTTAAAACTGTTTAAACACCTTTATGTGGCCAGTTATAACCTAGAAATGCAGTGAAAACTTCGAAAGAACTTACTTGGTGTGAAAGCAAATCTGTGCTTGCATAATTCACAGTATTCTTTTCGACTGTGTTTCAGCCACTGAACTAAGCTGCAATTACAAATACATTCATAAGTATAGTGTTTATAACAAAAAAACTTTTAAGGTTTCATTGAAAACTAATATTGCTTTACTAAAATTTTACATATCACAGAACTTTTACAATTTTAAATTTAGAAAGTCCTAAACTTTTTATCATTAATGCCCTCTAAGAGTACAGAATTATAACAGATAAAGATAAAAATGACATGTATTTCCTCTATTAAAAAGCAGTTTCAATTAACTGAACAATTAACTAATCAAAGTAAATTGTAACGTCCTCAAAGATAACTGAATATAGAAGAACCTCCAAGCATCAACATCAGTTCTAATATTGGTCTAAGGATACTGCTACCTGGTGGCTAGGTCTATCACTAATTGGCTGGCTGTGTGACATAGAACAAGTTACTTAACCTTTCAATGCTTCAGTTCCCTCATCTGAATAATCATAAAATCATAATCATACTCCACCTTGCAGTTTTGTTGTAAGGATTAAATGAGTTAAAATGTATACAAGCACTGAGTTATTACCTTACACAAAGCATTTCCTAAATGTAAACTATAATCATGCCAAGCAAAACTACAACACCATAACACTTCCCACAAACATAAGCTCTCCATGGTAGAAATAAACAAATGGGTACTCACGTGCATCTGAAAGACAATATACCAAAATGACATGGCATGGTAATAAGAAATATGGGTAATTTCCAAATTTTCACAAAAAATATTTTAAAGAAATAACTAGTTACAGAGAAAGTTCACTGAAACAGTATCCCTTATATAGATGACAGAAAAGCTCAGACATAAAAATTTTCTAAAAGGATGACTCACCATTCTTGATGGATAAACTTAATACTGCCAGTACACACACAAGGATGATAAAGAGGTTTCTCAGGTGTTCCTTCTGACCGACACACTCTACATATGTCTATTAATGAAAAAGAAAAATTGAATTATCTTTGGTTATAACTTTTAAAAAAATAATAGGCCACCAAAAACTAAAATACTGCATGCTAAAGCAAGACTCTATCACTAGGTAAAACATTAATCAACATCATGGAAAACTAAAAAGTGTGAACAGGATGATAATCTAGTATATCTGAAACTTAAAAATTTTCTATTATATAAAAGGTCAACTGTCCCTTTGTATGAGAGCTCTGTAAATAAATCAAAATTGAAAATAACGGAAACTGTGGTTTACTTGAAACTGTACTTTCTCATAACTAACAGATTATAGATAGAAATATGCAAAATCACTTCACCATTCCTGTCCTAACAGTTTAAAGTCTAAAGTCCTAAGTCTGGTCCTTTTTGTGAAGTTTAAATTTCACAAAAACACATCAAAACAGCAGAGCGGCCCTAGAGGGAGAGACAGACAGGAACAGACACACACACAATAGCGTGTGGAGGGGGCACCCCAAGACCACGAAGGCCAGAGAGAGGCGAGCCAGAGACCATCTTAAGCAGAAACTACGGAAGCTCAGGGCTACGGGTCGGCCACCCAAGGGCAGCAGCTCTTCCTTCACTCCCTCCACCCCCGCCCCAAGTGATTCTCATGGCACTAGCGTCAGTCTTGCCTGGGGTGGCGGGTGAGATACAGATGGCCGAAAGTTATCCCTCAAGCTCGCTTGCTCGGTCCTTAACGCGGTCTTTCTGCAGGACCACCTACCGATACCTGGTTGCGATTTTCATTTAGACCATCTTCTCAGCAATCCACCAAGACCAAATGCCAACCCCAAGTGGGCAATCTGAGGGGCGATGGGCAGTATGAACAACGGGCAGGGACTTAATGCAAGCTTCTGATCTACTCTCTTACAGGGAATTCCTCATTAATGAGGAATAACTGCAACCCAGAGCCCAGCACTAATGGATTTAATAATGAATCCCCAGCACCTGTCAGACTGGGATACGCACATGCTGAGAAGCGTGGCGCAGTTACAGCCCCTTAAGAGCGTCACAGACTTGTGATTGCTCAATCCTGGGTGGCTAAGCAATATTTGTCGAAGTTAGGGATATCAAGCACTGGGGGTAACCTAAGTGGTGAGCGCACTAGTCTCCCCGGTTATCAAGGAGCCAGACAAATCACTCCAGCACCACAGAAAGGCCATGCACCACCACCCACGTAAGAGCTATCAAAGTGCCAATCCTGTCTGTGATGGAGTCGCGTAGGGTTGTCCAGCTTGAGTCAAATTAAGCGCAGACCACACCGCTGTGCCTTCAAATTTCAGCTCTGGAACCAGACACTCCAGCTACCACCATCCGAAGGACTTCAGTTTCCCGTAAGCTGCCAGCAATAAGCTGCCGGCACATTACCGGAAATAACGAGGGCAGTTGGCATTGTTTATGGTCAGACAACATGGGATCAGAATCTCTTCAAACCTCCCATTTTCACCTTCATCCTTAAGTAATGAAAACATCCATGGCAAAAGCTTTCACTCTGGTCAGTCTTACATCAATCTAAGACTTTGAGCTCTAGCGGTGCAGTATGAGCAACCCAGCCATCCCGTCTAATGGGCCTCCACAATCAAATTCCAACACAAATAAAACAGAACCATGCTCCCATTCCAGGATTTCCAGCAGCAGTGTGCAGGCAGCTCGCGCCTGCTTGGAGTACTTTAATTTCTTCAAGTGCACACTTCAGCCCACGGAGACTCGGCTAGAAGCCAGGAGGGCACTGAGAGGTAGGGGGTAGGGATAGGAACGGCGGCTCCCCATCCGCAGACCCGCACGGCAGATCACACAGCATTTTAACTGCACCGAATTCAATACCCTGCCACTGAAGCTGGGGATTACCTCAGCTGCCAGTACCAGATTTGCCACACAACAGATCTGCCTTAAAGGATTTTAAGTGGACTCATTCCGATTACCAGACCTCGAAAGTGTCCAGTGTTGTTTTTCATCACTGCCTCCCCACCCTCAGGTCGTGAGTGGCAAATCTGTTACCTTCCTAGGTTGGAGTAGTCGATTACCAGGCTTCCTGTATGGAATCGAATCCAGATTTCCCATCACCCGAATTCCCAGTCACGGTGGTTGCCATGGTACGCAAAATGGCTCCCTAATAGGGCCACAGAACGTGCAATCCTGGTCATCTAGAATCATCAGAGCAGAGCTGCTGATGCCCATGGGCATGGATTAGTTCTAGAATTACCACAGTTCTGCAGGTAGGAGCCAAATAAGCGCTCAAAGTCATTCTCAACATCAGGGTGTCTAAGCCAGAGTGCTTAGACGGCCGTGGATTAACTTTAGCGACAGGCATGTGCTACGGCAGGATCAACCACTCAGGGTGGGTTTGAGTGCGAGTGTGGGGAGGCAGCTGCAGTCATAGGGCAAAGTGGTTTCCCCCTCATCCTGTCTCCCCGGCCAGCTCTCAGGCAGCTGCGGGAGTAGAAAGTAGGGCGCAGTAGCCAAAGCGCGGCAAGAGGTGTCCCGTAAGCAAGACACAGTGCAGAGGAAAGCGGCAAGAGACACCACTGGGCTTACACGAATGAGGGTCACCACGTCACCCTCCACCAACATGATGACTGGTCAGCCACAAGTTATGCGGCGATGGACTGGGGTGGGGCAGGGACAGCCTTTGTGGGCACACCTGGGCTAGCGGGATGCAGGAACAAACACCGGAAACAGTATCAACATGGGTGTGAACGGCTGATCGGCCGATGCCAGCCGGGTGCCTCCTAGACAGGGACCAGCCCCACAAGGTGACCTAGCCCTGTGTGGCGCAGGGAGCCGCGGCAAGGACATCACAGCGGGAGGCTGAGGGATGTGCCCACCCGCAAGAGACACAACGTCTCCCCACACTCCCATAGCACGGCCGCGAGGGGAAGGTGGGGTTGGGTGGGACTGGAGAGACAGCACTTCCACTAGCAGGACAGAGAAACACGTGAATACGACCAGACACTGATCTTCAGAAGACTCCATCCTTCTGAAGGACGAACCAATAAACAGAAAACTAAGCAAACACAACAAATCTAAATCAAGGCCCAGAGCTCTGCTCGACAGTCTAAAGTACAGGACTGGACTCACCTTGCCCTGCAAGGTCAAAACTATTTTCACCATAACACTAATAGTGTTTTACTCTCATTGTCTTGCCAGTGTACAGTGGAGTTTTCCAGAGGCTACATGAGACACCTGTTTGAATGCAGCTGCCTCCCATTAAACGAGACATTTAAGAGGTATGTAAATATAAAACAAATCCACTCTTCTCACCAATATTTTGGGTTTGGAATATACAGTTATTTTCATGAAAAAAATTTTATATTAACACATAATGAGTGTGTTAAGTGAATAAATATTTCTAAATTTTTTTATTCTCTTATACGGCAATTAAAAGCTCTTCTGAATCTTTTAGAAGAATTTACAGGGATCCTGAGACCAAAAGAGTTTGAGAACCACTGCTCTATCGTAGTGGTATGTTTAGGTATGCTGAGAGATAGATAGATTTTGCTCACAGAACATCTGAAAAAAATCAGAGAATAACTATGGCTCTCTCAAAATACACATATGCATACAATTATCATTATTGTATCAGGGACTTCACAAGCTCCACTGATTATAAAAGGAAAAGGGAAGGGAACATTAGACTTCTGAATCACTTTGTTTTACATGGATATCTTTTACATAATAATAAAAGTGGAAATCATATAATAATCAAAATGCAAAATAAACCAAAAACAAATCAAATGAACCTGTGTATATCAAGCTTAATCACAGAAAATAATTACTTTAGACTTTAAAACATGGTAATATATCCTCAAGTAGGCTATATCCAAAGACAGAAGGAACTATAAAGAAATCCTAAAGAGAATTCAGTAATCATCATGTTAATAGTAATAATATTGATTGTTACTTTAAAACTTGGAGGATAAAGACAGTAAGTATGATACTGGTATTGTGGTTATTTGTTTAAAAAAAATTATCTCTTAGAATACGTAAGTATTCATGGATGAAAAGATATCGTATCTGGGATTTCCTTTAAAACAATCCAGCAGAAGTGTGGGGAGGCAAGAGATAAAAGAATTGAGATAAAAGAATTATCAACCATATGCTTGTATCTGTTGAATCCAGATGCTGGTTATACGGAAGTTTATTACATTAATCTATTTGTGAGAGTTTGAAATTTTGTATAATGAAACTTTAAAAAAAACAATCAAAGGTTAACATGCAATTTGTAAATATCATAGCTGAACTTTCACTTTACTAACACTACCAAGTCCTATTTGTTTGTTTGTTTATTTATTTATTTATGGCTGCGTTGGGTCTTTGTTGCTGCACACTGTCTTTCTCTAGCTGCGGTGAGTGGGGGCTACTCTCTGTTGCAGTGCACGGGCTTCTCATTGCGGCGGCTTCTCTTGCTAGGGAGCACGGGCTCTAGAGCACAGCCTCAGTAGTTGTGGCGCACAGGCTTAGTTGCTTGGCGGCATGTGGGATCTTCCCAGACCAGGGCTCAAACCCGTGTCCCCTGCACTGGCAGGCGGATTCTTAACCACTGTGCCACCAGGGAAGCCCACCAAGTCCAATCTTATCAGTGAAGTTCTTTAGCAGGAGGTCTTTGCATGTGGTTTATTTAACATACACACACAAATGTGAAAACTCATGTTAGCAATTTTCCTATTGCACTGACCATGTTTTTCAAAATGTGTTAAAACTTTCACTGGCTATATCTTCATCAGGGAAAGAAAGCAAAATAAGATCTAAATAATCTGCCTCAACATTCCTAAAAGCCTACTGCTATGCAACCCACAACCCATTTCTATTAAAACCATTTCATCTAAATGACTCTAATACAGAATCTGGTCCGAGAAACAACATCACAAATCTCTTTTGCAGTACTGACTCTTGTGTTTCCCCACATGATGAAGTTGTGACTGAGTTTTGCTCAAGAGTACTTTATGTATAAATATTTCCCTAAATGGAAAGGCAAAGATTGTTGCTATAAATCAACCAGAATGGTGATAAGCCTCAGCTATAAAACTCTTCAAGGCAAACACTCAGCTGTTTAGCAGGCCCTGAGCCACACCTGATTCGGTGTGGCTTATCCACTCCTTATCAGGGAAATGGAGGTCAGGAAAAGCTACCTAAGAGATAGGCTGCAACTGCCATTGCTCTATATCCTCAACTCAATTTCCTTAGCTAGTCCGTGCGTATGGAGTAGAAGCAATGGAAGGTTCTTCCCTGCCAATCTATATTCCAGGAGAAAAATCTGAAACAAGGCACAGGTATATAAAGGTCATAGTTAAACATTTATTCTGGAAGAATACATAAGAAACTATTAACAGTTGCTACGTTGTGGGGATCAGGGTTGGGGGAAAGAAGTTCTTTCCTTATTTTATAAGTGTATGTTGCCTATAGTGCAGGTGTACCTAGGCATCCATGGATGGATTGCTTCCAAGAGCCCCCATGTATCCCAAAACTCCAGGGCACTCAAGTCTCATAGTTGGCCCTCCACATCTGCAGGTTCTGTCCACATCCACGGATTCAAGCAAATTCAGATGAAAATTCTGATCTGCAGTTGGTTGAATTTACAGATGTGACACCCACGAATGGGACAGGGGCCAACACCATATAAGTACTGGAAAAGATCCGCATATAAGTGGACCCAAGTAGCTCAAACCAGTTGCTGAAGGATCAACTGTATATATTTCTGTAGTATTTTGCTAATATCTTACTTAAAATTAATAGTTTCCTATATACTTATGTTCAAAGACATGTACAAGAATGTTCATAGCAGCTCTATTCATAATAATGCCTCCAAAATGGAAACCACCCGAATTGCCTAAATTTGGCAAATAAATTTGGATAAATAAATTTTGGTATATTCACATAATTTAATACTTCATGGCAAAAACAATAAACCAACCAAAACCACAAACCACAATTTGGATTTATCTCACAAAATGATGTTGAGTGATAAAGAACCCCAGACACAAAGAGTACCTACTCCTATATAATTCCACATGTAAAAAAATTCAGAAACATGTAAAACACATATCATTTAGAAAATAAGGATAAAGGTTCGCTCTAGAGAAAGGCAGCAATAAAGACTAAAAGACGAATGAAGATTCTACACCAAGATGAAATAGTAGGAGTTTTCTGCCTACTCCTCCTGCCAAGGACAGCTAAAAACCCCGGATATTATAATACAAAACAAACATAAGAAGACTCTAAAAGGTGAAGAGAAGGCAGATCAGCAAAAGAAGCTGGGACGCCAAGGAACCACAAGGCAGTGAGTTCTCTGGATTTGTGTTTTGCCTCAAGTATCCTGGACTGGAGGCTGAGGTGGAGAAGCTGGCAAGGTAGAAACACCAATGAGAACAGACAAAAAAAATTCCCCCCAAAAGCTTGCTCTCTCTCTAGCCAAAGGACCAGGGAAGGGCAACTCAGCAAGACAGAAAACTTGAGACAGTAACTACTGCTGTACCCCAGCCAAACAGTACAAGAAAAAAATTCGACCCTACCATCACCTCTAACAGTCAAGAACAAGTGGGGAGTAGACTTAAGATTAGCAAACTCTATTTCTAATCCTAGCCCAACTATATTATCAAGCAAGTTAATAAGGAAATGAGGATTTAAAACCTAACCCCCAATTCCAAAAGACAACTTTTTGACGTTATCATACACAACCTGTTTATGTGATCAAGTTTCCTTGAATGTTTTATTTTTTCATAATTTAATGTCAATATCTTATATATATCTACTATCTACCGCTCCAAATTTATAATTTTCTTCCTTTTGAACAGTAGATTTGCTCCCTCTAATGAAACACATTACTGAAATATAAGGGTAAAACTAACTAGTACAACAGCTAAGTAAGAAGTAGTTTTATTACTAGTGAAGCTGGATATTTCCACATTTTGCCATGTTCTCTTTGTGAACTATCTATTCAAATTCTTCGTCCAGCTTACTAATTCGCTCTTAACAATAAGAAGATAGTCCAAAAAAATTCAGCAAAGGATTTGAACAGATACTTCAGCAAAGAAGGTCTACAAATGGAAACAATGCTGACTCATTAAGGAAATGCAAATTAAAAACAAAGTTAAGATGCTGATGACTGTACAACAATGTGCTTATATTTAATGCCACTGAATCAGACACTTAAAAATGGTTAGAATGGTAAATTTTGTTATGTAAATTTTACATTAACAACAAAGCTTAAACCACAGTAAGATTACCACTACATACCTATTAAAATAACAAAAATAAAAACATATATACTCTTACCATACATCCAGCAATCCTATTCCTAGGTATTAACCTAGTAAAATGAAAACTTATGTTTGCACAAAAACCTATGTGAATTTCATTCATAATTCTCCCAGACCGGAAACAACCAACCCAAGCATTCCACAACTGGGGAATGGATAACTGTGGCACATCCCTACAATAGAATACTACTCAGCAATAAAAATGAACAAACTGCTGATACAGGCAACAATGTGACTATATCTTAAATGCATTATGTTAAGCTGAAAGAAGCCAGACTCAAACAGCTACATACTGTTTAATTCCACTTATGACATTCTGGAAAAAACAAAACTATACAGACAGAAACAGATCAGTGGTTGCCAGGTCTGGGGGTGGAGCTGACCATAAAAAGACACGAAGTTATTTTGGGGAGTGAAAGAACTATTCTATATTTTGATTGTGGTGGCTACATGACTATATGCACTTGTCAAAAACTCAGAGACATTAAATAAGGAAGACTTTAAATACACTTTAATTTTAATAAAATCAAGTTTTCTACAGTACTAGTGTCTAAACAGACATAGAGAAAAAGAACAAATGAGAAAAGGTAACGACATGAAAAAAAATTAGTTCCCTCTCTAAAATGTGTTCTAATGAAGTTGTAGATTGAAATATACCCCAATGAGCACATTTATTTCATCCGACCAGGTAGGAATTAATGTTGCTAGAGACTGTGGAAATCATCAGCATTGGTCATCAAATATTTTTGGCATTCTACTTTCTGGGTATGTGGCAGTACTGCACTTCCCTGTCACCTCTGAAATTATACCTGAACATGTGACTTGCTTTAGTCAATGAAATATGAGTTATAGTGATGTGCCATCACTTCTGGATAGAAGTCTTTGGGCACCAATAAACACAATCCATCACACTGCATTTTCTTGCCTGAACAATTGTGGAATCATGTGCTAAGCCATGGTCTCCAATCTAGATCTCCAAGTGACCAGCATTATTAGCAGGAGAATCTCTCCCCAGCCACACTGGAGGTGATGTCAGTGAGAAACTTAAAGCAACCTTCTGTTGCTCAGGTTTGGGGGAATTTTGTGACTAAGACATAAATTAGCCTATCCTGTTTTATAAAAGATCTTAGCTGCTTCACAAAACAAAAACTAAAACAAGCACAACCACCACCAACACAGAAAGTCAAAGAAAACTCTTTTCACCATCTTTCCGTGCTACCGCAATGGTGTGCATGAATGACCTGGCTGATGCTCTCAAGAGCATTAACAATGCTGAAAAGAGAGACAAATGCCAGGTTCTTGTCAGGCTATGCTTCAAAATCATCTGGTTTCTAATTGTAATGATGAAGCATGCTTACATTGCCAAATTTCAAATCACTGATGATCACAGAGCTGGGAAAATTATTGTGAACCTCAAAGGCAAGTTAAACAAGCATGGAGTGATCAGGCCCAGATTTGAAGTGCAACTCAAAAATCTAGGAAAATGTCAAAATAACCTACTTCCATTCTTCTAGCTTGGTTTCACTGTACTGACAACCTCAGCTGGCAGGACAACCATGAAGAAACAAGACAAAAACACATAGGAGAGAAATCCTGTAATTTTTTTTCCTAGGAGTATATAACAATGTGCAAATAAAATGCCTCAATGGAGAAAAGGGGGGGGGAGTCAAAGAAAAAATAATCTATTTTGTTTACTAGGATCAATCCCACTACCCAAAACCTCAAGAGAATAACAAGGCCAAGGGTACAAAAGGAGAGTGCAGTCTACAAAAGGTGCAGCCTGAGGCCCTTCACTAAAAATGAAATAATGTTCTGTGGTGGAGTAAGGCTCCACCAAATTTACATGCAGTAAAATTACAAATCTTGCTCAGGCCAAAGTAAAATCAATGCACTCTGCTGGTTATGAATGCAAACTTACCTAGAACAATAACGCAAAGCTCTTCCTGGTTTTCAAGGGTAAATTTCTTCTGTTAACTCCTATGGCAACTTTTGTTGCTTTATTTGAATACTTAATATCTTCACAAAGCATACCTTTTAGAAGTTCCTAGCACAGTACCTAGCTCAGTAAAGTTTTTTTTGAATGAAACCTTCAAGTCCTTAGTGACTGAATATGGAGACAGCCCATGAGATGAAAGGGAGGGGGAACACCCAATAGTGTGAGAGGTTATCAAGTTGGTGCCAGCTGTGGAAGTCAACACCCATTCAAGGCTAGCCCATCCGTTAGTTTTCTTAGCCAAAAATCCAGTTCACCAAATATATTCTAAGTATCTACTATGAGAAAAAATGCAAAACAACTCTTAAAGCTTTGGGTACATCTTAACTCTTAAGCCACTGTCTATCCTGAAAATTGTTTCACGTAAGGTTTCAAAATGTTTCCACTTTCCTTCTGCTGTAGTGATAATTTAATAAACAAAGGGTTTAACACACTTTATTTTTTAGAACAGATTACACTTACAGAAAATGTGAGGAGACAGTACAATGCTCCCCCGTACACAGTACCCAGTATCCCCTCTTATTAACATCCTACATTAGGATGGTAGTTCTACTACACTTAATGAAGCCATAATGACACACTATCATTAACTAAAATCAACGGTTTATTCAGATTTCCTTGATCTTTACCTAATGTCATTTTCTGTTCCAGAATCCACATTACATTTAGTTGTCACGTCTCCTTAGTCGTCTCTTGGCTCTGGCAGTGTCTCACACTTTCCTTGTTTTTGATGACTTTGATTTTTTTTTAAATTAATTTATTTTTTGTGTGCATTGCATCTTCGTTGCTGCACGAGGGCTTTCTCTAGTTGCGGTGAGCAGGGGTTACTCTTTGTTGTGGTGTGCAGGCTTCTCATTGCGGTGGTTTATCTTTGTTGCGGAGCACGGGCTCCAGGCACGCAGGCTTCAGTAGTTGTGGCTCGTGGGCTCAGTAGTTGTGGCTCACAGGCACAGTTGCTCCGTGGCATATGGGATCCTTCCAGACCAGGGCTCGAACCCCTGTCCCCTGCATTGGCAGGCAGATTCTTAACCACTGCACCACCAGGGAAGTCCCCAGAATTGGTTTGATGTTTTTGCTCATGATTAGAGTGGGGCTATGGGTTCTGGGGAGGAAAATCACATAGGTAAAGTGCCATTTCGTCACAGAATAGGAACGGTACATTATCAACATGATTTTTATGACTGTTAATGTTGACCTTGATTCACCTGGTTGCAGTAACAAAGGATTTTTAATAGCTGATTAACAAAAATTTTATAATTAGTAGCTACGATTACAGTAAACAAATATTGAAAATACATTATTAAGAAGTATTATTCAAAATATCTGTGGATAACCTATATAGCTAAAACCAGAAGTGTGGCTACATAAATTGTGGTACATTTACTACACAAATGTCTATAGTCCCTTAAAAATAGCAAATATTAACAGTTATATGACAATATGGAAATCTGCATAATGTTAAGTAAACAAAGCAGGAATAAAAAAATGAATACACACTGTCCTTAGAACTAGGGAAAAAACACAAAACAGCCTAAAACAGAAAATACAAAAAATGATAGCCATTATATTGGTTAGATGAGAACATGCGTGATTTCCTTCCCGTTTTCCCAAAGTTTCTACTGTTTCATTGCTACTTTTACAATTACAAGAAAATTTTAACTGCTAAAATTCTGTGAAAAACACTTCCATTTTGACTGTGAAAGTATACCTATTTTTTTTTTACCATGGATTTGGTAATTAGGCCTTGAAAGCATACATTTAAATTCCAATTCTCCATATATCCCAATTCTCCATATATCCCAAAGCTTAGTTATTTCTTATCTCTCCAGATTACTGATCATTACAAAACTAACATTCACCTATACTATTGCTCCTGGAAGCCTGAAAACTACATCTGCCTTGCTGACTAGGCTTGAGTTACATGCTTTCAATGAGAAGCTCTTCTGTGGGATCATAAGATGGTGGGAAGGTGTAAAGCCATTTCCTACTTCTGGCTCTAAAAACAGCAGTGGCAACTAACTGCAGGTACTGTGGACTCCTGCAGTAGTTAGAGTTCGTGGTGAGGATTTTGCCAGCAGTGGGCAAATGCAAATTCAGCAGCACAGGCAATAACTCCCAAGTTTTAGCAGGAGTGTGCCAAGTATCAATGTACTGAATATTTCCTCTCAGGTCCAAATTTATCCTTCAGTACCACCTGTTCACTGATAAGAGATTGGACTCTTTTAAAGAGTTTTTAAAAATAAATTTGTCGGTAGAGGGTGCTGAAGGGACCACACAGGAGGACTGGAGCCCTCCTTGCTCCCGCTGCCCTGTCAGTAGGTTTGCTTTAGTACCCAACTTCTCACAGCCCTACTGATAACAGCTCAACACACTCCAGGCCTTGAGCCCACAGTGGTACCCTAACTCTGTCTGCATGCCTACCCATCAACCTTGAGCCTCCTGCATCCACCCTGGAGGGTTGTTTCCTGCTCACCCAGAAACTGTGGACTAGCTCTGGCTTGGACAACTCCATACTTCTCCAATGAGGTCTGAACCACAGCTGTGAGGAGGGGCCCTCACCCCTCCCCAGTCTGTCCTTACTTGGGCATTTTCCCTCAGGCCCACAGTACACTTTACAGTAGTCCTTACAACTTTATAATTATATAATTATTCTAATCATAGGTTAACAATTCTTTCAACTTCCTCTAGTTAAGTTACTGTGTTTTCTGTCTCCTCACTGGATCCAAAGTGCCAAGGAAAAAGAAGATTCAAAGAAGAACCAAGTGGAAATTTTAGGTGAAAAATACAGAGAGTGTGGACTCACTCCTGGACTCAGGCTCAACAGCAGTGTTTGTCTCAAGAAAAAGCACTTGTATTACTCTTTGGAGTTACCAGCTGAACTAACTGCTTCCCCACCCCCACCCCCACCCCCCACGAAACACCATTTTTACTATGGAAAAAAACAAAACAACAACAAAATGACAAACAACAGTTATTCAGACAGATTTGGGTATTCGGCAGGCATTGTGTCACAAAAGAATGAAGTGAGCCTAAGAACCAAGGAAAACACTGACAATATTTGCTGCCACTGACAAAAATAAAACTTTCAAGCAAATATTAGGATTTTAGAAAACCTACATCCACCACAATAAGAACGACAGCTTCTCCAATACCTAAAGCCTTTTTGAGATACGTGGTGACATTAATGAATGTGACTTTTATGTTACACAGGAAAATGTGTCAAGATTTGGAAGATTTGCATAACTTGATCCAACAGCTACCAAATAATCAATACATGAGGTTACAAAGCCATGCATGAGTAAAAGACAATGGATTTTAAAAAACAGTTTTACTGAGGAATAATGGACATGCAATAAAATACGCTTACTTAGAGGTTATCACCTGATACGCTTGACACTGGTAAAACTGTCACCACAATCAAGATAATGAACATATCCATCACCACCAAAATTAACTCATGCCCCTTTGTAATCCACCTTCATCTCATCCTTTTCTCACCCATCTTGTTCCCTCCCAACTAACTGTTCTCCACAGCACGTATAACCATCTCATCATGCCACATAATTTACTACATGTTTATTTTCTGTCCTCCCCTCCTCCTCTACCAAGCCAAAAACAAGAATGTAGGTTCTATGAAAGAAGGGATTTTGTCTATTTTGTTACCAGCCTAGCCCAAGTGCATAAAATATTGCCTAGCTAGTTAACAAGTGCTCAATAAACACTTGTCAAATAAGTGCATGTATGCTTGCCCGTAAGCATGCCAAAGCAGTGAAAGTTGATCTGTGGCAAGAAGAATGAAGCAGGCATTACTGGAAGCAGAGATGAAAGACCATGTGGTTCTAGAAAGACAGTAACTAGCTGTCTGGTTCTGACAACTTCCTATCCTTTTAACTCATTACTTCCAAATCTAAGTCACCTCAAGGTTTTACCATAATAGATATAGAACATGATCAACTATGATAAAGTTCAGCTTCATCCCTTCCCAATGAATATGACTCATAAAGCATAAAGAACAATTGTTTTGGCAGTCCATAAAAATAGGTTGCTAAGATTTTATACTACATTCTGCTACTGTGAGCAGTAATTTAGAAAAATGAAAAACATCAGCTCTATATATCACTGGGCTGAAATGAGAGCACCCTACTATGGCAAAACGTTTAATATCTTAATGAGAGTTTCATACATCAATACTTGCAACATTTACTCCAATGTTGCAGTGCTTTTACTTTTAAAAAATGTATATCCTTGAGCAAAGAACAGATTTTTTTTTTTAAACTGAAAAATATCAGTGCTTTGCAGGATCAGATTCCTAGTCGATAAAATGAGGAAGATCTAAGATCTCCTCAAGCTCTGAAGTTCAAATATTTGATGATACAGAGCAGTTTACCTAACAGAACTTCTTTCAAAATCGGAGTCAATCCTCTTACACCCTGCCCCTGCCTTACCAACTAAGTTTACATCATATTCTAAATGCTTTGTTGTCATTTGAACAACTTTTCATTTCATCTTCACTAGGAGCAGATTCTGTCTCAAGAAACCACTTTCTTTGCTCATCCATAAAAAGCAACTCCTCATCTGTTAAAATTTTATCATGAGATTACAGAATTCAGTCACATCTCCAGGCTCCACTTCTATTTTTCTTGCTATTTATACCACATCTGCAGTTACTTCCTCCACTGAAGTCCTGAACCCCTCAAAATCATCCATGACAGTTGGAAGCAACTTCCAAACCCCTATTAATGTTGACATTTTTGCCTCTTCCCATGAATTACAAATGTTCTTTTTTTAAATTTTATTTTTTTTATTAAAGTATAGTTGATTTACAATGTTGTGTTAGAATCACAAATGTTCTTAATGGCATCTAGCATGGTGAATCCTTTCCAGAATGTTTTCAATTTACTTTGTCCAGATCCATCAGAGGAATCATTATCTATGGCAGCTATGGCCTTATGAAATGCATTTCCTAAATAATAAGACTTGAAAGTTGAAATTACTTCTTGATCCATGGGCTACAGAATGGGTGTTGTGTTTGCAGGCATGAAAACAACACTCATCTTGTTGTACATCTCCATCACAGCTCTTGGGTGACCAGGTACATTGTCAATAAGCAATAATATTTTGAAAGGAACCTTCTTTTTTTCTGAGCAGTAGGTCTCAACAGTGGGTTTAAGATATTCAGTAAACCATGTTGTAAACAGATGTGCTGTCATCTAGGCTTTGTTGTTCCATCTACCGAACACAGGCAGAGTAGATTAAAAATAATTCTTAAGCACCCTAGGATTTTTGGAATGGTAAATGAGCAATGGCTTCAGCTTCAAGTCACTAGCTACATTAGCTCCAGCAAGAATCAGCCTGTCCTTTGAAGGTCTGAAGCCAGGCATTGACGTCTCCTCTCTAGCTCTGAAAGTCCTAGGTGGCATCTGCTTCAAATATAAGGCTGTTTCATCTACACCGAAAATCTGTTTTTCAGTGTGACCACCAAGAATTATCTCAGCTGGATCTTCTGGATAACTTGCTGCAGCTTCTACGTCAGTATTTGCTCCTTCACTTTGCACTTTGGTGTTATGGAGACAACTTCTTTCCTTAAACCTCATGAACCAAGCTCTGCTAGCTTTAAACTTTTCTTGTGCAGGTTCCTCAACTTTCTCAGCCTTCTCAGAACTGAAGAGAGTTAGAGCCTTGCTCTGGATTAGGCTTTGGCTTTAGGGACTGTTGTGGCTGGTTTGATCTTCTCTCCAGACAACTAAAACTTTCTCTATATAAGCAATATGGCTGTTTCTTATCATCCATGTGTTCACTGCAGGAACACTTTTAACTTTCCTCAAGAACTTTTCCCTTACATTCACAACTTGGCTAACTGGTGCAAGAGGCCTAGCTTTCAGCCTATCTCGGATTTCAACATGCTTTCCTCACTAATCTTACTTATCTCTAACTTTTGATTTAAAGTGAGAGACATGAGACTCTTCCTTTCACTTGAATACTTAGAGATCATTACAGTTATTAAATGGCCTAATTTAAATATTGTTGAGCCTCAGGGAATAGGGAGGCCCCAAGGAGAAAAAAAGAGACAGGAACAGAAGTTGGTGGGGCAGTGAGAATACACACATTTATCTATTAAGTTCACTGTCTTTGTGGGCACAGTTCATGGTGTCCCAAAACAATTACAACAGTAAATCACAGATCACCATAACAAATATAATAATAATGAAAAAATCTGAAATATTTAAAAGAATTACTAAGATGTGACACAGAGACATGAAGTGAGCAAATGCTTCAGGAAAAATGGCACCTACAGACTTACTCAATGCAGGGTTGCCACAAACTCTCAATTTGTAAAAACAAATTAATATCTGCAAAGCTCAATAAAATGAACACAATAAAACAAGGCATGGCTGTATTATGAGAATGGATTATAGAACTGTTGATTTTACAAAAATAAAACAATACACTGAACACTTTAGAGATCTTTAATACCTAGCAAACACAAAATATGAAGGGTCAAAATCCATCTGGCAAACAACCAATTTTCTAATAGAATTCAGTCTTGTTTACTACAAATATGAAGCATTCTGAGCATTCTAACATCATATATGGTAACATCATATATGGTACCATTAGAGGAAAGCAACAGGCAATTTTTAAGAGATGGAAGAGCTTAACAATCTCTTTGCAGGTTGGTATTTCAGATTTCTGTTTGCTCAGATTAACATATTAAAAAACAGATAAGTAAACAACATCATCAGTGTTTTTAACAAGTGATAAAATTTAAAGATTTTAAAAATTTTTATTTTCTTTATATTTAGCCATATTTTCCAAGTCTCCTACCAAAAAAAAAAAGTTTCTTTTATAATCAAAAACCTAATTGCATTTTTTAATTGAAGAAATAACCTGTAATAACTCATTTAGCAAACAGAAGTTTCCAAGCTTTTCGGTGTCTTCACTTTGTCATTTTATCCTGAAATCTTCTGTAATCCTCCCTTTCCTTCCAGCATTTTTTCAAGTTAAATTTACATTAACTTTGAAAATTTCAGAAGACTTCCAATTTGGAATTTTGCAAAATTAGGCATTAGCAGTATTAAAATTCACTTTCATTTCATGACTAACAGTGTCATAAAACAAATGCAAAGTAAAGCTTTGTCAAATTATGTAGATGATTCCTCTTATAAAGGGAGTGACAAAAATACAGTCATCTCAACACTGGACACTGGGTATCCACTTATAAATTTAACCACGGAGTCTGACAGACCTGAGTTGGAATCTTGCCTCTGACATCTGTTACCTGTATGACCTTGGGCAAGTTATTTAACCATACTAACCCTCAGTTTCCTCATCTGTAAAAAGGGAATGGTGCCTACTTAACAGTCTTAGGAGAGTTAAATGAGATGTGTATAAAATGTTTAGTGAAGTACATGCCGTCCATCAAGTCCTCAGTAAGTGTCAGTTATTTCAATAGAGAACAGTGTTCAAGTCAGTAAATAAATATCATTTGTACCTCACCCTGACTGAGGGGGGTGGGCAGTGCACTAGAAGCACTCAGAAAATATTTCTTTCATGATTCCAGCTTTGCGATTCTGCAATTCATGAATCTCCACTATCATACCATAAGTGTATGCAATTACTAAGTGCCTAAGCTCAAAGAATGGGAATTTAATAAAACATGCCAGTATATATCAATTGATAAATCAATAAACACATGCATTACTAGACTGAGTCATTAAAATTTGAATCCAAAAGGATGTATGGATGTAGATGGAAATTTACACACTAGGACCACCTGTCAAAAGAAAGTAATTCCTAACCTCCTCAGCAGTTTCACTTTACTATTTTTTCCAAAGGAGTCTCCTGTGGTGATTACCTTTCACTCACAGCACATAATAAAAACAACTGAGCCATAATGAAAGGAAAACTGTGTAATCAGGATACCTAGGTTCAAATCTTTCTCTTACTAGGGTGTGAAACTTGGACAAACTATTAAAATAACTAAACTAACTAACTTCCACACCTATAAAAGATAATACCTTCCTACTCCATAGGGATCTTAGATCAAATGTGAAGGCATGTAACTATGCTTTGTAAACTGTCAAGTATAACATGCAAATATCATTACAGTTGAGGTTCTTCCTATCCAAAGAAAGACTTCTTTAAAAAAAATGATAAATTGATCCCCTCCACGCATCACATATACAGACATCAAACTTTTCATCACCCATTACTGCACACCACGATAGTCCCCAACGATCTTCATCTAAAATCATCAAAATCACAACCTGTAAGGTTGCAAGACGCTTATCATATCCCCACATAATAAACCCAAAGCATAAATGTATCTTCACCGATAACCGCAACAACAGGAAAGCGATTAGGAACTTCCTCTATAGACTCACGAAATTATTCGATAAACTCCAAAAAGATAAAACTGCTTAAAAACAACCTAACTACCTTCGCGGGATCAGCAAATGCGTTTCAATAGTCACAGATGTTCAGTTATGTCTTCACTTCTGTATTCAGTTCACAAGAGTCAGCTTGTTCCAGAACAGCCACATCCAAAACACACGCACTCACAAAGCAAAACAGACACACAAAACTCTGCTTATTGGTGCCAGAGACTAAGCACAAAATAAACTACACCGAAACAAAGAGCCTTCCTGCTTCGAATAACCCCGGTGGCCCTGCCTCTGCCTCGCTTAGTAAACAAACAACTAGGGGCCACGCAAGCAGAGGGCAAGGTTTTTAAATACGGAGTCAGTTCACTCCACCAGGCCGTCACCTGGCGGGGTATTTTTCGCGAAGTTTCAGTCAACAAAGAAGTTTTATCGTGAAAGGGTCGGGCCCGGAGAGCGAGGGGCAAAGCGACATAAAGAAAGACAAAACCGAGTGGGAAAGGGCGTGGAAAACGCCCCCAGACTTCGTGCAGCGACCACGGCGCCGTCCCCCCCCCCCCACCCGGGACTGGCGGGACAGAGGGGGCGGGGAGCCACGCCGGCCGCGGCCACCGCAGCCCGACGCCCCCGGCCCGGGTAGGGGTCCTGCGCTCCGCGCGCGCGCGCGCGGGCGAGAAACGGCCGGGGGCGCCAAGGGGTCACCTCCTGCTCCCTGCCGCCCCTCGAGCCCGCCGCTCGGCGGGCAAACGGCCCGGGCGCCTCATCCCGCCCGCCGGGTCGCGCCGCCGTCCCCACGCGCCCGCCCCAAGCCGAGGCGCCCCCGCCGCTCCGCCCGCCGCCTGCCTCGAGCGCCGCGGACTGGGCGCGGGCCCGGCCCGAACCCGGTCGCCAGAGCAAGGGCGCGGGCGCCGCCGACTTACCTTCCTCGGCGGTGTCCATCTTGTCTGGGGCGGCGAGGGGGGGCGGCGGTGACGCAGCCGCCAAGCTCCCGCGGCGGAGGCCGGAGCCTTCCGGCCGGGGCGGGGGGAAGGGAGGAGGGAGCGGAGCCGGGCCCGGGCAGGTGCGTTGCTCAGGTGCGAAAGAGGAAGCTAGAGGAAGGAGAGAGGGGGACAGGGAGAGGGAGAAAGGCTGACAGAAAGCGGGCGAGGGAGGGGAGGGGGAGGGGCGGGGAGGGCGGAGGGGAGAGGCCTGGGTGGGGCGCGGAGGCGGAAGGGGCGGGGCGCGTCAACGACAGGTGCCGTCACTTCCGTCGGCGGCCGCGGCGGCCGTGGCTCCTTGGCTCGGTGGGTGGCGGCCGTGGGGACGTTGCGGCGCCCCTCGCGGACAGCGGGTGGCAATTCTCGCGGGTGGCGGGCCGCACGGGCTTTGTCCCGCGGGCTGCGCGGGGCAATGGGGCTGAAACCTTAGAAGGAGCTGAGTTCTAATGACCCCGAGGGAGGCAACAAAGAAGGCGCAGAGCTGAGGGGGGAGAGCAGCGGGAGCGAGCGCCTGACGGCGAGGTGGCGAGCCCAGCGCCGGCCGGGCACGGTGCAGACAAAAGCGGGTCTCAGAGCTGAAGAGTTAGTTACCTGGGCGCCTGTGAAAATACAAGTTCGGCGTCCCCCTCCCTCCCGCCCCGAGATTCTGGTGCCGCGTGTTTGGAGTCGGCCCAGGGATACGCATTTTTGTTCCCCACGCGGGCACTTCTGATGCACGTTTTGAGGAAGTACTGAAATATCACTGAAATTAAAAAGGCAAGCTCTAACTCTACCACACTCCCTCCCGGGGAAACTTCTTCATTTGACTGGAAGGACTGCTTCAATAACCTGCTTAGGCTGGAGGCTGCAACACTCTCCTCTAAGGGAAATCGGTTCAGATACAGACAGGGCTTGATAACACTGCGTGTCGGACGCTTATCTGGACGGAGCTAAATTGCTTCGGACTGAGCTCTGCTTCCATCAGTACAGCACCTTTCCTCACTTTAATCCCTGGCTTTTTGTCTAAATGAAGAACTATGTAGAAAATAACAAGTTAGAAAGGTCACCACTTTTAGAATCGCCTGAGTAGAACTAATGGTGTCTCTAATCCCAAGGAAATCTATTTTAAAGAATATGCAGATGACTTGCATATAGATTAGATACATGATACATTCAGGAATGCTAGCAATCTCTTTTCCATCTGTGTGAGTGAAGGAGTTGGGAAGACGCCCTCCCCCAAGCCTCATCAATCAGAATGAGACTTAGAATAAAAATAACGAAGTGGAATCCTCTGTAGAGAGAGCAGCCCTTGAGGACTGATGTCACTGATTTGACCAGTGTCACTCATGTTACCCGAGGTAGGAGAGAATTCAAAGTCTTGACACAATAATGGAGACCCGGGCTTCCCTCGTGGCGCAGTGGTTGAGAATCTGCCTGCCAATGCAGGGGACACGGGTTTGAGCCTTGGTCTGGGAAGATCTCACATGCCGCAGAGCAACTAGGCCCCGTGAGCCATAACTACTGAGCCTGCACGTCTGGACCCTGTGCTCCGCAACAAGAGAGGCCGCGATAGTGAGAGGCCCGCGCACCGCGATGAAGAGTGGCCCCTGCTTGCCGCAACTGGAGAAAGCCCTCACACAGAAATGAAGACCCAACACAGCCAAAATTAAAAAATAATAAATAATAAATAAATAAATAACCTGAGTTGCCGAAAGTCAGGTTAAGATAGTAAAAAAAAAACAAAAATGGAGGCCCGCTGATTTCAAGGGCTGACCTTGAGAACTGAGCATATTTAAGCTTTTTCTTAAATATGTTTAGACTATATTATCTCCCAAGGAATGGAATCTGAAGGAGGCTCATACCCCAGTCCCCACCCCTCCCGCCCAACAGGACAGAGCACTCACATCCCCTGTAAGGCCTGTGGCAGACCACTCAACTCAGACCAGGGTCACAGTTCAGGACCACCAGACCCAGCCTCAGGGGTTGTACAGCAAAAGCAGGAAGGATTCTGAGAGGTAGACTTCGAGATTTACTGAATGAAGTGCTGATGGTCTTTCCGGGCAGGTATGTGAACCTCCAGGCAGTAGACCTGGGTTAGGATTGGAGGGATGTGGGTGTATGCGGTGTGGGTGGAGGGCTCCCTCGTTTTGTCTTTCTGTGTCTTCCTTTGTGATGCTCAAAGGAAGGTTACTTCTAGAGTTGAGAATTGCCCCAACCTTTTTCATTTTTCATTTGGAGGTTAAACCTAAGAGTAAGCAACCAATATGTGTTGAATCCCTACTATGTGCCGGGCATTGGTCCTCACAACAAACCCTTTGAGATACATAAGGCAGTCAGACCTCTCTTGGTTACCAACTAAGCTAGTAGACAAAAGGGAGGAATGGACTGTCGACATGAACAAACTGTGACAAGGGTAGTGGTCCAGTGGGCCCCAGGAATTGCTGGAACCAGAGTCCCCTCTCTGCCCCCATCCCTCTGCTCTGCTTCTCTCTGCACATCAGCTTCTTGTTGTTCCACCAGCTTCCTCCACATGGCTGGGGACAAGGCCCCTGTTAGCTCTCAAGGTCATATCTTCAGCCTCACCATCAGACAGGCTGAAGGCAATGATCTTTGGTCTCAACAATTCCTGGGGAAGGACAGTTCATTGGTCCAGCTAAGTGCCCATCCCTGAACCAAATGATGAGGGTCTGTAAGAACATAACGTGTACACCGCCATTGAACTACATTACGGAAGTGCAGAAAGAACATTTCCCACAAGAAAAGGGAAGACAAAACAATAGATATGCATTATAATTAGAATTCTCTTTGTTTTCAAACAAGGACACCAAGATTATATAGAAATATTTTTATTTGCCACACTTTTATCCAAGGAAACCAGTTAGAATTCATACAGAATTTCAACCTGAGAAAAAGTCATTTTGATCAAAAGAGACACTTAAAGGTATAGCATACATGTGGTTCCAGCCTCTGTGTGTGTGTGTGTGCACTGTGCCATGAGGATACTATAGCTTAATAATTCTGGATTTCCATATAACAATCAAAGGAGCAACAGGGGATGTGTGGGAAGACAACAGTATAATTTTTTGAGCACTAACTCAAACTAACAATAACAGTAATTAACCTAACTCCCTATTATGTCCAATGAACGTTAATAGCAATCTTGCAAAGCAAATATTGTAGCCATTTCACAGATGAAGAATCTGAGACAGCTAATAAGTAACTTGCTTTTGGCCATATGTAGAAGAGGAACCAAAATTAAAGCACAGGTCTGTCTTTATCTTCAGACCTCTAATTGTTAAACCTCACCTGTTTGCCATTTGCAGCCACACTCTTAACACTGCCACTAAACTCTCAACTTTTTACCATGAGCCCATGTTTAGATAGAAGCCCAAGGCTTTGCAACAGTTGCACAGAAGTTGCACAGAATTGCTGCTGACCAAGTATACGTATGATAATTAAGTAAAGTGCCTTACTATAAGCTTAACATTAACGTCTATAAATAATTGAAGGCAGTTTATGGCATTATCTTAACATTAAACTCTTTCCTTCCTTCCTATCTTCCTTTCCCTCTCATCTCATCTTCCCTTCCCTTCCATTTTTCTATTCCATTTCTCCTCCCTTCCTGCTATGAGACACAACAGTAATGTGGGCAAGAACATGGATGCTGAAGGGAGAGGCATGCGGGTGGCAGAGAGAGAAGACTGGTGTGGTTCGACAATTGATTATGTTGAATAATGATGACCAGATTTCCCACTGTTGGAGAAAATACTAATATGGAAAATGGGAAGGCTAGAAAGAACCCTGAGGTGTTGGATTGGAAATATAGGTATCATTAGGAACTCATTTTTAAAAATGTAAACAAATATAGAAATATATATAGTTGACCCTTGAAAAATGTGGGGATTAGAGGCACTGACCCACTGCTCAGTTGAAAAGCTGAGTATAACTTTATAGTCAGCCCTCATATCTGTGGTTCCACATCCTTGGATTCAACCAACCTCAGATGGTGTAGTACTGTAGTACGTATTTATTGAAAAAATATCTGAGTATAAGTGGACCCATGCAGTTCAAACCAGTGTTATTCGAGGCTCAACTATATATGTATGTCTATAAATATCATATATAATATATATCAGATATTAAATATATATGCTAGGAAATATATAATGTTTAATATTATGTGTATGTTATATACATTTCCTAGTTCTGTCCTCTGAGATGATAGACATGCAGTGATACCTCAGTAGCTATGAGCACACTGAGTATACAGATTTTGGTTTCTAATACCATGCTCCACTAAAAGGAAGCAAGACTGTATGATCCATAATAATAGACCAAGAGTGAACTGTAATGCAAACTGTGGACTTTGGGTGATTATGACGTGTCTATCAATCATAGCAAATATACCATGGGGGATGTTAATAATGGGGAGCCTATGTAGGGGTATATGGAAACCTCTGTACCTCCCTCTCACTTTTGCTGTGAACCTTAAACTGCTCTAAAAAATAATAAAGTTCGAAAGTTTCAAAAAATATTTATATGGGAAAAAAAGAGGAACGAAGACTCTGAAGAAATGTCAGATTTTAGGGCTGAAGCAGGAAAACTACAAGATAAGCCTAGAACATCTTGTGCAGAAATTAAGGAAAGGCTCAAAAAGTGATAGGGCCATGCTAAAAGGATAAAGAAACTGGCTCAAAGAGGCTCCCGTTGGCCATGCTGAGGACAATTTGAGCATGAAAATAAATATTACATTAACAGATTATAACCTATTAAGTAAAATAGGAATCCATGAGCTCATCATGATATAAATCAGTAGGGAGAGAAAAAAGCTCTTCCTTTGCAGTATAATGCCAACCAATAAATGTAAAAGGAATGATATAAACAGAAAATCACTTACCAACCTGTTAGTGGTTCAGACTGGAGTTGTCAGTGGAGGCTAAGAATGGGTGAAGTTTCAATGAGGAACAGGATTTTAGCATATTATTGGAACATTTTCCAACAGTTAAAAAGAAAAATAGTAGTTTTACAGTGAAAACATCAACATGAGTAGATGATCAAGGTCTACATCACCAGTGATGGGACAGATTGACATAATGAGAAAATTGAAGTTTGTCAGGAATGCATGCCTGAGTCTGGGCATGAGGCAGCATCCAGTGGAATCAAGTTGAGTGTCAGCCTACGGAATATAAGGGCTGTATTCTCGTAAACTCTCAAGGACATGAAGAAGACTGAAGAAGACTGAGGAACTATTCCAGGTTGGAGGAGGCCAAAGAGACATGACAACTAAATGCAATGTATGAAGGAATCCTAGACATGAAAACTAAGAAAGAAATTTGCGGGACAGTTGGCAAAACTAAAATTTGAATAGGTTCTTTGAATGGTAGCGTTGTATCGGTGTTGATTTTCTGACTTCTTGGGAGGTCCTTGTTTAGGGAAATGCACATTAGAGTATTTAGGGGTGGTGTAGAATCAGGTCTGAAGCTTGTAGTGAAATGGTTTAGAAAAAGACTGTGTGTGTGTGTGTGTGTGAGAGAGAGAGAGAGAGAGATGTTAAAAGTTGGTGAATCTGGGTAAAGGCAATATCGGAGTTTTTTTGGACTGTACTTGCAACTCTTCTGTGAGTCTGAAATTATTCTGAAATCATTTTTTAAAATTAAAATTGCTACGTGCTAATGGAACTATAAAGCAGTGGTTCTCAGATCTGGGGAGTCTCAGTCATTAGCACCTTTGACTATCTGACAAAATCTGTGGGCTTTTTTCCCAGAAAAACTGCATAAACACAAAATGTTGCATACAGTTTCCAGGAGTTCATGGTTGCCTTCAAGTCCAGGCAGAAACCTCAGGTTAGAAGAGCTTCTCATTTAAAGTATTGAGAAAAATGATGATGTTTACTTCCCTTTCCAAGAATATAGCAGGCTAGGTTATTTAGACCAACAGTTGAAAATACTTGATAAAATATTAACATATTTGTAAAACCACTGAAGAGTTGACAAAAATGGTAAAGCAACTAGCAGGCCGGAATCTAAGGACGGGATATAAATGGAACAAGGCAGTTGCTTTTGCTCTGCTGATTACAGGCAAACTTTGAACCTGAATTTTGACAGCTTCCTGGAGCAAGAATAACAACTGTCAAAGCCCAGAGCCTGCCCATGGTGAAACATCTGTTAAGAGACCTACCAGGATTCTCCCCCAGGGCCTCCAGAACTGCGATCTCAGGAGGAATAGTGAACCAAAAGTAGACCCCTCTCTGAAACTTTTAGGAAAATTTGGTTTTGCTGAGCCTTATTAAATTATACCCACGAACCAACCCTGGCATGGATTGCACCTCAAACTCATGACACGCCAGTAACCAAATAATCTCAAGCAATAAATTTAGTTCAAAATGATCCTGAACTACTGGGACCCCTAAGTACCTGGAAGATACAATATAGTAATCCCATATCTGGGATATATATATATATATATATATATATATATATATATATATATATGTATACAAATAAGAACGTACAGATAACAGAAACCATCCTACAAAGACTTCAGATATGGGATTACCAGACAAAGATTGTAAAGAAAGTATACTTACTAGGACCATTTTTGAAAAAAAGTGATGAAACAATTTTAAAATATCAATTTTATGCCAGAATTACATCTTTGCTGCCATTTAAACATACAATGAAAAATTTTTATCAACAAATGAAGGTAATAATTCTTTAGGGTGTACACAAGCAAAATCTTTAGAGAATTCTGCATTAGCATGAATGAGGCTACTTCTGTCCTTGTGCACTTGGAAGTCAATGGCTGTGGATCTTCAACAGCCGTGGCCCCCTTTCATTTACTGTTGTTTCCCTTAGGCCAACACAGGTCTGGACATGTAGTAGTAAGTCAATAAATATTGGCTGAATAAACAAAGCATAATTTTCCAATAGATACTTTTTGTTGCTGAAATAGCAACATGTATATGAATGCCTTTCTTAGCAAGAGACACATTCATAAGGTAGCTGAAATATCAATTGACCAACAGTGATTTATAAGGTTTGGTGTGTCTGTACTTCTGCATCTGCACTTCTCAGTTATAATGAATTCAGTTTCAATGCTTCAGGCAGATAGTCTCAACAAGGAGCTACATTGAGTCAAATCAAATCATAACAAGGTACCAAGTGTTTCTTATCCCTAACATATTCAGATACAATATTCAAATAAAAATTACTTGCAATTTAAGCCAAAATGTTACTGAGATGAAGGCCTTCAAGACCAGTTGTTTTCTGCACATTTTATTATGAACATTTTCAAATATACAGAAAAGTTGAAGGAATAATACAATGAACACCTATATGCCCTCAACCTAGATTCAACAATTATTAAGATTTAGCCATATGTATTTTAACTATAGTTTTTTTTCTGTGTCATTTGAAAGTGTGTGTCTGAACAACTTTCCCCCTAAGCATTTTAGCATGTATCTCCTACAGTTAGAATAATGTCCTTTAAACCCATTGCCACACCATAACAACATCTAGAATCTAAAGTTTCTCAAATTGTCCCAAGAATGTTTTTTATAGTTTTGTTTTGAATTTTTTTTTTTTGAACAAGCATTCAATTGACCTTCATGCATTGCCACTGGTTTAAGCCTACATAGTCTCCCTTAATCTAAAACAGTCCTTGTACCTTTCATTTTGCGATGACAATCCCTGTTGGAAAATCACAGGACAGTTGTTTTATACAATGTCCTTCATTCTAGATTTGTCTGATTGATTTGTCCTAGTGTCATTTAACTGTTCCTTTAGCCCCTGTATTTCCTATAAACTGGAAGTTAGCCTAGAGGCTTGATATGACTAAAGTTAAACATTTTTTAGCAAGAATATTTTATAGATGATGTGTTTTTCATATGGTAGCAAATCAGGAGGCCAAAGTGTCAGGTTGGACCATGATTACTGATGCCGAGTTTGATCACTTGGTTAAAGTGTTGGCTACTGAGTCTCACCATTCATTAATCACACATGAGTAGAGACTTTCCTGGTGGTCCAGCGGTTAAGGCTCCAGGCTTCCAATGCAGGGGGCCTGGGTTCGATCCCTGGTCAGGGAACTAAGATCACACATCCCTGTGGCATGGCCAAAAGAAAATATTTTTTTAAGTAAAACAAAAGAATCTGTGGAGTAAAACGTGAAAGCCACAGTCCTTCATATTCTTTCATTTATATCTTTTTCACGAAGTAGGACAGCCAAAATTTTAAATTATTCTTAAATTTGAAAGTGCATGCTATCATTAAAAACATTCTTGTTGGTATTTGTAATGACAAGTGTATCTTACAAAACCTTCTAAGCTCTTTATTAAAAATTTCTCCTGTAATTTTTGCACTTCCCTGGCAGTCCAGTGGTTAAGACTCCATTCTTCCAATGCAGCGGGTGCAGGTTTGATCCCTGGTCGGGGAACTAAGATCCCACAAGCCGTATGGTATGGCCATTAAGGATAAAAAAGTCTCCTGTAATTTTTCCAATGAAATAAAACCTTGTTCTGTTTGTGTCAATCTCCTAATTCTTGGAAAGAAAGAAAGAGAAAGAAAGAGAGAGAGAGAGAGGGAGGGAGGGAAGGAAGGAAGGAAAGAAAGGAAGAAAGGAGGGAGGGAAGCAAAGAAGAGGGACCCAGGGAAGAAAGAAGGAAAGAAAGAAAAGAGAGAAGGAAAGAAGAGAGAGAACAGAAAGAAGAAAGGGAGGGAAGGAATGAAAAAAGGAAGAGGGAAGGAGGGGGGGAGAGAGGGAGGAAGGAAGGTAAGAAGGAGAAAGAAAGAAAGAAAACGAAAAGAGAAAGAAAGAAAGGAAGAAAGAGAGAAAGGAAGGAGGGAAAGAAGGAGAGGGAGGGAGGAAAGAGAGGGAAGGAGGGAGGGAGAGAGGGAAGAAGGAAGGAAGGAAAGAAAGGAGAAAGAGAAAGGCAAATCACGGTTGACGCCTGCAGTTCTTCCCAAGTGACAGCGTCCTGACTGTCCATGTGATGTAACTGGGCCTTGAGAGTTCCTTCTGAAGAGACCAAAGTAAGAAAAAGAGAAGTTGGGCTTAATTCACACAAATTTAGACTGAGTTGCCACATCTAAACTTATTACTCAATGAAGCACATAAAGAAGATGCTTTATTTGGTGCCGTTTACACAAAGCTCACCCACATGTCCCTCAACTATGGTAAAGGAACAGAATGTGAGGAGGGCCTCAGAGGACTTGGCATAACAGAGAGTTCTGTGCTCTCTGCTGTAACATCAAGCAAGTCAGTAAGTCCTGGGCAAACACAGCTGAATCCTGGGATGAAGCAAAGTGTCAGCAGGGGAGCTGGTGCGGAGCAGAGACCAGAGCCCATTAGAGTCAGAGATTGAAACAAGCTCTGAGATTGCAAAGAAGGTCAGAAAGGAGGCATAATCTGACATTCCCTCATTCTGCCAACACAGAAGACACAGTGCAAACACATGCTCATACATTTCCTTTCCAATAGATTTCCCTTCCAAAGCCAAGTATGATTTATGAGTTGTAAAGAGTTGCAGACAAGTTGGGAAATACTGGGCTTCTCTACCATAGGATTTCTGGGTGCCTTTAATCGATTAAAATGTGTTGAGCCTCCTCAAGAGGGAATATGGTCCCCAGTGTTGTTCGCATGTCCTTGGTCTCTGAACTCTTTTCTCAGAGGCCATGTCACACAGCTGGAGTGCCTGGGCATGCACTCTGAAAAATGCTAAACTATACAAGCCCCAAGGACCCCGAGGATAAATGGACCAAGTGGTCCACCCTTGCGAGTAGAAAAGTATCTACGTTGGCCATGAAGACTTCCACATGCAGAGGATCCTTTAGCCCAGGAATTTCTTGAAGCTCTGTTGGATATCCCAGCTATACCAGATTGCTGCAAGCTGGCAGTAAATGCCATCTCCAAGGGTGGATGGATGATGGGCTGTTCCACGTGAGCTCATTGGCTCAGCTCCAGAACGTCTTGGGAGCTCCATGGCAGTCAACAAGCATTTTCAGGAGTGAACTATGAACTTTTTAATGTTCTTGCCTTGGGAGATGAGTGTCATGGGCCAAATGGTGGCCCTCCAAAACACATCCACGCCCTAATCCCTGGAACCTGTGAATGTTACCTTATTTAGAAAAACAGTCCTTACAGATGTAATTAAATTAAGGATTTTGTGATGAGGTCATCTTGGATTATCCAGGTGGACCATAAATCCAATGACAGGTGTCCTTATAAGAGTGAGGCAGAGGGAGATTTGAGACACACAGAGGAGAAGGCCATGTGAAGATGAAAGCAAAGATTGGAGTGATGCAGTCACAGGTCAAGGAACACTAGCAGCCACTAGAAGCTGAAAGAAGCAAGGAATGGATTTTCCTCAGAGCCTCTGTAGGAAATGTCCTGCTAACACCTTGATTTCAGACTTCTCGACTCCAGAACTGTGAGAGAGAAATTTCTGTTGTTTTAAGCCACCTAGTCTGTGGCAACTTGTTACAGCAGTCAAACTAATACTCATGCTTCCCCACCAATCTGAACCTCAATATTGATTTGCTGGCTCCAGAGGCTGTAGAGCCAGCAAGTGTCAACCCCCTCTGCCACACATGGTTACATGCAGTGTCTAGAGGCAGCTCCTGGGGCCCCAAGGGAGGATCTCTTTAACCGATGAGTCTGTTGAAATAAACATTTTCATCCGATATTTCAGATTCTAATCTGAAATTGTGTAGTTGCCCTAAAGCGAAGTTCTTCCTAGAAACTTTATCTTGTGGAACCCAGAGGAACCTTTAGGGATTATCTGGCACCCCTCACTCCTGTACCTATGGAAACCATTAAGCTCTGAAGCTGGATTTCTTTTGTTACCTTCTTGTATGCCTTCATTATCTTTAAACAGTTACTGAGCACTTATTTTGTGGAATATGCTGTTAGGCCCCAAAGATAAGCAGGTCAGGTATATCTAAGACCTGATTCCTATCTTCAAAGGTTACCACTGAATTAGGGATGACTATCTAGTTTTATTGGGAAAGAATCTTTTTTACAACCTCACTTGGAGAACCCATGTAATGATTAGCATTCTGACTAATGTAACTAGTCACATTAAATGTAATTACATTTAGATGTAACTCTGGAGCCTAACTAGAATTTCTAAATTTCTTAGGTTGAATCTTCTTTTTGCACAAACTTTAAGCATATGACTACACATACATGTTATTTCTGTTTGTAAATCTCTCCATCCCCCCTTCTCCTGGCAACAAGATCTGCCTCTCTTTCAGAGAATGGATCCTCCCTCCAAACACAGAATTTTAGGGGACCTGCCAGGCTTTCCACTGGCCTATGCCTCTCTTGCTCCTCCGTCCCTGGGAAGGGCATGCAGTCTAGGCTGGACCGAATGGTGCCCACGAACGATGTGTTTCTACTACTGGCCCCTTCAATCCACTCACCACCCTTCTCTACCCTACTCTGAGGCCAGGTTTCCAACACTTCAGCTGACAGTTACATTAACACAATTTGACATCAATCCTAACAATATATTTAATTTCAGTTTTTGACCAATTATTCCAAAGCAAAACAATATCTAACATTGACCGAGCACTTGCCAAGTGCCGGGCACAGTCCAGTGAACTTGACGCACATTAACTCAATAATTCTCAGCAGTTTGATGAGGTAGGAGCTGAAGCGAGCACTCAGGTTCAGTGAGTTACCCACGTCCCACACCTCCGAAGGGGCCCTCGCTCTGCATCTAGGGCGTGTGCCAGGAACACAGCCCCGACTCACAAGGGGCTCTGAGAGTCCCCATCAGAGGTGCCCCTGCACCCTGTATTTCTGAGATCAGATGGGTGTTTAACCTCACCCACCTCCCTCACTTTCCTCCCTGTGATGCTCCACGGCCCACCTCTCCTGGGGTGGTCCTCGCAGCTGCCTCTCTACACCGCTCAGTGCCTCACTTCCTTGCTAATAGGACCATGAGGACTACTCTCTTGACTGTCTAACTTCTGGGTGTTCATTGAGAGACTGAATATACGAACGGACAATAGCCAGGCCATATATGACAATAGAACTCTGACCCACAGTCTGCTGCAACCAGTCCAGGAAGCCAAACCACTACCACTGCAGCAAGCAACCCGGAACGGTCAGCACTTAATAACTGTCAGCTTCCCTAGTTTTTGGCCCGCTTCCAATTCAGGACCAATCAGAGAAAGCCAAATAAGCCACCCTCGCCAATCGCACAGGACGACCCCGCCCCCCGCCCGCCTCCAGCTTCCCCAGGACAACAGCCTCGGATCAGTGCACACCTGCAGCCTTCCCCTTTTCTGTTAGGAGCTTCCCCACGCCTCCCTCGTCTTTGAGCCTCTGCCAAACGCAGGAGGGCGGCTGACTGAACAGCAAGCTCTGCGTAAACAGCCTTTGTTTTTTCTCATTTGGGTGATCTTTGCTTATTTCCACCTCTCTTTAGTTTTAACTGGCCCTTACCTCTTTCTCTTGATGCCCTGACCACCTCTGCCCTTCAGATAACCTTCACCCCTTCCTCTCTCTGAGGCCTGTCCCCCAGCCTCGAATCTGCCCCATTTCTGCACAAATGAACCAGTCTAACAAGCGTCAGGCTTTTTCTGCAGTGACTCATCAATTTCCTCATCGGGCCACACAATTCCATGGCAGGTGAGACCTCAAGCACGGATTGACACCCACAGAGCCTCATTTTAGCCCCAGACCTGAGGAAGCAGTTGCCATAGCGATAGATGCAGCGGGCGGGCTGGAGAGTGGCTCACTGCAGCCAGCCCACGCCGGGAGGGGCCGGGCCTTCCGCGGCGTCTGAGCTGCTCAACTCCCATTCTCACCTCCTCCCCGCCCCCACCCCCGAACACAAAAGGGCTGGGAGTGGGGACTGTCCGTGTGGATCCCTCTTGGAGCCTTGGCTTAGCACATCCCCCGGGTTGGCTGTTAAAGGTTGGCGTCCCTTGGTTGTGCCGCTTAGCCTGTGTTGCTTAGCAACGAAAGAACAAACAACGTAAATCGAGTCCCCCTCGAGTCTTCAGTGAATGCCTCGTTTGCATGGACGCAATCTCAGTGCGCAGCGTCAACCTGGGGGTGGAGACGGTCTAACCCTTTTCAAGTGGAGGATTAACACATACAGCAAAAAGAGCACAGAGCTTAAGTGCACGTCTTGGAAACTTGTAACTAGCACGCAGATCAAGACATAGAATATTTTCAGGACCGCACAGAATTCCCTCCTGCCCTCCCGATAATCAAGACCCACTGCCCCGTACCTGGGTGTGATTACCATCACCATCGATTTGTTCTGCCTGTTGTCGTCTTCTTCTTCTTCTTCTCCTTCTCCTTCTCCTCCTTCTTCTTCTTTATTCGTCTTCTTCATGTTTCAGGTGCACAGCATTTCAATTTGACATTTTATAACTTGTATACACTACGAGGTGGTCACCACTACGAGTCTAGTTACCATCCATCACCATACAGTTGACCCCCGTCACCCATTTCTCCCACCCCCCACCCACTTCCGCTCTGGTTACCACTAATCTGATTCTGTATCTTTGGGCTTGTTTTTGTTTAGTTTGTTTGGTTGTGTTTTTTTTAAGATTCCACATATGAATGAAATCATACAGTATTTGTCTTTCTCCATCTGTCTTATTTCTTCCCCACCAGTCAGTGACACCAAAACCCTGCATCCCTTGACCCTAAGCCTGAGAGTTAGGGCATCCCAGAGCCGGGAGGCCCAGACAGTCACTGCATCTCAGCCTCAGGCATTAGAATTCTGTTTCCCCCAGACAGTATTTCACTTCTTTCCAATTAGTTTCCTCTTCTAATTTTAAAAACTGCTTATTCTGAAATAATTTTAGACTTACAGAAAAGTTGCAATAATAGTACAAATTCTCATACACATTACGCCCACATTCCCCAAATGTTAACATTTGCTTTGCCATTCTCTCTATCCAGACATGGGTAATTTGTATATGTTAATGTTTCTAAACCGTTTGAGAGTAGATTGTAAACATGTTGCCTCTTTGCCCCTAAATACTTCACCATATATTTCTTTTTTTTTGGAAAAAGGGACACTTGCTTACATAACCACAGAACATTTATCAAAATGAGAACATTAACATTGGCACACCATTGTTATATAATGTACAGAACTTACACACATTTTGCCAATCATTTATGAATGTTCTTTTTTTTAAGTTGCCGTTTTTTAGAATTATTTTTATTGTGGTAAAATATATATAACATTCAATTTGCGGCATTAAGTACATTCACAACGTTATGCAACCATCACCACTGTCTTAGTCTGTTTGAGATGCTACAATAAAAATACCATAGGCTGGTTGGGTGGCTAGAAACAGAAATTACTTCTCACAGATCTAGAGGCTGGAAGTCCATGATCAGGGAGCTGGCAGATTGGGTGTCTGGTGAGAACCTGCTTCCTGTTTCACAGACTGCCATCTTCTCACTGTGTCCTCACAGGACAGAAGAAGCAAGGGAGCTCTCTGGGGTCCCTTTTATAAGAACACTAATCCCTCTCATAACCTAATCACTTCTCAAAGGTCCCATCTCCCAATACCATCAAATTGGGGATTAGGCTTTAATGTGTGAATTTGGGGGGACACAACAGTCTATAGCAACCACTATCCATTTCTAGTACTTGCTCATCATCCCAAACTTGCTCATCATCCCAAACTGACACTCTGTACTCATTGAACAATAACTCCCCATCTGCCCTGCCACCCAGCCCCTGGTAACCACTATCTATTCTGTCTCTATGAATTTGACTATTCTAAGTACTTCATAAAAGTGGAATCACACAATATTTGTCTTTTTTTGACTGGATTATTTCACTAAGCATAAAGTCCTCAAGGTTAATCCATGCTGTAGCATGACTAATGTCCTTTATAAGGAAAAAAGGAAAAAATGTTTTTTCCTGGGCAGGATCCAATCCAGAATCCATATTGCATTCAGTTGTCATGCCTCTTTAGTCCCCTTTAATAAGGAACAATGCCTTAGTCTTTCTTTGCTGTTCACGATGTGGACATTTTTGTAGGGTGCAGGCCAGTTGTTTTGTAAAACGTCTCTCGATTTGATTTGTTTGATATTTCCTCACAATGAAATTCAGGTTATGCATTTTGGGCATGTTGTGCCCTTGTGTTGCATCATATCAGAGCCACCTGTTGTCAATGTGTCCCATTAGCGGTCACATTAACTTTGATCACTCGGTTAAGATGGTGGCCAGGTTTCTCCACTGTGAAGTTAGTGTTTTCCCTTTCGTAGTATCCTGTGGGGAAAGAGCTTGAGACCGTATACAAATCCTGCGTCTCATTAAACTTTCACCCACTGTTTTAGCATCCATTGATGATTCTCCCTGGCACGATTATTACTATGGTGGCTCCAAATGGTATTTTCTAATTCCATTATCCCTTCTACATTCATTAGTCAATATCATATCATAAGGAAGAGCTTTCCCTTCTCCCTATGTACTTATTTTTTTATTTACATGATTATATCCATATGCACTTGTGGATTCTTACTTTAGGCTATGATTATAATAAAGTAAGAATAGTTATAATTCAGTAATATCATCATCTTAGATTTGTCCAGTGGGAGCCTGCTCAAGCTAAGTATCTTTTGTCCTTTTTTTTTTTTTTTTTGCCGTACGCGGGCCTCTCACTGTTGTGGCCTCTCCCGTTGCGGAGCACAGACTCCGGATGCGCAGGCTCAGCGGCCATGGCTCACGGGCCCAGCCGCTCCCAGGCATGTGGGATCTTCCTGGACCGGGGCACGAACCCGCGTCCCCTGCATCGGCAGGCGGACTCTCAACCACTGCGCCACCAGGGAAGCCCTCTTTTGTCTTTTTGATATGTTCCTATGATTCTTTGAGCACTTCCTCACTGTCTGGCAGAATAATATGTTTTGGGCACATCTTGTATCTTGAACTGTGAAACTGGCCATTTCTCTGTGGAGCTCTGGTTCCTTTTAGTGGAGAATGGCATTTGGAATGCCCAGATCTGGCGCTGGGTGAGCGTCAAGACTCTCTTAGCGGATAGAATGGGGCGCGCCAGCATTAGCCATGTGGCACTTCAGCCTTCACACCAGTGCGTTCTCACACCAGTTCTGGGTCTCAGTTGACTGCTAAGCTACAGATACGAAAAATCATGTGTTTGTTCTGGGAGGTGGATTACAAGTGACTGATTTTCTTCTTTTTTTTTCGGCCATGTCACGTGGCTTGCAGAATCTTACTTCACAGACCAGGGATCAAACCCACGCCCCCTGCATTGGGAGCACAGAGTCTTAACCACTGGGCCGCCAGGGAAGTCCCTTCATTTTAAAGATGTATGTATTCATGTCCCCTTGCTACTGTAACAAACTACCACAGACTTAGTGGCTTAAAACAACACACATTTATGATCATAGAGTTGTGGAGGTCAGAAGTCTGAATGGGTTTCACTGGCCTGCAGTCAAGGTGTCTGCAGGCCTAGGTTCCTTCTGGAGGCTCTAGGGGAAACTCCTGTTCCCTTGCCTTTTCCACCTTCTAGAAGCCGTTTGCATTCCAGGCTAGCGTCCCCTTCCTCCATCCTGAAAGCCAGCAATTGCATCGCTCTGACCTGTGCTTCTGTCCTCACATTTCCTGTGACCCTGACTCTCCTGCTTCCCTATTCTGAGGACCTCTGTGGCTGCACTGTTCCCCGCTGGATGATGGAGGATAATCACCTTCTCATGATCCTTAACTTAATCACACCTGCGAAGTCTCTTCGTTTTTTGTTTTTTATGGGGGGGGGTGGGCTTTAACATGTGTACAGGTTGTGGGTGGACATCTTTGGAGGCCCATTATTCTATTCAGTGTATTTTATCTATTGTTAAATCATGAACACAAATTACTGTGGTAATAAAAACGTTGTAAGAAAGAAGGGCCAAAGGGACAGCTGCCCTCAGTGCTCACCCCTGCAACTCTTGATGGCATCTGCCTCCAGCTCCTGAAGCATCCCTCCACTTTGGCCAGAGGGCAGCAGAGACAGGAACTGGTGACAAGGTGGCCCAAGCTGGCCATATGCACTCTGCAAAGGCAAAGCTCCAGGGTCACCGCCCAGGTGAATGGCTCCGGCCTCGGTAGGGGCTCTCCTTCCAACCCCCAGCTCCCCAGGAGAGACGTCCCCTCTTTTCGGGTCTCTGAGATTCCTCAGGCTGGCGTGCATTTTAGAGGCAAACTCAGAGGACACTGTGGGGCGCCTGGGACTCGGTTTCCATTTGAGTGGCTGGATTGCAATCACGCGATGGAGGAGTTTAGCTTATCTCCGTGCATCTCCTGCAGGAAGCGTCCGCACGGCCGTCTTCCTTCGCAGCCCCTCGGCTTGCTAGCCCCGACCCAGCCTGCCCTGCGAATTGTGCCCACCCCACCGGGCAGGGGTCCCACGTGATCCCGGACCCCGCCCCGCCTCCGATCTAGCTCCTGGCCGCCTCTCTTCTGCTTTCTCCGCGACCCCCATCCCTACTTCTCTGGACCCTCCTATTTGCTTTTCTCAGTAATACAAATATTGCCCTTTTACGAACCTCCCGCCCCCTGCAGGCCCTTCGATTCTGAGCCAGGTCTCGCTGGGAGAGTCAGGACGGATTCCGCTGACTCAGCGCCCCTTTCCCTGCGGGCCCTCCGCTTCCTCCTCGTGTCCCCGGCGGCCCTTGCGGGACCTCGCGCCCACCCGAGGACACCGCCCCTCTCGGGCCCGGCGGCGACCCCGGAGGGACAGGATCCAGGGGTGCCACCGCAATCCGCGCCCCTTGAGAAGCCCTTTCTGGGCTGGGGGTGCGGTTATGGTTGGTTTCGGGGTCTCCTGGGATGGCTGGGATTGCGCCTGGGGTCGAACAACTTTGTTAGTGTCGCGTGCCACCCTTTCCCTCGGACCGCAGCCCCTGGAGCTCGGCAGGGGTGGAGGGCCCCCCTGGGGCCCCGCCTGGCAACACGTGCGCGCGCCCCCTGGGGGTGCAGCTAGAGACTCCTCACCCACCCTCTGCCTCCCCTAACCCCATCCCACAGCATCTGAGCAGGAAGAGGGAAAAGGGAAAAGGGAGCCTTGCAGAAAAGGTGGCAGGGGCCGAGAGCAGGAGGCTGTTTCCCAGGCGATCTTCTTGCACTTAGGACAGAAATGGCATACCGTATCCATCCCTCTAAGGACTAGAATACCCATCCTCAGTGCTCAAAGAACAATTATTTTTAACCTCTTTATTGAGATATAACTCACATTACCATGCCATTCATCCAAAGTGTACGCTTCCACGGTTGATACATTCACAGGGTTGTGCCATCGCCACTACAATCAGTTTTACAGCATTCTCCTTTCTGTAAAAGGAAAACTATTCCCACGAGCAGTGGCTCCCCATTCCTCCTCTCCCCCCAGCCCCTGGCAACCTCTAATCCGATTTCTGTGCCTATAGATTTGACTATTCTGGATCTTTCATGTAAAGGAAATCATTGTACTATGTGATCTTTTGTGGCTGCCTTCTGTCACTTAGCATAATGTTATCAAGGTCCATCGATGTTGTAGCATGGAAGAGTACTTCCTTCCTTTTTATCACCAAATAATATTCCACTGTGTGGATATGGAGCATTTTATTTCTCCATTCATTAGTTGGTAGACATTTGGATCATTTCCACTTTTGGGCTATTATGAATAATGCTGCTGTGAACATTTATGAGTACGTTTTTGTGTGGACATATGTTTTCAGTTCTCTTGGTTATATTCCTGGGAGTGGAATGGCGGGGCTATATGGTGACTCTGACATTTCAAGGAACCGTCCAAGACCTGATTTTAGCTATTTGGGAAAAAGGGGGGTGGGGCTAGGTCAGAAAGCAACCAAACAGGATAACTACCTCCCAGCTGATGACAGAGAGCCTTCTGTACAGAAAGCCTACCCTGTGGAGACCTACGAGAGGAACTGCTCACTATGCTGAGAGGAATAAGACCCAGCTCAGAGAGGGCTCGGTCCAGTGAGGACACCCTCCTCCTGGTGATGGAGACGGAGACAGACATCCCAACTCCCAGCGGTCACCCTTTCACACGGGGAGGGCAGAAAGCCAGGGGAATGCCCAGCGGTGACTGTTTGGGGTGGGGAGGGTGTGGGGAGAGGGCAGCTTTACAGCTGAGATAACATCTGCGTCCACCTCCAAGAGACTTTGCAGCAGAGAGGGGGAGCAGCATGGGTTAAAGCCCAGCCATGTGAATGTGCTTGATGCACTTGGCTGTGAGAAAAGGAGGACAGGAGTGGGGCAGACAGGCCCAGGAGGGCAAACTGAAGCCTGACTTCGATGCCACGCTAGGGAGTTTGGACTTGAACCTTTAGGCCCTGGGAGCCACCCAGGACTTGGGGCTGGGAAGGGTGGTCAGCCCACGACCCGGAGCCAAGCTTTTGGAGGAGGGGAGGGAAGGAGGCCTGAAGCTGGGGGTCTGGGTGGAGGCTGCCATAGGAGAGAGATCAGGAAAATGTCGGGGCAAAGACCGGACGTGAGGGTGGGGAAAGGGGGGAGGAGGTGTATGGGAACCCTGACGGGACTGCGGGAAGGTGGGAGGTGGTGAGGGAGAGGGAGAGCCGCCGCAGTCATAAGGTTTAGTCCTTTCTTCCAGGGAGAAAGAATGGCTACGACCTGGACCGCGCCCAGGGCATGTACAGTTGCTAAACGCTTTTACTGTGTGCTTCTTCCCACTGAGCTTCAATAAGGAAACAGCTTCAGATGAAAACGCAGCTTCTGTGGGTTTGGGAGAAAGCCTTCACTATCCGTCCCCGCGGAGGGGAGTGGAGCTGCCCATTACATGCCTCCCGCCCCTGGCACACACAGCGCCCCAACCCCCCGCCCAGCCCCACTTCTGCAAACCCCTCTGGGCTCCTCCTAGATGGCTATTTAAGGGCCACCCTAGGGTCATCAGAAGTGTGAAAAGGAAATACTTGTCTCCAGAAGCCATTCTTTTTCTTCCTTCTTTCCTTGTTTCTCTGTTTCTGTGCCTCTTCTCTCTACTCCCCTGTTTTTCTGTAAGAACTCAGAACTCCAGCTGCCAGTGTCTCTGCAGGGCCCGTTCCCAGGGTGGTGTGGCTTCCCCGCCAGCCCTAAGGCTCAGGTACAGGCTGAGGGTTGCAGAAAGAGCCCCTGACTCAAGGGATCAGAGGAAAAAAACGTTCCCTAAGGATGCATGCGGGCAGAAAATCTGGGCTGGGGGCAACAGAGGAGCAAGCCAAAGCCCTTCCAGGATGCTGAAGTTCCTGGTAAGAGTCATAGCACGCTTCATTACTTACCCTTGGGGGGTCAAGTCTGAGGTAGGGAGAACTGCTAGTGCAAAGGCTTTGAAGTGGAAGAAAGCATGATGAACTTGGTGAGGTTGAATAACGGGGGCAGGTGTGGAAGCAGTTCCCAACTTTGATATTCTTGCATGCCACTTTCTTCCCAGGGAATTTCTGGAATGAGCCCAGACTGCAGAGGTGGTCAGATGTCGGTGTAGCCCTGGTCCTCATGCAACTGCCGCTCCTTACTGCCAGAGTGTGACAGGTTTGGCAGCCTGCAGTGACAAGAGGGCCAGGTCTGAGCTGCAGGCACAAGGGTTATCCTGGCCTTCTCTGTGCCTTCTGCTGCAGACACCTACCAGCATTACAGCCCTGGTTCACGTGCACGTTCAGCTTTGCCCGCATCCTCTTGGCAATTGGGTCTTTTCCTAATTCTACAACACTGTGAAATGTTTAGACATCAGGAAACCTAAGGGAGTTGACATACAATTAGATAATAATAGTACATTTAAAAATAGCTGATGGATTCGTGTTACTTTTCTCTTAGTTGATGGTTAAAATCCCCATAACCATCAGGGTCAGATTTCTCTGGCTCATCTATAAGTGGTTTCTGATAGTTTTAAGTAAGGATTAACTGCATCAAAGCTGGAATGAATACAAGCTTCTGATCCAAAATAGATCTTTAGTCTAATTTCATCCAGGTTACAGTCTCAGAGCCAAGAGCTAATTTAATTAATGTTTATATGAGCTTTAAATGTTATTAACAATAGTGTGGTGCATTGTGACAGTCATGGCCCCCACAAATGGTGTCCTGTGTCCTCATTCCCTTGCAGTGTGACTTTGCTGCTCTTCCCTAAGTCAAGAGGTGACACCTGTCTCTCCACCCCTTGACTCTGGGCTGGCCTCCTGACTTGCTTTGGCTGATGGAATGCAGCAGAAGTGACACTGTGCAACCTCGGAGACTAGGTCTTTAGAGGTATTGAAGATTTCATTCTCAACGTCTTGGAGCAGATAGAGACCATGTGGAGAGGGAAGCCCCACCAGCAGCCCAAACAAGGTCCCAGGATGTGAATGAGGCCACCTTTGACTCCAGCCACAGTACCTCCACCAGCAGTCTGACCTGGGGAGACCAGCAGAAACTTGAGAAACAATACCTTGTTGTTCTAAGCCACTAAAGTTTAGGGACATTTGTTACGCACAAAAGATAACAAATATAACTCGTATCCTAAATGGTGGCAGAATGGAGTCCTTTCCCATGAAAACAGACCTCATCCCTAAAAACAAATGAGACATTTCCTCACTTTCTGGAATGGTACGGTAGAGTTTTCACCTTTGAAAGCAAGCAAGCAAGCAAGCAGGGTTGTTCAGGAAAGTCTTTGTGTTGAGGTTTGAAAGCCAAAATATAATAATGTTTATCCATTTTTTAAAAAATTAAGTTTTATTATTCAGACTAAGAGCTCGTTAGGGAGAAAGAAAAAGAAATTGATAAATGCATCCCATGATTGCCTCTCATTTGTCCTGGTCGGTGCTTTGTTGGCTTCCAACTCGGAGGAGTTGGACCTGCCTTCCTAGCACCTGACGCTGAATTAGCAAAATTCTGCTCTCCCTTTCTGTCCTATTTCCTTGCTGATGCCTCCTTCACAGCAGCTCTCACCGCACTAGATACACGGTATCTCTCCCCCCTGACATCACGACCTTTCTCACTTGCAGGCATTTGAATTAAAATGCATCTTCCTATACCAGGTTCATGTGCCAGATGCACAAATGCTGAGATGCGGAGGCTTGCAGCACAGAAAGTGTTTATTCACGAGACAGCCGCGCGAGGAGATGGGAGAACAAGTCTCAAATCTGCCTCCCCAAAGGCGAAGGGCTTGAGATTTTTATGGGATAAAGAATCAGAGTGGCCTGAGGTGTGGAGAAAGAGGATCAAGGCCAAGAAAAAGGTGAAGGAATAGGTGTTCTATGAAGGTGTATCTGAGTTACATGCTTCTATGGGATGCATGTTCAGAAAATGGCAGTGTTATCCTGATCGAATTTGGAGAACTGTCCAATTTCTGAAAAACAACTTAAGCAACCATTACCATAGCGACCCCATAGGTCAGAGGTGTCATCTACTTGTGATATATTGTCTAAGCTACATGAAGCTTGGGGGGAATGCGGTTTGCAAGGACAATTAAATCGAGCTAAGTCGGTGAAGACAGGTTACAGAATATTACTCATTAAGCAAGTTATAGTAAAAGGGATATAAGTGAAGACTCCTGCCCTCAGTTTCAGGATTTCAGGAAGGACCCCTTTGCTCTTTCACTGAAAAAGAAACACATGATGACAATACTCCTTTCATGGGGTTCTCTTGAAATTAAGGAATTTGATAACAGGATTTATTCCCTTTTTCACCAGAATACTGGGCAACAAATACCTAGAGAAAAAGATCCAGGTACGGAATTACTGTTTATCCTTTTTTATATTTGTCTCTTTACATATTTTAAATTATTTTAAATGTACATACTGTAAAATACACATTTGATTTTGGTACACAGCTCTGTGCATTTTAACATATGTGTAGATATGTGTATCCACTACAATCAGGATAAAGAACAATTCCAACACCCCAGAAAATTCTCTTGCATGCTCTTTTGTTGTCAACCCCTCTCCCAATCCCCAGCCCCTGGCAACCACTGGCCTGTTCTCCCTTCCTACAGTTTTGCCTTTCCAGAATGTTGTATAATGGAACCATGTACTATGTAACTTTTTGAAACTGGCTTCTTTCACTCACCTGTTCATGTTTTTGAGTGTGCAATATTGTAATTTATATATATTTGTTCACTCAGATGACCAAATATAAATTTCTCATGTATATATTTGGGCTTCCTCCATAGTTCCTGGCTTACAGCTCCCAAAATCCTTAGAATTTCCTGAGTCATAAGAGCAAGGGGGAAAAAAAAGAGTAAGGGAATAATAATTGGTCTCTTATCCTCCTGAAATTTCAGGAATTTCAGTTCCTGAAATTCTTCAGGGAAGGTGACTTTTGAGTCCCACCCAAGATTGGGGCCCTGATACCAGGAGAATCAATTAAGGGATCAGAAGGTTGGAACTTTCATCACCACCCCCCAACCTCCAGGGAGGGGAGAAGGGGCTGGAGGGTCAACCATTAGCCAACAGCCAATGGTTTAATCAATCGTGCCTATGTAATGAAGCCTCCATAAAAACCCAAAAGGACAGGATTCAGAGAGCTTTTGGGTTGGTGAACACATGGAGGTTGGGGAGAGGGCCTGGAGCGTGGAAGCTCCGTGCCTTTCCCCATGCCTTGCCCTATGTATCTCTCCATCTGACTGTTGATTCCTAACAAGCCAGTAATCTTGTGAGTAAATGGGTTTTCCTGAGTTTTGTGAGCTGCTCTAGCAAATTAATGGAACCCAAGGAGGGGGTCATGGGAACCCCTGATTTATAGCCAGTTGTTCAGAAGCACAGGATGCAACCTGGACTTGGAGTTGGCATCCTGAATTGGAGGGGGTCGTTGGAACCTCCAATTTGTAGCCAGTTGGTCAGAAGCACAGGCTTCCACTGGCGTCTGAAGTGGAGAGTGGTCTTGTGAGATTGAGCCCTTTACCTGTGGAATCTGGTTCTATCTCCAAGTAGATTTAGTTGAATTCTTGGACACCCTTACGGGCACCCAAGAATTGCTCGTTGATATGGGGAAGCATCCATACACAGACGCGCATCACACACACATTGGAATTGGGTCCAGGAACCCTTTGCAAGGTGTGTAAATAATTTGTTCCCTTTTCTATGTGAGTAGTATTCCATTGTATAAACGTACCATTGTTTGTTTATCTGTTCACTCACTGAAAGATATTTGGGGGACTTCCCTGGTGGTCCAGTGGTTAAGAATTTGCCTTCCAACTCAGGGGATGTGGGTTCGATCCTTGGTCAGGGAGCTAAGATCCCACATGCCACAGGGCAACTAAGCCTGTGTGCCGCATCTACTGAGCCTGCGCGCCACAACTAGAGAGAAGCCCGCGCACTGCAACGAAAGATCCCACGTGCCACAACTAAGATCCAATGCAGACAAAAAATAAAAATAAAAATAAAAAAAATAAAATAAAAAGATATTTGGGTTGTTACCAGTTTGGGGCAATTATGAGTAGAGCTGCTATAAATGACTCTTTATTTAAATTCATTAACTGTAATGTTATTTATTTCAAAACTACTTTATCAGCAGAAATATTAAACTGTAGTTTATGACACTTTAATTTTATTTGAAGTGTTTATTCTAGTAATTTGGGGGTAAATTAACATTTCTCTTGTATTCACTTTTATTACATAAATATAGATTATTAAATAACTACCATGACTTGTCCCCACAAATCATGACAAGGCAAAGATCAAGTCCATATAATGGATACAAATAAAGTAAAATGGTGGTTTGGAGCAGGGCAGTTTTACACATGATCTGAAGATGGAGAGATAGAAGTTAAAATTTTTAGAAATTTGATGCACTTCGGTTGGACCTTAGAAAGTATTCAATATATTGGCAGCCAGAAATGGATAAGCGAAGGCATGGATTTGTGGATAAGTTTTTGGCATCCTTGAGGGTAGTTTTGGGTACAGAAGGAACTGTGTGGATGTTTATTTTGGCTTTACATTTTAATTTCCCATATATGAAAGTTACAAATCCTAAATCCTTATTCTCTTATTAGTTATTAAAGTTCAGTTTACAGATCTCATTCTTCTTATTATACATCTAGTAAACCCGAGGCATCAGTTGAAAGAGGTTTTTGGATTTACTAAGTTAATGAACCATCTTCAGCTCTTTTAAACAACATTTATACATGTAATGTAACTGATTTTCCTTTAAAGTATTTTTGTTGCCCAAATTAACAACAAAAAAGATTCCTGAATACTACATAATTATAGGAAATTTAATAAATTAATTTACAAAAGAAGCAAAGCTTAAGTTCTCTTACTCCTTTCAGTATGATGAATCAACCTAGTAAGACTCCAGCCTTGAATCACAAATCTAAATTAACTATTTAGTTACACATTTTAAATTGGTGATAAATGGCTGACCTTCTAATTGGTCAAATTCTATTAAATATTCCAAGAACATAAAATACCAAATATGCACACATCTTACCTGAGAAATTTCATGTTAATACTACGGCTTTGACTTTCATAAAGTTTTGATATTTAATTCTAAATCTTCCCCTATTAAAAGGTATTTACCCAGAGGAAAGGATGGTTACCATTCCAGTTAACTGAGGCTACTCAGGCCGGGGGCTTCAGACAAACATGAGTCCTGATGCTGCAGACATTTAGAATGGAATAGAAATCTCTGCCTGACAGTCATGCACAGCCCTTTCCACAGCTGTTTTGTGATAATTCAATACAATTGACCCTTGAACAACATGGGGGTTGGGGGTGCCAGCCCTACTCCCACCCCACCCCTCTGTCAAAAGTCTGCAAATTGATAAATGACTCAACCAAGGGCAGGAAGCTGAAACAGTTTGGGTAGGATCAGGACTCAAGCCCTAGTTCTTTTGATACATACTGTGATCTCTAATCAAACACAAACTTCCCCATACTTCATTGTACCATGTGGAACAAGATTTTTAGTAAAGGAGCCAAGTGATCAAACTTAACATGACTCACAGTGGGACACCTAACGTTATGTTCCTCCTCATGTCCTAGAACATGAAGTTCTTCAGACTCTTGCCAAAAATGTTTAGCCTGAACTACATCAACCCTTTAAACTTACCTTCCAGTTCACAGGAAATACAGGGGAGGGTAGTTAAATGGACACTGTATTAGCTAGCTATTGCTGAGTAACTAATTACCCCAGACCTAAGCTACTTAAACAACAATGAGCAGTATCTCACACAGTGGTCCAAGAGAAGGCAAGGAGAAAGCCCCAATGCCTCATATGAACTAGACTCAGAAGGCACAAGCTGTCACTTCTGCCATATTCCATTTATTAAAAGTGAGTCAATAAGGACAGCCCACACTCAAGGGGAAGTTCCATCTTTTGAATCGGGAGAATCAAAGAATTTGTGAACATATTTTAAAATCACCACAGGGGTTATTTTAGTTTAAAAAAAGATAAAGAAAGCAGAAGAAATGTGTGAATCCTGATTGGATCCTGGATTTTCTAAAAAGTCATAAAAGTCATTTTGAGGACAATCATGCTTAGTGAAACAAGTCAGACAGAAAAAGATAAATACTGCATGCTATCACTTATATGTGGAATCTAAAATAATAAAACAAACTAGTGAATATAACAAAAAAGGGGGCTTCCCTGGTGGCGCAGTGGTTGAGTCCACCTGCTGATGCAGGGGACACGGGTTCGTGCCCCAGTCCGGGAAGATCCCACATGTTGCGGAGTGGCTAGGCCCGTGAGCCATGGCCGCTGAGCCTGTGCGTCCAGAGCCTGTGCTTTGCAATGGGAGAGGCCACAACAGTGAGAGGCCCATGTACCGCAAAAAAAAAAAAGAGAAAGAAACAGACTCGCAGATATAGAGAACAAACTAGTGGTTACCAGTGGGGAGAGAGAAGAGGGAGGGGCAAGATAGAGGAAGGGGATTAAGAGGTAAAAACTACTATGTATAAAATAAATAAGCTACAAGGATACACTGTACAGCACAGGGAATATAACCAGTATTTTATAATAAGTATAAATGGAGTATAATCTTTAAAAATTGTCAGTCAGTATGTTGTACACCTGAAACTTAAGTAATATTGTAAATCAACTTTACCTCAATTAAAAAAAGGTAAGACACAATGATATGTTGTCTACAAAAGACTCACTTTAGATATAAAAACACGAAGATGGTTGAAAGTAATGGGAAGGAATATATGCACCTTGCTCACATAAGCTTAAAAAACTGGTATTACTATATTAATATTACTCAAGTAGACTTCAAGACAAAGAGTTTTGTCTGAGATAAAGAGAACTATTTTATTATGATCAAAAGATTGTCAATAGAAAACCATAAAAATCCGAAGTGTGTGTGCATCTAATAAAAAGAGCTTCAAATACACGAAGTAAACATTGACAGTATTGAAAGGAGAAATAAACAAATCCGTAGTGAGACTGAGACAAACATCCCTCTCTCAAGATGCTTATCTGCTGAAAAAAAAAGTAAACAAAAATTAGTAAGTGTATAGAAGATTTCAATAGCATTATTGACCAGTTTGATCTAACAAACATTTATAGATTGCAAAAAGAAAAAAGCCATAAAAGTCATTTTGAGAACAACTGGAAAACTTGAATATGAAACAAATATTAGACGAATTAAGGAATTATTAATAATTTTCATAGATATGACAGTGGCATTGTGGTGATGTGGAAGAAGATTTTTATTCTTAGAGAAGCACACAGAAGTATTTATCAATGAAATGTCATGAAGTCTGCAACCTGTTTTTAAACAGATCAGAAAAAAAAGAGATAAAACAAATGAGACAAAGTATTAACAATTGAATCTCAGTAGAGAGTACAAATTATTCATTGTACTGATTTTTGACCTTTTCATACTTTCAAAATTTTTCAAAATAAAAATAGGTAAATATATCAGGATAGTTTGGTGTCAAATTAGGGGTGAGTTTCTCAAATTCAAGACTGAGGAATTAGGTTGTCATCCGTGGTTTGCCAGAAGGAAAAGGAGACCCTCTGCTTTTAGTAAATGCTCTTCTTTTGTCTAATATTCCTGGCAAGTGGGTACCACATTAGCTTCAAGGAACTCTCTTCCTGTAAGAGACACAGGAAGAAATCCCTGGTGTATATGTGGGGCTCCGTCCGCAAAGCCAGGCAACAAAACCACTTTGAAGACATTAAAGACACTCTGGAGAAGCAGAGCCAAGCAGAAATTGATGTCAAGGAGAAAAGCCGGTGTACTTTACAAAAAGCAGAAGTTCCAGGGCCTTCCGTGAAAGTCTGAGAAGGAAGAGTGGAGGAGGTAAGGAGGTGGGGAAGGAGAGCCCCCTCAAACTTCCAGCCCAGGATTTCAAAGAAAACCACCAAGAAGCCTCTGTTAGACACTGAGAGACTCTGGAAGAAAAGGAGGGGAGAATTGTGTTTGAGGTCAACAAACGAAGGTCTCAGGTTTATGCCTCTGTAGGCAGATAGAATGGGTGTCCCGGAAGAAGAGAACCAGACATACTGTCTAACACAGGGGTCCCCAATCCCTGGGCTACGGATGGGTACCAGTCTGTACAGCAGGAGGTGAGCGGCGGGTGAGTGAGCAAAGCTTCATCTGTATTTACAGCCGCTCCCCATTGCTCACATTACCGCCTGAGCTCCGCCTCCTGTCAGATCAGTGGTGGCATTAGATTCTCAAAGGAGCATGAATGCTACTGTGAACTGTGCATGTGAGGGGTCTAGGCTGTGCACTTCTTATGAGAATCTAGTGCCTGATGATCTTTGAGGTGGAGCTGAGGCGGTGATGCTAGCGCTGGAGAGTGGCTGCAAATACAGATTCTCATTAGCAGAGTGGTTTGACTGCACAGAGACCCTAATATATAAATTGCTTGCAGACTCATATCAAAACCCTATCAGTGAGTGGCAAGTGAAAACAACCTCAGGGCTCCCACTGATTCTGCATTATGGTGAGTTGTATAATTATTTCACTATATATTACAATGTAATAATAATAGAAATAAAGTGCACAATAAATGTAATGCGCTTGAATCATCCCGAAAGCATCCCCCCCATCCCCAGTCCGTGGAAAAATTGTCTTCCACGAAACCAGTCCCTGGTGCCAAAAAGGTTGAGGAGGCCATTTTGGCCTAAGCCATTTTGTGATCTAAGCCTGTCTACAATGCCTGCCTTTGACCAGGCCAGGGAAATAACTTAATCATATCAGAGACAATAAATCAGTTATAAGGACTCCCAGTTCTGTTTGAAGGTTAGGATTAGCCTGAAGCTCACTCTTGTGCCATCTTGCAGGATCGAAACCTCCTTGAGCCCTCAACCACCAGAATAACTGGAAGCTAGGGAACGATGATGCTGACCTCTGCTGACCCTTGAGACTTCAGTCAACCAGAACCTGGACTCTGTCAATCTCTTCCCCAATTCTAGACTGAATTCTCCTCTGCCCAAGTCCCCTTGTGAATATGCATATACCCTTGGCTTAAAACTTCCCCAAGTTTGCTCTTGGGGAGACACTGCATTGGGAAATATCCCTGGTGTTTTCCTTACTCGATGCAAGTAATAAATCCTATGTTTCTCTGTTCTTTGGCTTGGTTGTCTTTTGTGGCTTGGCATTCTCCAAGAGGCGAACCGAGTTTTTGGGTAACATCTTCGAAAGAAGACTACATCCCCTACTTTAGAATACTCAAAGGTAATCCTACATATAGAATTTGAGGTTAATAGTAGAATAAGTTAATAAAACATTATTTCAACATCCCATGATGATTTAATAACTCTTATTGACACCAAAACATTTCATCCATTTAATAACATGTGGTATTATTTTTAGCAACTAGATATTGATCTAAAAATCACATTTTATTGAAGTACATTAGAAGCAAGTAGATAAAGTCAGAATGTGGGAACTGCTACAGCAGCGGTCCCCAACTTTTCTGGCACCAGGGACCGGTTTCGTGGAAGACAATTTTTCCATGGATGGGGGAGATGGGGGATAGTTCAGGCAGTAAGACAAGCGATGGGGGGATGGTTCAGGCTGTAATGTGAGCAATGCGGAGCAATGGGGAGCAGCAGATGAAGCTTCACTTGCTCACCGCCACTTGCCTCCTGCTGTGTGGCCTGGTTCCTAACAGGCCATGGACCAGTGCCGGTCTGTGGCCCAGGGGTTGGGGACCCCTGTTCTACAGGATAACAACCCAATGGGGAGACTATTCTAGATAAAAGAATGTTAAGAAAAAAGATAATCTCAAAACTTGGAAATAGAAAAGTGATGATTTAGTGTCCTGTTTTTTCAATGTCACGCTGGGGCATTGCCTAACATGCTAGGGGCGTGCACCTTCATTTCAGGCTATTTAAGATTAATGAAGGTATTTCACAGTTCTGTGAATAAAGATGACAACATGTATAAAACAGAGTGATGCAGATGATTCTTATCTGATAGCAACTGGGATTAATTTTGTCTGGTAGAGATGCAAGTGATTTCTATTTGGTAGCAAAGATCATCAAAAAGATTTTGATTTTAATTTTTATTTTCTTGGAGGTTGTTAACCAGTTTTACAAAAAAAATCTAACTTAGCAATCATTTTCTGATGCCTCAGTTTCTCAAAGTTTCTTTTAATCAATTTAATCATCTTGCTGCTTCCCTTATTACTGAGTTAATTAAATATTTAATACCTAGTTCCTTTATGTTTATAGGAGACTCAGGTTTTGCCTTTTAAAAAATTCTATGTTGAAAAGAGACTTGAAAAACAGAACACCAAATGCAATAGGGGGACCTTGTTTAGATCCTGTTCTCTAACAAACCAGTTGTAAAGACATTTTTAGGGAGATGGAGGACATTTACAAGATGGTCTAAGCATTAGATGATATTAAGGAGTAAGTGATAATTTTCTTAGGTGTAAAGATGGCATTGTGGTATGAAGGAAAAGATTATATCTGTATCTATATATATTTAAGTGTATGAGTTATCTAGTGCTGTGTAACAAATTACCCCAAATTATGCTATTTTAAAATGTAGGTTTTATTATTATTTACGTATGGCAAGGCCAATAGATCAGAATATGAGTGCCATTGAAAATACAGTTTTCTATACTCCTACATCCCAAGAGAAGGGAGCACACTACACCACACCACAGGTGAGCTACATGGGGAAGCACCTGGGTCAGTCTGGAGGCAGAGGGACTGAGGGGAACATGTGGGCATGAGACTTTGTTGTGGTTTCTATGGGAAGGGACAGGCAAGGCAGGGAAAGCGGGCTTAGGATTGTCTAGTCTGAAAAATTTCAGTGGACTCTGGGGCATGGGGGCTATCTCTAGTTGTCTGGTCCCTGGCTATGCGGTCACTGGTGCAGGTAGATAGTGGCCCAGAGTGTGAGAGCCTGATGGAGGAGGTGGTTGGGGTGTGGGCTCTGGATTAACTGGTTTGCTTATGAAAGCTATGTTCTCTTTTTAAATTTTTAATGTTTTATACAATTTTTAAAGGTTAAACTCCATTTACAATTATTACAAAATACTGACTATATTCCCTATGTTGCACAATACATCCTTGTAGCCTGTTTTACACCCAATAGTTTGCATCTCCCACTCCTCCATTCCTATATTGCCCCTCCTCCCCTCCCTACTGGTAACCACTAGTTTGTTCTCTATATCTGTGAGTCTGCTTCCTTTTGTTATATTCACTCGTTTGTTGTATTTTTTAGATTCCATGTATAAATAATATCATATAGTATTTGTCCTCTGTCTGACTTATTTGATTTAGCACAATGCCCTCCAAATCCATCCATGTTGCTGCAAATGGCAAAATTTTATGGCTGAGTAGTATTCCATTGTATGTATACCACATCTTCTTTATCCATTTATCTGTTGGTGGATACTTAGGTTGCTTCCATATCTTGGCAATTGTAAATAATGCTGCTATGAACACTGGAGGGCATGTATCTTTTTGAATTAGTGTTTTTGCTTTCTTTGGATGTATATCCAGGAGTGGAATTGCTGGGTCATATGGGTCATATGGTAATTCTATTTTTAGTTGTTTCAGAAACTCCATGCTGTTTTCCACAGTGGCTGCACCAATTTACATTCCCATCAACAGTGTACAAGGGTTCCCTTTTCTCCCCGTCTTTGCTGATATTTGTTATTTGTGGTCTTTTTGATGATAGCTGTTCTGACAGGTGTCAGGTGATATCTCATTGTGGTTTTGATTTGCATTCCCCTGATGATTAGCAATGTTGAGCATCATGTGTGCCTGTGAAAGGCATGTTCTATCCCTGGGAATTGGCTAGCCCTGGGAGGCACAGTCTTTCCAGGCCCCAGAGATAAAAACATCAGAAACACATGGTTAATACACATAGCGACTTTAAAAAATTTAGTATTTCATACAGTTTCCGAGAGTCAGGAATCTGGGAGTGGCTTTTCTGGGTGGCTCTGGCTCAGGGTCTCTCAGGAGGTTACCATCCAGTTGCTGGCCAGACCACGGTCATCTGAAACTTGACTGGGGCCAGAGGCTCTGCGTCCAAGATGGCCCAGGCATCTTGTTTTCTCTCTGTTGGAAGAGAGCTCCTTGCTGATTTTGGCCAGCGGCCTCAGCTCCTCAGCAAGTGGGCCTCTCCAGAGGGTGGCTGGCTTCTCCCAGAGCAAGTGATCTGACAGTGAGTGAGAGAGTTAAGCCACACTTATAAAAATATAAGTATCAGAAATGACATACCATCACTTCTGCCGTATGCTATTGGTCAGACAGATTAACAGTGGTCCATTGTGGGGGAAAGGGCTGCACAGAGTATGAATACCAGGAAGCAAGGTTCACTGTGGGCCAATTTGCAGACCACCACGGTCCACCAAAAATTCATATCCTTCCCACATGCAGAATACAGTCAACCCCTTCCAGAGTCCCCAGAAATCTCATCCTATTGTAGCATCCGCTCAATGTCCAGAATCTCATAATGTAAATAATGTAAATCAGGTCCGGGTAAATCAGGTCTCATAATGTAAATCAGGTCTATAAATTTATTATAATTCCTTAAATCCAGTTTCTCCAGTACAGTTCTTCTTGACAAATTATCTGCTCCACCCCTCCCCCTCTGTATTAGTCAGCTCAGGCTGCTATAACAAAATACCACAGACTGGGGGGCTTAAACGACAGACATTTCTTTCTCCCATTTCTGGAGGCTGGAAGTCCAAGATCAGGGTACCTGCATGGTTGAGTTCTGGTGAGGACTCTCTTCCTGGCTTGGACCTGGCTGACTTCTTTTTCTTTTTGGCTGACTTCTTACTGTATCCTCACATGGAAGAGAGAGAGACAGAACTAGCTCTCTGGTCTCTTTACAAGGGTACTAATCCCATCATGAGGACCCCACCCCCATGGCCTCATCTAAACCTAATTACTTCCAAAATCTCCACCTCCAAATACCATCACATTGGGGGTTAGGGCTTCAACATGAACTTTAAGGGGACACGAATATTCAGTTCGTAAACCCTCTCCTACTGAACACACAAGGGGACAGACAGAATAACCACTCTAGAAACTCTTGCTGAAAAAGGGAGAAGATGAGAGCATGAAGAAGTTGCTGGTCCATATAGATTCCAAGCCAAGCAAACATCCTAAGTTCCTTAATTATGTCTCAAGTCTTGGGAACCATACTCCAAGGCTTTGGACTGCCCTCTGGGCTCTTGGTTTTTCCCTGTGAGTCATCCTTCCTTTTCCATGAAAGGAAAGGTATCATGCTGTAACATGAAAGGTATCATGTGTTAGCAGCTGAGTAATATTCTCAGCCTGCTTCCTGCCAGTAGCACTTTGAGGGTCCAAAGACCTCTTTTTATTTTGTACTGGCTCTGTCCCTTTCAGTCCAAGTTGGTAATGATTCTGTACATATAATTCTCATAAAAACTTTATGGATTTCCTGCGAATCTCCATGGGATCTACTCCATTAGGCAAAGTCAACACCCCTAAATCTCTTTGAGATGAGCCCTTCTCCACATAGATAGGGCTTCTGCAGACAGCAGAGGGGCAATGATCCGAAGCTTCTAGGAGCACTGTTTTTCTTTTTTTTTTTTGGCCGTGCCGCTGGCATACAGGATCTTAGTTCCCTGACCAGGGATCGAACCCATGCCCCCTGCAGTGGAAGCGTGGAGCCCTAACCACTGGACCACCAGGGAAGCCCTGAGGAGCACCATCCTTTGATTGAGAGGGTCTGTGAGTGTCTTAGTCCACTGGGGCTGCTGTAACAAAACACCACAGGCTGGGTAATTTATAAACAACAGACATTTATTCCTCACAGTTCTGGAGGCTGGAATTCTGAGACCAGGGTGCCAGCATGGCTGGGTTCTGGTGAGGGCCCTCCTCCAGGCTGCCGACTTCTTGTGACCTCACATGTGAGGTACACCTTTAAGCCCACAAGCATTCGGGCCACAGCAGCGAGGCACACGTTTACTCTCCTTAGAGGGCCTTTTGTCTGACAAAAGGACTATGGGGTATGGCTTTATATCTTTCTGAAATCTTTTAAAAATTATTTACAGGCACAGCCTAGGGTCTGTCTCTGGACCACAGGTTTTCTGGCAGGGCCCTGAATTTGGACTTTTGCTTGGAAGCCATTCCTTGATTCTAGCATAATTTGTCATCTGGCCCGGCTGAAAACCTTCCAGTCCCAGCTCCTTTCTGCTTAACGACCCTTCCGTTCATTTCTCTCTCTCCTCTGGCATCTTACTATAAGCAACTAGCAGAAAGCAGGCAGCACTGAAAACGTTTTGGCTCCAAATCTCCTTGACTAGATCACGAGTTCATCGGTTGCATTTTCCTCTGTCCACATGACTGCAGGCAACAGCATCACCAGGATCCCTTCCTCCAGTTTCTGACACTTTCCTGCAAGCTCTGACCTGAATCTTTAACGACCTGGACTCTTTAATTCACAGCTTCTTCAAGGTGCTCCAGGCATTTACCGATGCTCTCAACAAAGCCCACCGCCTGGTGCCAAAGCCACTCCCACATTTTGGGTTTCTGTCACAGTACCCCGCCTGCAAAGGTATCCAAATGTGTTCTATCTGTACTACCAATGTAGCCCCAACTTTAGCAGGTTAAAGCAGTAGAAATTATTATCTTGCACAGTTTCTGAGGGTCAGGAATCTGGGACTGGCTTAGCCGGTGGTTCTGACGCAGGGTCTCTCAGGAGGCTCCCACCTAGATGTGGTGGGGTTTGCAGTCATCTGACACTTGACTGGGGCTTGGGGATCTGTGTCCATGAGGCTTTCTTTGTCACATGGGCCTCTCCATGGGGCTACTAGCGACATGGCAGCTGACTTCCCCCAGAGCAAGTGATGAGAGGGAGAGGGAGAGAGAGAAGGCAAGATGCAGCCATGTGTCTTTTGTAACTTAATTCCAGACGAGACAGGCCATCACTACTTCTGTATTCTACTGGACCAACCCTGTACAATGTGGGAGGACACTGTCGGAGGGTGTGAAATCCCAGAGGCGAAATGTCATGTTGTCTATAACCTATATATTTCAGCAAAAAAAAAAAAAAAAAAAAAAAAGAAATGAAGTAAACTGCAAAAATAGTCACAATAATTATATCTAAATCAGGGGAATATGGGACTTTACTGAGCTTTTCTTTCTATTTTTCTGCATATTTGTACAGTTTCATAGTAAAAAGTGAAAAAAAGCTAACTTAGGCTTTCTGTCTGGGGGTGACAAGATGGCTTAATGGCTCAAGAATCATCTAGAAACCAGCTTTCTTTTCTACCCAGCCTTCCGACCTGCCTTCAGCAGCAATGCCTGCCCTGCACCCAGGACTCAGTGCTTTCCCAGCTGGCTACCTGCAGCTGCATTCAAGGGGTGGGGCTGAGTCAGCAACACCGCCCCAGAAATGGGAACAGATGAACTGCAATACACTCTCCCCCAGGTATTCCTGGGAGATGTTCTCAAACACACCAGCACTTCTGATTTTGTTCCAAAATTTCTTTAGAGGAGCAGTTCCATGGAATACTTTTCCTGACCTTGCCTTCAAGGTCAGTGTTCATACAGGGCTTTAGCAGAGTCTGCGGTCTTGTTTAACTTTGCCCGGTTTGTTAATTCAGCTTGGGTTCACTCAGTTCCTGGAATTTAGTCCCTTATTTCATAATAATAAATAAAATAACTTTGGAGGGATAACCAGCTGTGACTGCTGAGTCACAGCTCTTTATTAAGGAACTCTGTGAAATCCCAGTGTTCACTTATGCTAAGAGTTTCTATAAGAATAGAGCTTTAAAAAAATTTTTTTTTAGAGTTAAATATTAACGTGTGATGAATTTTCCAGAGGAGTTTGGAACTAAAACTGGTGAAGGTGAAAAAAATGCCATTTGGGGTGTTGCAAGCAGTTTGTACGTTTTAAGATAGAAGCAAGAATTTATGTTTAGGGCCCACCCTCCGTTGGTTCTGGGTGGTAACACTTTGGTGACTTCTTTGACTTATTCAGATATTTAAAAATTACCTACACATTATTTTGGAGAAATCCCAAGGCAGTGAAGTAATTCAGTTGCAGATGTTTCAAACTGGCACGTGAAAGGTTCTGTTTAATGCTAAACCGGTGTATTTCTAGCAGGATAACACCTTTGCCTTGGGGAGGACTGGAAGGGTACCCAGCCATGGTGCGATGGTTTGTCGATGTGCCCACTGGGCTAAGCTGATCTATGTTTCCCAGGATTCCCTTTTCTTGTATGTTTCTAGTTTGATGGACCTATAAGATTTATTTTATCCTGAGAGTTGCACCTGCCTTCCTCCAGCCAGGCTTTCCTTGCTGAACCTATAACATAAAATCATGGAAGGTTGACACTGACATGGCCTATACAGATTATCTAGTTCAATTGGGTCCTAAAGTTGGTCCATCGTAAGAGTCATTTGGGGAGTTTTTTTTTTTTTTTTTTTTGCGGTATGCACTGCTGTGGCCTCTCCCATTGCAGAGCACAGGCTCCGGACGCGCAGGCTCAGCGGCCATGGCTCACAGGCCCAGCCGCTCCGCGGCATGTGGGATCTTCCTGGACCGGGGCACGAACCCGCATCCCCTGAATCGGCAGGCGAACTCTCAACCACTGAGCCACCAGGGAAGCCCCTGGGGAGTTTTTTTGAAATATGGTTTCCCCAGTGCCACCCTGTAAGATTCTGGTTCAGTAGGTCTGAGCCCAGGACATCTGAATTTTACAAGTTCCCTAGATGGTTTTGATGGTCAGCAAAGTGGGTTTGCTAGTCACTGTGATTCTCAAAGTATATGGTCCTTGGACCAGGGACACCAGCATCATCACCCACAATCTTGGACCCACAAATTCCTGAGGTTCCCCCTGGACCTCCTGAATCAGAGGCTCTGTTTGCGGTCCAGCACTCTGTGGTTTAATAAACCCTCCAGGGGATTCTGATGCGTGCTAAAGTTTGAGAACCAAATCTAGTCTAATCCCTCATTTCATAGTTAAGGAAAACGAGTCTAAGGAGAAGGGACACGTCTTTGGTTTAATGCAAGGAGATGGACACAGGAGGCATCCTCTCCTTGCACTCAGGTGTTTCGAGCAGAGAACACTCACAGCCTGCCTTGAGAAACCGCAGGTTACTACACTTGTGAAAGCAAGGTTTTCATCAACTAGAAGATGTTACATGATCCAGTGACCCAGTTTGTAGTACAAAATGCCAAAGGAATCATTTTTTTTTAGGAGTGCAGGTTAAGGAAAATCAAGAGCTGTAGCACTTAAGCAAGCTTCATGAAGAAGAATTCTGAAAGCTGGAAAGGATTTGCATAAATGGAAAGAGAGAGGGCGGCCCTCTCCCCAAATTGGGGAGACCACAGGGAGGAAGAGGCAGGACAACGGAGATTCCAGCCAGGTTCAGGGGGAAGGTGCACGTTAAGACAAAGAGGAGACTGTGAGAGGGGTCTGGGAGATAGTTTTGGGAAAATAGGTGGGAAAACAGTAGATATAAATCGTTTTTGAATGTTGTAGCAGAGGTGTACTTTATAATATAGCGCTGTCTCGTAATATTGGAATCCACTGCACAACTTTGCCAACTGAGACTGATTTGGAGGCAACTTTTTAAAAAATTACTTTTAAGTGCGTGCATAAGTTTAACGCTGAGTTGGCAAATTTTGGCAAGGCATAGAGTTGTGAATATGAAATCCCTCATGTTAATAAGTGTTAATTAATGTCAGGAATGATACTTGGAGAGCTAAATTTAGCAAATAGAGAAAAATGATGTGTAATCAGTCACATTAGTCTTTCCATGTAACTGGTACTTCCAAGATGCTGGAAGATGCTTAGAAACAGTCTAATAGAAACAATTTTGTGTTTCGATGGAAACCTATGCTTGCCTAGAGGTCACCATCCAGGCTATCTGATTCTTGTCTTCCAATGTCTGGTCGCTGTTTCACAATTCTGTAAGTTGTAGGTAGATGACAGACAAGCAAATTGACCTCGTTCCCCATCCTGTGGAACAAAAGCCAGTTTGCCTCTGTCTGCATTTTCCTTTCACCATTCCTTTACTCCATATGTGTGCACTTTTTAAAAACTTTCTTCTGAACTAGTTTTAACATCTGCCTCGTTTTCTTATTAATTAATGAGTACTGTAAAGTTTTCAACACAGGTCATTTTTATATCTGTGTGAGCATCATGATTTTACCTTTTTCTGAAAACTGCCCTTTAACAATCAGATTAAGTCTCACAAACCTTACCCCTCGAGGCTTTTTATATTACTGATTTGCCATCCCTCTGCAGAAAAGATCCCTTAAGAAAAAGTCACCCTCAATCAGAATTCACGCCTTTTCCAACTGGAAGCGTCTTAACTAGTAAGGCTCTATCTCACGGGTCATGAGATTTGTGGTGAAATTCTTGTGGCGTCAAGAAGCTGCTGCTACTTTTCCCCCTGTCACTTATTTTCCTAATCAACATTTCTTCCGGTTTTCTTTCTTAACCCTTCTCTGTAGCCAATTGAATTGGTTATCACAATGTTAGGTGACCAGACAAAATATGGAGTGGCGGCGGAGGGAAGGAGGTCAAGTATGAATATGTAGTCATCTACTGTTTAAAATAGCCTAATTTTGATTTACAGTAAAGAAGTCACAGGTCTCAGGAGACAGGCGCACATGTAAATTTCATAGGCGGACTGTCTTCCTCCTCCCGGTCTCCCTCCCCCCCTCGTCGTCTCCCTTCCCCTCTCCTCCCCCCTCTCTCTCTCCCTCCCCTCCCTCCGTCTCCCTCCTCCCCTCCTTCCCTCTTCCTCCCGACCTCCCCTCCCTGCCCCTCCCTCCGGCTCCAGCCTTCCCCGGAGGCCGGGAATCCAGGACAGCCACTGGTCCACCGGGATCCCACCGCCCTCCGTCACCGCGTCCACTTCCGTCCCCGAAGGAGGCGCCTCCCCCTCGGCTTGCCCCTGACCGTCTCCCCTGTGTCCCGCGGGGCTGCGGCGTTGCCCGCTCCGGTCCGGCGTCCTCCGCGCGTAAGGACAGCGTCCTTCAGGCAGTTGGACGAGGTACGTGCGCTTCGCTAGCCCAGGATCGCGCTGCAGGTCCGCTCCGCTCTAACTTGCGCATGCGTTTGCTTGAGGCAAAGGCGGTCTTTGCCATGTGCACAGGTAATGAACCTATTAAAGTCCATTTTCAACACCAGCTTTTATCAAAGCAGTACATTGTCACTGCAGAAAAGCAACCCCGCCATCCTACTTTGGTATATTTTCCTGTATTGTTTAGCCATACATTTTGAATAGACAGTTGAAATCATACTGTATATAAACTTGTATTCCTTTTTTTCCATTTAACACTATGTCTTGATCCTTTCCTCCGTGCCATTAAATACTCTTTGTAACCGTTTTCCTACAGTTGAACATTTTGGTCGTATAGTTCTTACTACTGATATAAAAGTATGGGGGAAAAATGAGCGTATCTGCGTCCAGCTCATTCTCCACATTTTGCAGCCTTTATTAAGGATGGGTGTTAAGAGAGTAGGGTCTTGGGCTTCCCTGGTGGCGCAGTGGTTGAGAGTCCGCCTGCCGATGCAGGGGACGCGTGTTCGTGCCCCGGTCCGGGAAGATCCCACATGCCTGGGAGCGGTTGGGCCCGTGAGCCATGGCCGCTGAGCCTGTGCGTCCGGAGCCTGTGCTCCGCAACGGGAGAGGCCACAACAGTGAGAGGCCCGCGTACCGCAAAAAAAAAAAAAAAAAAAAAAAAAAAAAGAGAGGAGGGTCTGGTCTAGGCGTGTAGCGTCCTGTATACTAGGTCCGTGTTGCCAGGAGAGACTGTACCGTTCCCACTCGGCCATGTGGGTCAGGAGGTGAAGCGGTGGCCTGTCCCAGGCCTTGCTGACGCTGGGCACTGCGATTTAGGGCTACTTGCTGATGGACATGCCACCTGTTGTTTTCAAAGCCCATTTAAAGTAAGGTGGTCAGAAGTGAGCCCTGTGGGTATCTGGGGGAATGCCATCCAGGCCTCACAACAGTCCAAGAAAAGGCCAGAGGCAGCCACTTGATTGGCAGTTCACAGGCCAATCTAGCTTCATCCCATCTAGTTTTCTAATTAATGCTGTCAAGACCGTGTACCCTTTGGAAAACACAACCGTGATTACTGAAAAATAAAAATAATTGGAGGAGTTGATGTTCACAGAACCATCTAAGGATAAGGAGGGCCCTGCCTTCCCTGCTGCAAGATGGAAGATCAATTGCCATGCAAGTTACAGTGTTTACCCCGTAAAGGAAACCCCCAGCCTTCCCCTGCAGCCACCTTAGAGGTTCTGTAGTTGTTTTCGATGCCCTTTCAGGTGTTTCCGTTTCTAAATCTCTGAGGCTGCCAGCATTTTATTCCTAGACTTCTTTGCTTGTTGCATTCCCATCAACACCAATCCCCTTCACTTATCAAAATCTTCTTCCCTATTTCTTTTGGAGATCTTCATTGCTTTGGGAAGTGTGACTTCTGAGTTATTTAAATCCTGGGGGGTATGAAAGCAGGAAACCACACTAGCTCAACCATACCTGACCACCCATTTCTCGCCTTCTGCCCTCCAGTGAGAAAAGGGAAATGTTCAATTATACAGTTAAAAGATAAGTTTCAGCAAAAGGCAAAATCATGACTAATACAGATAGAAAAACGAACGTGTGTTAAAGATTCTATTTTATTCATTAAAGAGGGAACCAGGCAGATCTTATAACTGGTTCAGAAAAAGAAGTCAAGAAGCACAAATTTGTTTGGAGTAAAAGAATGCCTCCGGATGGTACATTTTAGGAAAGGGGGGAGGACACAGCAGCCCCTTGGAATTTGCAGGTCAAACACGCACCAGTGATCCCCGTAGGTTTTGACTTACAATTTTGTGGAGGCATTTGCTGTGTGAAGGAGGACTGGAGGGTGTCAAAGAAAATATCATTCATTCGTGACACTTGTTAAAAAACGGTAAGGCAGACCTTATTCAGGACCATCGTGATAGGGGTTAGGGACCACTCCAGGGGGATCTTGCAGTAGGAGAGAGACATTGGGCTCAACTCTGAATATAAGGAAAAGTGGGAGTTTCTAGCCAAGGGGCAGAGTAGGGGGTCAGTGGATGGAAATAAAGGGATTCCAGCTAAGCTGACCTAACAGGATTCTTGCAGAAGACAAGCCAGGGTGATCGGACATCACCTGGGGGATGATGGAGGATGAGGGAGAGAATCAGATAGGTGGCTGGGGGATTCTGCTAAACCGACTTAGCAGGATTCTTACTAAAACTGGACAAAGCCCAAAAGCCAGGGCCTAGTTGAGAAGAGAGTTCAGAGGATCCTGACTAGAGTTCGGTCAAGGAGAGAATCTTTGTCAAGGGGCCAGAAAAGTCAGTCTGTAGGGGATGGGTCTCGTAGTCATTCACAATTATGTGGGATCTTGCAGGGGTGTTATGGGGGAAACATGTACTTTAGTGCTGCATCCTGGGTGGCACTGACAGAGAATGTGCCCATCAGGGTCTCCCCTGCTGGAGCGTGTCCTGGCCATCCCTCGTGTCATAAAGAGAGCTCTGACTTCTGGAGGCGTTACTGGTGGAAACCACAGATCTGATCTCAGGGTGGCTGGAGTGTGTTGCCAAGTCCACCTGACATGATACAGAAAAGCGCTTCTTGGTACATTTTATGAGGACCCCACCATACATGTCAGACCTACAGTCCCATCCCCTTACAGGAGGAAACCTTATCCCTCACTGTGACCTTATAATGTCATAGAAGAAACTCTGTGTTTCAATGGAAAAGTACCCATCTACTATAGCCCACCCTTCCGGGCTGTCTGATTCTAGCCCTGTTCATTGTATTTGAGCTGTTTTGCAGCTCTGTGAAAGTTGGGGGTAACTGATAGGTTTGTAAATTCTGTCCTGTCTGGTGGAGAATTAATTGGCTTCCTCCCCTACTGTGGAAAAATTGGTTTTGTCTCCATTTACAATTCATCTCAACATCCCTCTACTCCATATAAATTAGTGCCCTTTTCTTTTTTCCTTAGGACCAGTGGTAACATCTGCCTTATTTCCTCCTATCATATGAGTAAAGTACAATCCTTAATGTGAATTCATTTTGGTAACTGTATAGGAGTTGAGTTTTACTTTTTTTCTGAAAATTGTGTTTTAACAAATGTGTCATTTGGGAGGGAAAAGAGCCCAAATCTTGAAATATATATACAGAAGGTTTACGTATAGTACAATCAGTAGAGTGTCAAGGGTGTGTTTCCCAAGGCTCTTGCCCACAGAGAGACTGTCTACCCTGCCCACTGTGGCCTTGGCCCGGGACACACTGGCTGGGCTTGGCTGCTGTGCCCCGTGAAGTGTCTGGCAGGAGTCCAGCCTTCATGTGTGGCACATCCAGGCCTTCCCAGCCAGCACCCCTTTCTGTGGGAGAAAGGCCTTTCAGGATCAGTTCAGAGAGTGGCTGTCTTAGCTGTAAACATTCCTTTTGGAAAGTGGATAGCAATCGAAGGTAAGTAAAAAGATTCAGATTCAAGGCTGCTTATTTTCTGTGGTCTCGCATCCTCATAGGACAGCCAGGTAAGAAATCAGCCTGAGGAATAAGTTCTCAACAAGTAATGTGCAGTGGGACATAAAGTTTACTGCTATTGATACTGGATTGTTCTGACTTCTCTTATAATAGTTCCATAATGTAGTTTATGGAAACAAAACTATGAAAAATACCGTCAAAGTTTTCTTTGGTCAAATGACTAGCTCTTAATTTCTCTTTCCTTAAAATTTAGTCATTTCTAGTTATGAGCATTTAGAACATTCTGGAAAGTACAGGATATAATGTAATAGCCACCTATAGTCACATGACACAGATTTATTTAAAAAAAAAGATATTAACATTTTGTCCTGGGCTTCCCTGGTGGCGCAGTGGTTAAGAATCTGCCTGCCAATGCAGGGGACATGGGTTCGAGCCCTGGTCCAGGAAGATCCCACATGCCGCCGAGCAACTAAGCCCGTGCGCTACAACTACTGAGCCTGTGCTCTAGAGTCTGTGAGCCACAACTGCTGAGCCTGTGAGCCACAACTACCGAGGCTGCGTGCCACAACTACTGAAGCCCGTGCGCCTAGAGCCCGTGCTCTGCAACAAGAGAAGCCACCGCAATGAGAAGCCTGTGCACTGCAATGAAGAGCAGCCCCTGCTCGCCGCAGCTAGAGAAAACTGGCACGCAGCAACAAAGACCCAACACAGCCAAAAATAAATAAAATTAATTAATTTAAAAATATGTATTATTCAGGGGTTTTAGTATTAACTTAGCATCAAAAAACCATTGTCTCTCTCTTTTTTTTAACATCTTTATTGGAGTATAATTGCTTTACATTGTTGTGTTAGTTTCTGCTGTATAACAAAGTGAATCAGCTATACATATACTTATATCCCCATACCTCCTCCCTCTTGTGTCTCCCTCCCACCCTCCCTATCCCACCCCTCTAGATAGTCACAAAGCACCGAGCTGATCTCCCTGTGCTATGCGGCTGCTTCCCACTAGCTATCTATTTTACGTTTGGTGGTGTATATATGTCCATGCAACTCTCTCACTTTGTCCCAGCTTACCCTTCGCCCTCACTGTGTCCTCAAGTCCATTCTCTATGTCTGTGTCTTTATTCCTGTCCTGCTCCTAGGTTCTTCAGAACCACTTTTTTTTTTTTTTTTTTAGATTCCATATATACGTGTTAGCATACGGTATTTGTTTTTCTCTTTCCGACTTACTTCACTCTGTATGACAGACTCTAGGTCCATCCACCTCACTACACATAACTCAATCTCATTTCTTTCATTGTCTCTCTATATAGCATTGTTTTTGAGATTTACTGTATTGATAAATATCTATGGAATTTGCTCATTGAACTGCTATGTAATGTTCTTTTTAGGAGTGTATTAGCTGTAACACATTACCGCAAACTGGGTGACTTAAGACAGCAGAAATTTATTCTCTCACTGTCTGGAGGCCAGAAATCCGAAATGCAGATGTTGGCAGGGCCGTGCTCTTCCTGAAACCTGTAGAGGAGAGTTTTTCCTTGTCTGTCTCCCGGCTTCTGGTGGCTGCTGGCAATTCGTGGTGTTCCTTGGTTTGTAGACGCACCCCCTCCAAACTCTGCCTGTGTCTTCCAAGGCTGTCTCTCCATGTGTGTCTGTGTCTGTATCCAGATTTCTCTCTCTTCTTCTAAGGACACCAGCCATTAATTAGATTAGCACCTACCTTCACCAGGATGGCCTTGTCTTAACCTGATTCCTCTGCAAAGTCCCTATTTCCAAATAAGGTCACATTCACAGGTTCTGTGGGTTAGGACTTGAACAGTATCTTTTTTGGGGGACGCAGTTCAACCCACGACAATGAATAAATGGCAACGTATCTCATTCTCCTGATGGTCGTTATATTGCTTGCAATTGTTGCCACATTTTGGTGGCAAGAACAGGCTTGCATACCCACTGCATGTGTCTGTGTGTACACACATACACACACACACACACACACACACACGAGTGTGAAATTCTCTAGGGAATACACCAGTGGGGGGTGTATTCCTCATTGCCTTTGCTGAACTGCTTCCCAGAGTGTGTATCAGTTTACACTCCCTTCCGTTTCCCTGCTTGGGCACCATCTCTTGGTGTTAATAGACTTATTGCCAATCTGCAAGAGGTAAAATGGTGTCTTGTTCTTGTTATAATTTCCTTAAATACCAGTGAGGTTGAGTATCTCTTCACATGTTTACAGGCCATTCAGGTGTATCCTTTTGTAAATTGCCTCATATCTTTGGAGCATTTTCTATTGGGGCTGTCTTTGTTTTGTTAATTTCTAAGAATTCTTCATATATTTTATCTGGATACTATGGCCTCTGCTTTGAAAATAATTTCTTCTTTTAGTTCGTATCTTGTTTTCTCACTTTTTTACGGAGACTTTTATCTTACAGTGTTTAAAATTTAATAGAAGTTTGAAAGCTTTTTGTTGTGGGAAATCTCAAGCGTGTATGAAGGTCGAGAGGGGCTTCCCTGGTGGCGCCGTGGTTGAGAATCCACCTGCCAACACAGGGGACACGGGTTCAAGCCCTGATCCGGGAAGATCCCACATGCCGCGGAGCAGCTAAGCCCGTGAGCCACAGCTACTGAGCCTGCGTGCTGCAACTACTGAAGCCCGTGCGCCTAGAGCCCATGCTCCACAGCAAGAGAAGCCACCACAGTAAGAAGTCGTGCACCGCAACGAAGAGTAGCCCCTGCTCGCCGCAACTGGAGAAGGCCTGCGTGCAGCCATGAAGACCCAACACAGCCAAAAATAAATAAATTAAATAAATAAATTTAAAAAGAAAAAGAAAGTTGAGAGACTAGTACAATGGACGCTCCTGAACCACCCAATTCCAGTACTGTCAGTACTTAGACACTCTCCCACAATCTCCACAGCCTACTGGGAAAGTCCCAGTACACACATCAGCACGTAGCTATAAAAGATAAGGACTCGTTAAAAAAAAACCCATCACTGTTATAACACTATTCCTCCTTCCCTTCCCCCCCCCATTAAAATGATTCTCAATATCATCAAATATCCAGTCAGTTCAATTTTCCCCCATTTTCTTATAAGTGTTTTTTACAGTTAGCTACTGCTATGGACTGAATTGTGTCCCCCAAATTTACATGTTGAAGATGGTACTGGGAGGCGGGGCCTTTGGGAGGCAGTTAGGTTTAGATGAGGTCATGCGTGCAGGGCCCCCATAATGGGATTCGCACGTTTGAAGGAGGCTGACAGGATCTCTGTGTGTGGTAGGCAGTGACTCACAGGGCTTTGTTTTCTCACCTGGGTTGCTTGGTGTCCATCCCACCTCCTGAGGAGTCACAGAGCCTTCCTGCCCCTGTCATGACCCGGCAGAGCCCCGTCTGTTCTGCCGGCCTCTCCCTGCCTGCACCCTGTAGCTGGACCTGGCTGGGGGACACGGCCTCGCTGACCCTGCCTATGTTCCGGGCCCTCATTTTCCACTTCTATTCTCCCTTCCAATCTCCTCCTTCTACCCTGATCTGTTGACTCTGCTTCTTAGTTCTCTGAGCAAACAGAGGCAGGTGGGAACATCCACAACCTCCCTCCTGGCAGCACCCACCCACCTGTGTCTGTGTCCTCACCCTCTGCCTTCTCTCCCAGGGCTGTGGGAGGACCTGCCCAGTGCCTCCTCTGCTGTGCTGGCCTCACCTCTCTCTCCAGAGACCACTGGTTCCCTCTCCGTGGTACATTCTCATCCACAAGCCAATATGCTGACATTTCTTCCATGAAGAAAAAGAAAAAAAAAGACTTGTTTCCACATCTTCCCTCCATCTTTTGCTCACTCTCTTTTTTAGGACTGGTGACAGTCTAGAGAGAGCTTTCTGTATTTCCTGTCTCCCTGTCTCTCTTCTGTCTCAGCCCCCGGCAGTCCCGCCCTCCCCGCTCCTGCAAACCTGTTCTGGACGCCCTCAGCCTGACTTCCACCGTGCAGAGCCTGGTGGGCAACCCTGTCTGCACCCTCGGGTCTTCCTGCAGAATGTTGCATGGTCTACACCCTCCCTTTCTTTCTTTCTTTTTTATAAAAATTAATTATTTTTGGTGCATACACGTTTTTTCATTTTTAAGTATAGTGGATTTACAATGTTGTGTTAGTGTCGGGTGTACAGCAAAGTGATTCCGTTATGCTTACACTCTCCCGTTCTTTTTTTTTTTTTTTTTTTGCTCTACGCGGGCGTCTCAGTGTCGTGGCCTCTCCCGTTGTGGAGCACAGGCTCCGGACGCACAGGCTCAGCGGCCATGGCTCACGGGCCCAGCCGCTCCGCGGCATGTGGGATCTTCCCGGACTGGGGCACGAACCCGTGTACCCTGCATCGGCAGGCGGACTCTCAACCACTGTGCCACCAGGGAAGCCCCACTCTCCTGTTCTTGAAGCCCTTCCTTGGCTTGGCTCCTGGACACCACACCTGGGGTTTCCTCCTCTCTCACTGGCCCGTCCTTCTCAGACACAGTCACTAGCCCCTTTTTACCTCCCCAAAGGAAGTCTTAAGTACTGAAGGACCCCAGGGCTCCGTCTTCTGCATTCTTCTTTATTGTTATTTCCTGAATGATGTGATTCACTCTCGAGGTTGTAAATACTGTGTTCAGCTGATTCTCATTATTCACAGAAGGTATGTTCGGTAAAGTTGCTGTGAATGCTGAACTAGCTGCTAGTGGACCACAGGGAAATGTCGTCGGTTCCTGCGAGCCTCTGGTCACGTTTCCATCAACTCATCAATATTTGACCTTGTTTTGTTTGTGTTTCTGTATGAAGAAACACAATATATATTTACTACATATTGCTGATTCATTAACATTGACTCATGGCCAACAGCAGTGTGACTCACACCTGAACAAAGCTTGTCTAACACGTATTTAAGGCACATCACAGCCTTCTTGCACTTCGATCACTAGACGGCACTTTAGCGCTGCCCATGAAATCACCAACAAAAAGCACAAAATTACCAAACGTGTGGCACTAAATAGACCATGAGAAGGACACTTGTTTACAGCGTGAGAGCTGATACAGGAAGACAGAGCACAGCCTTGCTCGACCTTGACTGGGAACGTGCATCTCAGTGACTCAGATTTTTTGTGGCTCTACACAGATTTGTGGGTGATGCAAAAGCCCGGCAAGAACTGATTTTGGAGTTACGAATAAATTTAGCAAGTAGGCAAATTCATGAATACAGAATCTGCAGATAATGAGGTTCCACTGCGTATGCCGATCACTCTGAAATGCATATCCTCAGCTTGGACCCCTGCCCTGAACTTGGGCGTTGTTATCCAGCTGGCCGCTGGACAGGAATGTGAATGTCTCATAGACATTTCAAACTGCTTATGCCACAGCCTGAAGTCCTGGTCTCCTCAAACCTGCTCTTTCGGCACTCTCCCCTTTCACTTAGACATTCCATCCTTTTCCAGTTGCTCAAGCAAAAGACCTAGTCACCACGGACTCCTTTCTGTTAAATATCCTACGCGTGCCATCTGTCAGCAGAACCAATTGGCTGCACCTGAAAAATCTATCCAGACCCTGACCTTTCTCACTCTTTTCACCATTACCGTTCTCGTGGCAAGAATTTGGCTTTTTCGGTGTGAGATGGAAGCTGCTGGAGGATTCTGGGCAAAGCAGTGTTTCCCACCACGCTCTCTCCCTGATATTTCTGTTCCAACTACACTGTTCCTTGTTGTTCCTCAAAAACCGGAAGAAAATGAACACTTGTGATCCCCTAGATTCAACAGTTGTTTGCAATGTGCCATAATTGCTTTATGTTTCTGTATGTATGTCTGTGCATGTGTGTTTTATAATGATTTGAGGGTAAATTGCAGATGCTGATACTTCATCCCCAACTTGAGCACACATAGTTAAAAAATAAGAACGTTCTCGTACATAACTTCTATTACCACACCGTAGAAAATTAATATTAATTCGTAATATCCACTATCATCCATATTCGCTTCCTCACTTGTTCCCCAAGTGTCTCTTGTAGCGGTTCTTAACTTGGAACGAGGATGTAGTCAAGATTCACATGGTGCATTTGATTTCATTTCTCTTTAATCTCTTTTAATCTCGAGCTGTCTCATCACCTTTTTTTTTCTTTTACATTTTTGAAGTTAGGAATTTTTTCCTCTCATTCTGCATGTTTGTCAGTTTTTCCTGTTTCTAAATTTATTAGCGTAAAGTTGTTCATACTAATTTTTTGGTGATTTTTTTAAAGGGAAAAATCCGTACTTACGTCACCTTTTTCATTCCACATATCGTTATGCTGCTGTTGTTGTTGTTATGTGTTCTTTATCATTCTTTCCTTTTTATTGATCGGGTTTGCTGGGGATATACCTATTTTATAACTTCGAAAATCAGATTTTAATCACTTTCTGTTTCTCCATTGTTTATGTTCATCTCATTTTCTCCTTTTGGGTTTATTCTAATTTTTCCCCTCACTTCTTGAATTGAATGCTTAACTTATCTCCATTCTTCCCTTTTGTCTAATACACGCAACTGAAGAGGATCAAAGGATGCGCTCCTCAAACGTGGTACTTCGGCGCATTGATTATTTTGAGCTGAAGGCAATTAGGAAACAGCAGATGCCAAAAGAGTTTTTCTCCCTCCCCCTTTCTGCCTAAAATTAGGGCATAAATTCCCTCTCCCCCATGAGGGGAGCAACTCTCATCACCAGATTCCCCATATATTTCCCAGTCATGCCTCCACAATTTATCACCCTTTGTTAAAATGCTGTATAAACCATGTGTCTAACTGCTTCTTGGGTTTTCACTTCTTTTCTGCAAAACCACTGTGTGCTAAAAATTAAAAATATTAATAACGTGTATGCTTTTTCTCCTGTTGATCTGACTTTTGTCGGTTAAATTCGCAGGCCCTCCGGTGCTGAACCTAAGAGGGTAGGGGAAAGTGTTTTTCTCTCTGACTGCAGTCTAGGGCATCAGTATTTCTCTAAGGACCAGTGTATTGCTTCAACTTTTCGCTACAGTGTTTTCATTGTAATTCGGTTCTAAACCTTTTGGATGTTTATTATCATTTCTTCATTGTGCTAATATAACACGTTTTATATAAAATTTTTGTTGACTTGTGGGTTAATATGTGGGCAGTTTGGTAGCTGTTCACATCCGCTTGAAAAGACTGTAGATTCTCTAATTGCTAATGAAGAGATCTCTATCTTTGGGTTCAGGCTTCCTAGTTTTTCCTTTCCAAGGAAACCTCTTTGAATTGAAAACAAAAATTTAATTAGAGAATCTGTCTCAAACAGTGAATTTAATATATTTACATTTGTTTGGATTCATTTCAGCCCACATTATTTTTTGCTTTATGGTTGATAGGTTTACTGTTCTTTTTCTTCTCCTTTCCTGCTGTTTGTTTGGTCAAGTGTGTTTGGGTCTCTTCCTCATTTCTACCCCCGTTCCCACCATCAGTCTTCCTGACGAGTGTTTATTTGGAGCACTTCCTCCTGTGAAGCTATTTGTAGTAAGCACCTCTTCAGTGGGAAGCATTTTTCGGCCTGGATTGTGAAAGTCTTGCATTTGTTTCTGCCAGGCGCCCAGGGATTTCCCTGCCCAGGGTCCACTGTTCCATCAATTTCTCAGCCTAGGTATTCCTACTTCAAAAGGATGGTGCAAATTGGGGGGATTGGTTTTTGTGTTGTTGTTGCTGAAGACTTTACATTCATTTATTTTCCAGTTTTATTTTATTATTTTATTTTTCATGGTTTCTTTTTTCCTTTCCTGGGCTTCCTTACCATATTCCTAGGCTTGGTTGGCAGAGTTTTTCTTTTTTCTTTTGTTGTTTGTTTTGAATTTTGTCTGCTAAATATGAACCTTTGAGGGCTCAGACCTTGTGTGGGAAAGTCTCAGTTACAAATCCCTGTCTCAAGGGGTCCCAAGGCCTCACTGGACACAGAGTCCTAAGCACTGGTTAGGTGAGGGCCTGTCTCTGGGTCTGGCCCTGTCCCCAGCACCCTGGCTCCTTCACATCTGCTCCTGCCACCCTGACCCTGACCTCCAGTTTCCTCTCTCACCCGGGGAGGGGGGTTGCTTTCTTTTCCCTCTGAGCTCCACCATTTTAACTTTTATTTGTTAGTTTCACTCACTCTGCTATTTCTACTGTTTATAATGGGAATGGATTTTTTTTTTTATTATTTTTTTTTTGCGGTACGCGGGCCTCTCACCATCGTGGCCTCTCCCGTTGCGGAGTACAGGCTCCGGACGCGCAGGCTCAGCGGCCATGGCTCACGGGCCCAGCCGCTCCGCGGCATGTGGGATCCTCCCGGACCGGGGCACGAACCCGCGTCCCCTGCATCAGCAGGCGGACTCTCAACCACTGCGCCACCGGGGAAGCCTGGGAATGGATTCTTCTTAGCTTAATCTTATCACCCAGAACCAGTATCATTGATTTCTTGCATGAATACACTGTAAGTATAGTTTAAATTAATTTTTTCCTGTACTCTTGATTTTAGTTTTCTCATTGTTTATAATCTTGGGATGTGCCCCACTCAGTGTAATGCATGTGTCTCTCTGTAGCCTGACTTAAACATCTCCAATGGCTAACGAAGCTCACCCTTGTCCATGTGACATTGGCCATAGAATAGAGTACGGAGGGTTGGGGCGTGAAGTTCAAGTTGAGCACATCAAGGCTTATCTCACCGCATCCCCCGTGGACGCTGGCAAAGCTGTGATTGTCATTCAAGATATATTCGGCTGGCAATTGCCCAATACCAGGTATATGGCCGACATGATTGCAGGAAATGGATACACGTACGTATAAAATTCTTCTCCTTTTTTTTTTGTTTGCTTAAATTCATGTAAATTTCTGTATTTTGTTCCCTTCAAAGGAAATGAAACCAAAAAACCCTGAGTATATTCTGATGTACATTATGTAGTGCAGGTAAATGGAGACTGTCACATACGCCAACTGCTCCCAACCCAATGTCTGGGCTTCAGGTCCTCCTAGGATGGCTAGCCCTGTAGACTTGTTGGACGCTGGGAGAGTTATTTCCCGATGTGAGGCCCTGCGCAGACACCGGTACAGGACACCTAGGGCAGAACTCGCCAGCTCTGAAATGGATCCATTACTTGGCCCTTGAAGCATCTCCACCTGGGGTCAGCTTTCACGCACAGGGCACACGTAGTTATCCTGGTCTGAACACGAACTGTCATGGCCTGATGTGAGTTAGACTGGCTTCCAGAACTGGCAGAGTGAGACCTCAGCTCCCAAAGGCTGTCTCTGTCACATTGTGTGACCATGGCCACCTTTGGTGACTGCTGTCACCTGCTTGCCCCGCACCGCTGTGCTGTTGGTAGCAGCTTCAGTAAAGCACGGAGGAGGGAGAGGAGGGGCCATCCCTGCCAGCCCAGCTTCACTCAGCGAGCCCCGAGTGTGGTGCACCCCAATTCCCTTTGTTTTCTTATTTCTTAAAAAGAGGAGCTGAAAACCAAAGCGTGCATCCATCTCGTTTTCCTACAAAGAGAAACCCATTGAAAGGAAGCACCCCCACTGCCGTGTGATGCAATTTCCTGTTGACTGGAAAGAGGACGTCCACTTGATTTTTCCCTTTTTCATGCCCTCACGTTTCTTCTTGTGGATGAGGCAACTTAACTTTCCAAGGGCAATACCAGTAATGAAAACAATAGCCAGCCCTGATTGCTTTCTGGCTCCGCCAGACCGGGGCCCTAGGGCGTTCCCTGGGTAATTGCCCGTCATCCTTCCAACAACCCGGACAAGGCGGGGCTGTCACTGTTCCCATTTTGATGGTTAGGAAACCGGGGCATGAAGGCGGAGGTCTCAGTTGCCCCAGGTCACCCGCTGCATCGAGGAGATTGGATGGGACGGTGGCTTCCGTTGTCTTGGGTGGGTCCATTAGCTGGAGACGGAACATAAAAATGAGTAAAGATGCCTGTGACTTACAAAGCCTGTCACCCTTATCTAAGTATTTTGCCTTCAGAATAATCCTCTGAGGGTGCACAGCTCTGTTAGATCAAGAAAAAGAGGCTAAAAGTCATTAAGTGACTTGTTAAGGTTTCAGGGCAGAACGGGGCAGTACAGAGACCTGAACTTAGATTCTTCTGACCCAGATTTCAGTGCTCCTCCCACCCCTGCAGGAGAGGTTGTGTTCCTCCATCCATGGCCGTGACCTTTACTTCCGGAACCGGCTCTCTGGCGGGGGCCGCGTTGCCCCACCCCGGGGTTGGTGCGGAAGGAAGGTTGACATGGACCCCGCAAGCTGGCGTGTCTGCTCCGCGGCCCCTTTTAGAGCCTGCATGAGACCAAACCTTCGGGGCAGGACATTGTGCCCTGTTGGCATCCTGGGCGGAGGTTGGGAAATTGCATGGTCATGGTGACTGGGCCGCTCACCAGGTGTGCCCTCTGGCCTGAGGCTAATGCGAAAGGCCAGCTGAGAGGTGCGACTCCTCAGGGGCAGGAGGGGAGCCTGTGTCCGCCCGCCCAGGCCCTCGCCGCCTGGGAACCCTTGTCCTGGGCGTCACAGCTAGCGGGGAGTGTGCACGACCGGGGCCTCGGCATTTCAGACGGGCTGGGCTCTCAGCCCGCTGCCAGAGGCCCTGCACCTTCGGTTGTGAAATCTGAGATGCTCTGGCCTGGAGCCAGTTGGCCTCTTTGCTGCGATCACAGCTGGCCCTTGTGACCACTACCTTTCTTCTCCTGTGGTCCAGAACCGCCAACGTGACAAGTTCTTAATGAACAGAAGCAAATATGGAGTCCCAACAGTTCTGAAACTAAGCAGGATGCATGTCCCTATTTTACAGAACCATTGTTCCAGACTTCTTTGTAGGACAGGAGCCATGGCACCCCTCAGGGGACTGGTCCACCTTCCCGGAGTGGTTGAAGACAAGAGATGCCAGAAGGATCGATAAGTAAGTCCCAAGTACGTTACCAGCCAGCGTGGCTGTCTTGGTGGCGCCCCAGGGCCCCGGGGGGAAAAGGCAGGAGGGAGAGGAGGGTCTGGCTTCCTCGGTCACCCACCCACCTGCCCGCCCTCCCGCCGTGTACGACCTCAGAGGCCACAGCTCGCAGAGTCCTTCCTGAGGCGTAAAGGAAACCGATTTCGTTTAGCACAGTCTTTGCAGCGGAGGGTTGGTTAGAAACCAACAAGTACCCTGCTGGCCAGTAAGTTCACTTGCTTTCCTCTCTGGGAAATGCTTCGTGGCACTGATGCTGAGAGAGCTTCCTTGAAGTACCCGGGGGTCCCATTTTCCTTGACAGTTGGGCTATAGGGGTCCGTAGATCAACACTCCCTCCTTCCCCTCTGGTTGCAGAACCAGTTGAAACAACAGGCAGAGAAGAGAGATCAGAGAACACGTCAGCCCCACTTCTACTCCGCTGATTGGAAACTGAGGCCCCAAGCGCCATCCCCTCCCCCCCAAAACCGCCACCCTCCCACCCCCTGCCTCGGGGAAACTGGGTCTTTAGACCAGACCCACCAGACCAGGACTGTGGTCTTGCCGGGGTCCAGGGAACTGTGGAAAGAAAAGGGGGGGATCCCCCAGGATTGCAGCCTTTTATTAAATTGGCTCCAGTCAGTCCAGAAGCAAGGACCAGAGGGCTCAGCTGCCACTCAGATCCCCTCTTCTTGGTCTGGAGGAATAAGGATGGAGTGGGGAAAGAGGCAGGGATGTTCTCTAGTGCCAAGCTCCTCCTGAACAGGAAGACCTGAGCCCAGGGCAAAGGGTCCCCCAGCCCTAGCCCCCGACTCACCGTGACCAGGCATCCTCCTGAATGCTGTCCTCTCCCATATCACATCACAGCACAGCCCAGCTTCTCTCTCTGCCCTGCTTCCTCCCTTGCCTTCCCCAGGGTGGACTCTGAGATCACTGGGGACCCAACTTCCCACACCTTTATCCATTTCCAGGCCTCCCTCCCAGGGACTCAGACTGCAAGCCCAGGAAAAACAAAATGAAGCAAGAAGTTATGAGTAAAATACAAGTAGAAACACAAGAGACCCCGAGAACCTGTGATGTGAATATGAAATTCAGCTTTGCGTGGAGGGGAATAGTTAGGACATTTTGAGGAAAAGCCTTGTGGGGCTGCCTTCTATCTGTGAGCGCAAATCAGGGTGATCCTTTCTGGAGGGCATTAGAGCACCCAGAGGTACCTCTCCACAGGGGATAAGGAGAGCCACACATTTTAAATCAAAATGAGACATAAAATGGAGACACTAACTTGGAAATTAGACTAAAGTCCTTGTGTCTAGTCAAATATCTTTTGTTTGAAAGAAAACCCATCTTGAATGGTTACTGCTTAAGGATTCATGGAATTTATTGGCTTATAGTACTGAAAAGAGGTAATTTCTGGCTTCAAGCAGAGGTTGGTCTATAGCTCAGAAGGTATCCCCAGGATTCGACCTCCCAACATCCCTCAGCACCCTTGTCTGATGCCCGCCCCATTGTCAGGCAGCATTTGCCTCTGGGTGGCAAGATGGCTGCAGCAGCCCCAGCCTCCCATGGGCTCCTTTCCCAGCAAACCAGCAAAATTCTCGTTTTGTCCTGATGGTTATGACTGGGTCACAAGTCCATCCTTGAACCAATCGTTGTGGCTAGAGATTGCTATGCTGCGATTGGCCAGGCCAGAGCCACATACTCCCTTCCTGGAACTGACCCTCCCAAAGTATATGGACCGAGCATGGGGAAGGGAGTTTCATCCAAAGCTAAGCTCTGGTGTTCCCAGGAAAGTGGGGAATATACTCGGCAACAAAAGGAAGATAGGTTCACTTGAGTCAGTGAAAGAACGTTTATAGAAATGCCCTCTTCCTTCTTGTCCCCTCCAGTTAAGGCAGTTATTCTTAAGATCAAAGCATTCGAGAAAAACTGAAAAACAAAATGACAAAAACTATTCCTTATTCCATTTTATTTTGCAGAATTACTTAATTACAGCTCTTCTAACATTATGAAAATAACTACTTGCACACAGAATGGTATGATACATATGTTTAAATGTGTTCAAAGATATCTTACGATTAAAAGAAAAAGAACGTGCAATAGAATTGCTTTCTCCTTTTTTTTTTTTTTTCTTAATTGCAAACAGACAGCGTTTCTTCCTTATCAGATCCAGCAGAACTTTCCGGGCCGGCCTTGCAGCACTACCTCTATTTTGGCATCGTGCTTCTAGTTGCAGAAGCTGTATGAGTTCCAGACAACCAATTTGCAAACGAACCATTTGCAAGGCCAGAGCCACTGTTCCCCGTCCCCTCGGGCTTGCCTCTTCCTCGTGGCTTTCCAAATACTACCGTGCTCTTTGGGCATGGGAGGAAACAGGCGATGCAGAGTTAGGGTGTCGGGCAGGGAGATGGAATGTGCTGAGTCAGACAGAGCTGGGGAGCTGCCTCCTGATTGAGGCTGCGCCCTGTTGAGAGAGAGGAGATGAAGGAGCTCCCTGGGGCCGGATCTTGGGATCAAGCCCTAGAGCCGCGGTGTGGCCTTGGGCCTTGATCTCTCCTGAGGCTGTGGAAGGCTGTTGCTCAAGATGGTCTGATTTGTGCCACCCTGTCAGGTGGTTGGAAGAGGCTGGGCTTGGCAGGGAGACTTGCTGGGGAGAGATGTCACTTGTTACTCGTCACCCAGGCAGGAGGTGGTGAGGACGGAGCTCTGAAAGTGGGGATCTCAGAACCTCAAGGAACAGCTGCTGAGAAAGCCCTGCTACCACTAGTGCTTGCTGCCTAGTGTACTTTCAAGGGGCCACAAAATACCTCGTTTGTTTTTTTTGGCTGTGCCAGAAGCTTGCTGGGTCTCAGCTCCCCCACCAGGGATTGAACCCGGGCTCCGGCAGTGAAAGTGTGGAGTCCTAACCACTGGACCACCAGGGAATTCCCCTTGAATAACTTTTCTTTCATTCTAGAGAAGTTGACGCGGTCTTGAAGTATCTGAAACAACGTTGTCATGCCAAGAAAATTGGCGTCGTGGGATTCTGCTGGGGTGGAGTTGCTGTCCATCACATGATGATGAAATACCCAGAATTCAGGGCAGGGGTGTCCATCTACGGTAAACCTGCCTTGTGCATTTTTACACAATGAAAACTGGAGGAGGGGTTGAGTGACAAAGGCCACGAGCCTCTTCCCAAACTGAGGGTCCTGGTGTAACACAAACCCCAGTGGAGCAGAGGTGGCCTATCTTAAGGAATTGGTTTTAAAAATCTGAAGGTAGAGGCGGAAGTATGTAATATCTAACCAGAGGGAACCTGGGTCCCGACAGTGTGCCTTTGGGGAAATCCCCTAATCCGAGGTCTCAATTTCTTAACCTAGGATGAAGGGGATAACTTTCTTTCTGTGATGATGTTTAATATCAAGCAATATTTTTATGAGCAATAGCTGTGAAAAGATTTTTCGAAGATATGACTAATTCTCAACTACTCATGCATGCATGCAGTCCTGCACACACACACACTATATATACACATGCATATATGTGTATATATATGAAAACAGGGAAAGGGAAAACCGACTCTAAAATGTAAATAGCAACATAAACATTTCATGCAAACAAACCAAATGTATCACACCAATGACATAAGAACATTATATCTGTGTATAGAAATGGTTACTAAGTGAGGATATGGAAACATCCGACCTTGGCTTTCTTTCATGATAGTATATCCAACAGTTATACTAATGATTCTTATTTGGCTTAATGGTTCCTCACTGCGGTATTTTCACTTACTTTTAGCATTAAAAAAAAGCCCTTTACCTGTTTACTTACTCAAAGGCAGCAGCAAGCTGCCGGTTGCCGCTGTGCACAATGGGGCTGGCAGCCCTCGCGGCGCCTTTGTGTGAATTAGCACAAGCCGCTCCGGAGTGGACTGCTCGCCGGCGCCCCCTCGTGGCCGCCTCTGCGCAGTGCGCGACTGCGGAGCCGGGCGGGACTTGGAGCCCAGGGGCCTCAAAGCGCTGTGCAGCCACCTAACGTGGCCTTCACAGAATAGGGCGGAAAGCGTGGCCCTCTTGCCCGTGGCTCCCTGCATTCTAGAAAGGAGTTACAGCTAAGGGGAGGCTCTCCGGCTTACTTGGCTTTGCTATACTGCCAACAGGAAATGGAAAACATTTTTTTTTCCTCCGTACTGACTGGGATTCTCTATGACCACCCTTGAGTCAGGCTCCGCTGTGAGTCCTCTTTCTGAGGAGGTCCCGACCTTGGGCTCTCTCCTTGGCCCACTGGGTCAGTTTAGCGAGAACTCCCCATCCTTGATATGTGATCAAATTCCTCCTGTTCCCCCCCCCCCATGCCTTGTCACCTGGCCTGCCTTCAGCAAAGGCTTTGTCAAATACTGTCTGGCCAGAATCCCCGTAGCCCGATGATTCCTTAGTCATTTTCCATCCACCGGCCCCCATCCTGCTCTGCGGTGGAAAATCCCACTTGTCCTCGCATTTGGGGTTGAGTTTGGTGTCCCTCCCTCACTGCAAACCCTTGTTGCCGTGGTCTCCTCGAATAAAACCTTCCTTACCGTCTTTGACAAGTGCCAGAATAATCTTTTCTTTATTTAAATAAATTTATTTATTTTATTTATTTAGTTTTGGCTGCGTTGCATCTTCGTTGCTGAGCGCGGGCTTTCTCTAGTTGCAGCGAGCGGGGGCTACTCTTCCTTGCGGTGCGCGGGCTTCTCTTTGCGGTGGCTTCTCTTGCTGCGCAGCACGGGCTCTAGGCCCACTGGCTTCAGTAGTTGTGGTGCGTGGGCTCAGTAGTTGTGGCATGCGGGCTCAGTAGTTGTGGCTTGTGGGCTCTAGAGCACAGGCTCAGTAGCTGTGGCGCACGGGCTTAGCTGCTCCGCAGCACGTGGGATCTTCCCGGACCAGGGAGCGAACCCATGTCCCCTGCATTGGCAGGTGGACTCCCAACCACTGCGCCACCAGGGAAGCCCAGAATAATCTTTTCTTTAGAACTCCTCTCATCTCAGAATGACAGTGGAGTTTGAAACTTTTACTTATTTTCCTATAGGAGTGGGCACACTCAAAGTTGTCTGAATCCCCAAAGTCCAACATGCTTTTGACTAAATGATCTCTAAAATTCTGAAGGCACTTTAGAAGGATGAAAACTAATTATTATGAATGACCTGCTGGGCCCCGCTGCCGTGCCCAGGGACTTCACACACGTGGTCTCCTCTGAGCACAAATACCCCATCAAACCCTGACGTCAGAACCTTGGGGCTTGAGTAAACTGTGAGAAACTTCCAGAACAGCGGTGGTCAGATGGTCCAGATTAGAAAGTTATCACCTCTTGGTAAATGAAGACACGTCCCAAGAGGGAGCATTTTTCAGGCTGCTGCGTATCTTTACCTGCCAAGCAGCCGGCCAGGTCTACAGCCGTCATTTAATGGCCTGATTCCTGGTGAGTGAGGTAGAGAGAAGGGAGCTCAGACTCAGTAACCTCTTTGAGCCCAGTTTTATAGAACAGGCCACTTTTGTGGAATTGCTAAAAAGAAGAGACACAAAACCCCCAAAGCATATGTTTTCCTTTGAAAAATCTAACTCACATCGTTTTCTGTGGCACATGTATGGGAGTCATACCCTGTGTCCCTGTCCCGCCCCCATTCTCCAGGCATCATCAAAGACTCTGAAGACGTGTACAAATTAAAGAACCCCACGTTGTTCATTTTTGCTGAAAACGATGCTGTGATTCCTCTAGAGCAGGTAAGTTGGCATCTTAACTCTTCTCGTCTCTGTGTTTAATGGCAGGACTTGACATTTTGGGGAAAACATCCCGAAGGATTCATTTGTTGCTCCAAATACGTTTCAACATTAAAGTTTTAAAGGTGTGTTTTATCGGGGACTTTGAGGGGGTCTGTAACCCCTTAAGTGCTCCTGCCATGGCTGGATGGCTGGTTACTTCCCTGCCCATGCTCCCTCCGCGTGGAACCCATGAGTTATCATAAGATCTCTGTCCTTAAAGACACAGCTCTGTTTGTTTTTTTAATTAAAAATTTTTTTTTATTGAAGTATAGTTGATTTACCATGTCATGTTAGTTTCAGGTGTACGCCACAGTGATTCGGTTATACATAAAAAATATATATATATACATATATATGTATATATTTTTTCAGATTCTTTTCCCTTATAGGTTATTACAAAATATGGAGTATAGTTCCCTGTGCTATACAGTAGGTCCTTGCTGGTTATCTATTTTATATATAGTAGTGAAGACACAGCTATGTTAAATCCAGTATGTTGATAAGGAAAAGGCAGATGGAAACTGTGGTTCAAAAGCAGTTGTTTAGAAATTACTGTTGTTATTCATAACTGATATATTTTATTGATATGTTTTAAACAACTTATACCTGAATCTATGAATTACATATTGAATACATTGAATATGGTATATGCAAATAGACTGAAGTATATATTGAATAATATATAAATATATTAATACAATTTCAAATAATTGATGTATCTTTAAAAAAAGTATTTTATTTTTATTTATTTGGTTGCACCGGGTCTTAGTTGTGGCACGTGGGCTCCTTAATTGCAGCACGCATGTGAGATCTAGTTCCCTGACCAGGGATCGAACCCGGGCCCCCTGCATTGGGAGTGCGGAGTCTTAACCACTGCACCACCAGGGAAGTCCCCTGATGTATCATTTTTATATCGCTCTGAATTCTCTCCTTTGTCAGAGGTGCGGACTGTGCCGATTTTAAAATTAAAAGTGAAAAATTCATGATAGCTATGGAACTTAATTTAAAGCACAGATGTTAAAGCTCTTTGATAAGCATTCAGGGAAGATTTGGAGAATGGAAAATATTGCTAGAGGGTTGAAGTCCTATCATCATGAAATCTTTTGCCAACCAGGTCTCTTTGCTGACTCAGAAGATGAAAGAAAACTGCAAAGTGGAATATCAAATTAAAACGTTTTCTGGGCAAACGCACGGGTTCGTGCATCGCAAGAGAGAAGATTGTTTGCCTGAAGACAAGCCCTATATCGATGAGGCGAGAAGGAGCTTGCTCGAGTGGCTGAACAAGTACGTGTAGCCAAGGCCAAGGGCAAACTTTCTCAAAATAGCTCACATCCAGAAATTTGCTTTGAAATGCTTAGATCATTTGATTTCATTTTCACTTTACAGAAGATGAATCAAGGAATCCTGAAATTCATCTGAAACACAAATTCAGTAGGAAAAGTTAATGTATGAAATACTTTAACCTTTAACATGTGCATAAAGAAAAATTTTAACAACAGGTCAGGACCTGAAGAATTTGGATGGTAGAGTAATGTGCTAACTATTAGTAAAAACCTAGAGCTATCCAGGGACCAGCTCACAGATCAGGCATGGCCTTCCGGCCTTGAACTGAGCACATCCTCTAAAACGAATAATATGGCAAAACCGTGAAGAGCCTGAAATGTAAACTCAGGTAAAGCCCACCTTAATTGGACTTTTATCTCTGTCTTAATACAGATGAATTTGTCATGTTCATATATTGCACTATGAGAAATTTTGAGATTAAAATAAGGTTTTAATGACTGACCTAATCATATCAAGCTAAAGACTTAATTTTTGAATCTGTGGCTTTTTCTAAAAGCTAATAAAAAACGATGGATGAGAGTTGCCATCCAGCTCCCTGCTAGGCAGTGGTGTTTCAGACAGTGACGTTTTCGGGTCCCTGGGGCTGGGGTGGCATCACAAATCTCTCCTGTGTTCAACCAGAAGGGTGGTGTCAAGGGTAAAGTTTCAGTTTTTACATTTAAATTAGTTAAAATCACATCAAATCGAAGGCCCAGCTCCTCAGTAGCCCTCCCAAGTCAAGCCTTCCATAACCACGGGTGGCGGGTGGGAACCGCATGGGGCGTGCGTGCCTGCAACGGTCAAGCCACTTCACGTGCTGTAGCTGCGTCCTGCTGATGCTGTTAACCTCATCATCCCCCACGTGACGGCCCAGCGGTCGTCCTTCTCAGTCCCGGCCCAGAGGATCTCTCTACCTGGCCAAGTGCTCACGACTAGAGCACGTAGCCATCCTTCCCGCTGGCCTGCAGGCTCTGCAGATGCTGAAGGGCTACCTTGCTCTCCACCGGCCCGGCCCTGCAGGAGGCTCTCACCAGGTGGGGCTGCGGGGAGGGGGCCGGCTTGGGTCCTGGGTGGGGGGTGGGCTTTCAGCCCAATGTGCATGGCTGACTGGGGGCCGTTTCTTGTCAGGGCTGGGGCTCCGGGAGGGAAATCGGGGAAATTTCTCGTCCGGAAGCCGGGGAGCAAGAAGGTCCCGGCAGCCTCAGGGAGCCGCCCCTCATCTTCCGTGGTCGCTGGGCCTGCAGAGGCCCCGGGAAGGGGTCCCGGGCTGGGCCAGAGGCCGGGCAGCTGTGGGTGGAGTGGAGAGGAGGTGAAGGCGCGGGGAACCAGGCTGGCTGTAGAGAAAATGAGAGGCGCGAGGGAAGAGCCCAGGACTCAGGACCCAGAGGGGCTTGACTTGTTCTGCTTTTTAAGGGGAGCTACTCGGTGGAAGGTGCGAGGGGGTTGAAGGTGCAGTGGAGAGGTTCTGTCAGGCACGGGGACCTCAGCTCTCAGGGTGAACCTGTCCAAGAGCCCTGACTCACCTCTGCTCCATGCCCACGGCTGCTGGAGGGGGCTCCCATCACTGTCCCTCCAGGGGCCAGGCTGGAGTGGCCGCCTGAAATAAGGCGCCTGGCTGTGCTGAGAGGAGAGCACCCTGGAGGGCCCTGCATGGCTCGTCAACGCTCTGGCCTGGAAGTGATGCTTCTCTCCCCTCACTGGCCTGAGCTGCTCACACGGCCCCGCTGGTCACAGAATCTGGAAGCGCGATCCTGTCGGGTGCCCAGAAAGGGCCACGTGTTGGTGAGGCTCACTCGTGACTACCTGAGATGGGGAACTGAGGGAGCAAGCTTGAGAAGAGTTGGAATCTAGGGTAACACCCCCCCCCCACACGACAGGAGTGTATGAGTTTCCTACTGCTGCTGTGACAGATGATCACTAACTTTGTGGCTTAAAGACAAATGTATTATTCCGTCAGCTCAGCTGTTTTTTCTGCTCTGGGTCTCACAAGGCCAAAGTCCAGCTGCTGGCTCGTTAGGCTCCCTTCAGGAGGTCTGGGAAGGATCCACTTCCAAATACAGCTGACCCTTGAACAGGCCTGGACTGCGTGCGTCCACTTGCAGGTGGGTATTTTCCAACAGTAAACACTGCAGAGCTACACGATGCGCGGCTGGTTGAATCCTTGGATGTGGGACTGAGTGTATGGAGGGCCACAGGGCCGGCTGTAAGTCACTCAGGGGTCTTCACCTGCACAGGTGGGCGGCGCCCCTAACCCGTGGTGTTCAAGGACCAAGTGTGCACCCGTTTTTGCCACAGCCGTCCCTTGCAGTTCGGGACCGAGGCCCCGTTTCCTTCCTCGGCCCCTTCAGGCCTGTCTTCGGGGCCTGCACACGGTCCCTGCATCTCAGGGCCAGCAGGGGGGCATCCAGTCCTTCGCGCCTGCACCTCCCTTCTGTGACCACGAAGGGCTCCTGTGATATCACGGGGCTCACCTGCATCACCTCCCTCTCTTAAGGTCAGCTGACTAGTACTTCATGCCGTCTGCAAAGTCCCTTCACGGCAGCACCTACATCAGCGTGATTGGATGACTGCACAACCAGACTGAACCCTGGTTTGGAATCCTGCCTGCCACCGGGAGGGGGGTGGAGGGGCTGGCCAGATGACCATGGCCGCGAGCACAGAGGCCGGAAGTTCACACCATCAGCTTCAACCGCCCTTGAAACGGGTCAGGATCATACAATAAGTCTTGGTAAGTGCAGATTTTCAGCGCTGTATGAACGAGTTTATTTCAACGAGTGAATGGTGCAAACTACGCAGCGTCTCTTGGCAATGACCGGCATATCATGAGGATTTCAGGTGCTAATGCAGTAATTCTCAAACGTTTTGATCTCAAGATCCCTGTACGCGCTTAAAAACTTATTGAGGACCCTCCCCCCTCCTCCCAAGGGCTTATGTTTTTGTCAGTTACACCCGTTGGCATTTAGTGTTAGAAAATAAAACTAAAAAATTAAGGCAAATATTTATTTTAAAATAATGAACACACGTTAATATACACTAGTTGGAAAACAGTGCATATTCTGTTTTAGTCTCTTCCAAAACAGAACAAGTGGTAGTTTCAATAAACTTTTCATTCTGTTACGTTGGTCCACCTACACAAGAACGAGACCGTAATATACTGATGATTGGAAAACACTAGCTTACTGAGCCACGCACAAATACCATCAGTCGTTGCTGGCGGGGGTGGGGGGAGAAAGAGGGAGACTCCAGAGACCCTCCCGGAGCCACAGTGAGCAGGTGGCTGCCGCCTACAAGCACTCTCACCAGACACCGGACCCGTCGGCACCTTGATCTTGGACCGCCAGCCTCCAGAACTGTGTTGTCTAAGCCACCCGGACTACGGTACTTTTGTTGTAGGTGTTCCACTGAAGTGACAGGGTCACAATTCATTTCTGAGCAGCCGTCTGTCACGCAGACGTGTGAGTAACCGGCTGTCAGTCACATTTAAATAAAGACAGTGTCCACAGGGAGGGGCCAGTCCAGCTGAGGCGGCTGCCATGCCTGTTACGTGAGGTGCTTCACACACTTGCTGTGTCGAGCGAGCACCGAGACGCGTTGTACTCAGGGGCCGAAATCTAATGACTCAGTGGCTGGCACTGCTTCGAGGTCACCCTTCAGTGGCAGCAGCTTTCTAAGCGGGTGGTGGTGAGGAATACAGCTTCTAGCACCACCACCCGATCCCTACTCACGAGTTTTACCCGTCACTGCTTCTGCACCATCAGTGCAACTGTCAACACGGTAAAAACGGCAAATCAGCTCTTAGAAACTACTGTTGGCCTCACAGCCCCTTGAAAATCGCTGTTATCACCTACGTAAGACGTTACAACAGCACTCAGGACCCAGCATGTTCCAGGTGCCCTCGCTGCTGCCACTGCGTTCCTCCAACGCTCCCCAAGGAGCCACCTGTCTTTGGTGCCCTTCTTTCCTGGCACTTCAGATGACCCGCGTCTGCCTGGCTATCCCCAAGAAGCACCTGAAATGCAGAAACACTTCTCCACGCCTAGTAGTACTTCAATTATTTGTTACTTCGTTACTCCCATTCCCCCCCCCCCCGCCCCCTTTAGTGGAGCTGTTTCACCACGAACAAAGAAAGAAAGGATTCAAGACCTTCGGTCACATACAACCCACTAGCCTCTCAGCCCCTGCAGAAGCGTTTGTATTTCTGAGTGGTTGTTTATAATTAAAGACCAGGCCACCTAACAAACACTGAATAGGGAATTCCCTGGTGACCCAGTGCTAGGACTTGGCGCCTTCACTGCTGGGGCCCGGGCTCGATCCCCGGTCGGGAACTACGATCCCGTAAGCTGCACGGTGCAGCCAGAAAACAAAACAAACTAAAGGACAAACAAACAAACAAAAACACTGAATAAAGCCGCAAGTGCAGGAACTGGGAATCAACAGGACAATGCTGGGCCCTGCGTGGGAATCCGGCTTCAGGGTCAAGTGCCTTCACTGCTCTTGATACACACAGGATGAGGTGTGTGCTCCTGATACACACGGGGTCGGCTACAATACAAGGGATATAGACTCGACCAGCCATTTGGAACTGGAAGATAGAAGGTAACATGGTGCCCTGAAGAGGTGCTTTTACCGGAAAACATCAAAAGCTTGTGAAACAACATGTCTACGAGTTTGTTCATAGCCACATAGTTTCTCTCAACCAAAACCAGCAGAAGCATCTGTGAGGTCCACTCTTTGGAGGAGCGGTTTCGTAGCTCTTTTCATTCAACCACAAACCCCTTCTTGTGAGACTGGTCCAAAGCAAGTTGCTGTATGTCCTTTATAGGCTAGAATCCACCCTTGTAAATCAACTCACCTGAACTACTAGGTCAAGACATTTATCTAAGTGGGTCTAAGTCTGACACGATCCCAAACTTGACGCACTCTGACGCTGCACCCAGGAAGCAACAGTGTAAGTGATGACAGTGCCACTTCACAATCCATTTCACGATGAAACGTGTGCCAGGTTGTATGTTCATTAGGGTGAATGATACTGGCGCTTCTACTACGCTGCCTAGCGAAACCACCAATGTGTTAACGCAGAGAAAACACGACGACCCAATAGATAGGACTGGTCAGCACCCAGGTCCCCAGGAGAAGGAACCCTGGATCGTTTCCTAATTCTATGGAACCTGACTGGTCCAAATCCTCTCCCCCTGGTGGCACAAGAGTGAACTTTATCATCACGATTCTCTACGAAACATCCTTTTAGAGAACCAAACAAGCCAATGGGGAGAGGGGAACTCTCGAGTTAGACTGCCAGGGTTTGACTAAGCTCTACCATGTACTGGCCAGAAGAGGCTGGCAGATGATCAAAACTCACCTGTAGGATGGGAATAACAAGAAAACTGTCTCCTTTACAAGGTGGTGAGAACAGGTAAAGTTCTCAGAACACACCTTGGCCTTTGGTAAGGGCTATGTCACTGTTAGCCAGTATTATTTTAATAAGCAGAATTAATTCAATACCAATCTACTCATACATGGTCATTGCAAGGTATTTCCTCCCACTTAACCCATTTTTCTACATTTCACTCTAACCTCTACTCGTTCTGTTCCTCTGATAAGAAAACGCCAACAGGGTTCTGAATCGCCCTTCTAAGCACCTGCAGGTGGTGCAAGAGCCTGTGCCCACTCTGGGCTTCTCTGTACACATGCTGGCCTGCGCTTAGGGTGGAGCCAGGGCAGGATAACGCCAAGGGGACTACGTGAAGGTTACGCTGTTAACACGGTCTCAGTGGCACAGTAATAACGCCCTAGCTCACGTCGGTGTAACCTAAAAGCACGTTAAGACATCCCACAGTCGTTTGGTGGATACTCACCTCTGACGGGTCTCTACAGTCAAAGATCCCACCCATTTACACAGATGCAGCATTTAAATAAATAGGACCAAGCCCATACTTCCTCAGTGTTAAAATAAATCTTGAGAACAAATGGAACATTTAAAGCTGTTAAATACAGGTCCTACGGCTTATTAAAAAAACAAGGAAAAAAAAAGAATAAAAAAATCAACTCAAACCCCTTCAATTAAGGCATTTGATGAATGTTACAATGAATGTTTCTTAACTTGAAGAGCAGAATATAAAGGCTGTTTAAAGAGTTCCCTTTAATAGCAAATACAAAAACCCTGTGAGATCACATCTCTACAATTCCAGGTCTCTGAACAAGTCAAACTATTGCTACCGAACAGCTACTGTTGTTATAGCACCTACAGTGTCTAATGAAGGACACAGTAATAAATAACTGTAGATCATCACGAGACACCCATTTATTTAATCACGGTAGTGGATCTTACTTCTACATTTTATTCTAAATTCTTTTTTTATTCTTCAGATTCTCCAGGCTTACGGATGTCATCAATCTTCAAAATCATTCTAACCACTTGTGTTGCAAGAGAGATCTGCTGCTTTTTGCCAATCAAGGTTTCTATGACGTGTTGTTGCTTCATATCTGAAAAACACATATAAATTACTATAAAACAGCATACATATTTATTACTAATACCTTGCTCCAATTTATGGAATTAGAGTAAAACTTAAGAAACACAAATTTGGAAGCCACTAGTACACTTCCACTGCTTCCCAGGACATTCTGGAATGTGAGCCTGGCTTCCAGAGAGCTGTGGGGACAGGGCCTCCTCAACCACAGGCTGAGTTTCTCAGTGACCTGCCGAAAGGGGAATCGCTCAGCAACACCTCATCCCACAGCACACCCAATGCCGTCACTTACTGATAGTAAGCCCGATGTGACCGTGCCTGAAACGTAAAGTGACTCCAACGAAGACCTGGGCATTCAAGTTAAAGGAACTGAAATATGTGTCTGACAAGGAGTTGCTGCTGTTACTCAACTCCTTGGGCTGCTAACCTAAAACCCAGAATATACCTACAGTTCTAAGTAAAAACAGAAGAAAACAAAACACAACACAACACCAAGGGCTTCCCTGGTGGCACAGTGGTTGAGAGTCCGCCTGCTGATGCAGGGGAGGCGGGTTCGTGCTCCAGTCCTGGAAGATCCCACATTCCGCGGAGCGGCTGGGCCCGTGAGCCATGGCCGCTGAGCCTGCGTGTCCAGAGCCTGTGCTCCGCAACGGGAGAGGCCACAACAGTGAGAGGCCCGCGTACCACAAAACAAACACCAACTGCTGGAGACTCTGTGGTCAGGACTAACTGCAGAACCCCAGAGACGGCCCCATCAGGAATCACTGGGAACCACCAGGACCACCGTTCCAACACGCTAAAGCTGCGCTACCTTTTCAGCAGATGAACTATGCGAGTGCTACAGAAGTTACAGTACCTCCCATTTCTAAAACACCCTGGACTTTATGGGACACGACCACAGAATCAGCTGTAAACCGAAAGTCAATTTCAGAGCTGTCTTATAGGTCATACAGAACCCACACCGACAGACATTTGTGTAAAAAAGGTAAGATGGAAATTATTTTCTAAAATGGAAGTCACCTTTGGAATAAATACCACACTGCAGCTTTTTGTTATTAAAATTAGTTGTAGGTTGCTAAGACCAGCAGTCTAACAATTCCCAAGGTAATTAAATCAAATGTTCTAAAATTCAGGACCTGAATACCTGAAGTGTGTTTAAGTATTTAAAAAGACAGGATAACACGCAGCACGTAATGTTTCAAGTCGAACCACAGCCCCAGAGCGGTGATGGTGCCTCACCGTTTGTTCCCCTGTGCATACAGTCAATCCCGAGGGCAGGGTTCATCTCCTTCACTTGTTTGGCTCGGACTTCGGTCATAGTCTGGATGGGATTCATGCCGCTGTTTTCGGCAAGGGCCATGGGGATGACCTCCAGAGCGTCGGCGAAGGCTCTCATGGCGTACTGCTCCAAGGTCGGGCACTGGAAGGGCACACGGTTACGGTCAGCGTACTTGGCCAATGCCCCCCGCCAGCAGCTATTTGGAAACATAATTAAATCGTGTACTTTGAAAAACTAACTCATAAAGAATTCTAAGGACAGACCGTCCTATGAAAACGTCACTACAGGATAAGGATGGAGAAGGTACATGTGTGAGAAGTCGGAACAGGTCAGCCCTTCCTGCTGTGCCTGCAGGTACGACGTCTAATTCTGAATTTCAAGTAACATTAAGAGTGCAGAGATTTGCTGTTGAGGCTGCAAGGTCTGAAAAGGGCTGAGACACGCTGGTTTGTGGTAACCCGCACTCGAGTACACGGCACGAGAATCGACGCAGATCAGACGCCTGGGGTCTAGCATCCCCGCTGCACAGTCTGTGACGGGTCTCGCTCACCTTGTCGGCCTCCTGGCTGACGGCCAGAGCACAGGCTATTTCAGCAGCGCCTCCGCCGTACACCACGCGGTTGTCACGGATGAGGTTCCGGATGACACACAGAGCATCGTGAAGGGATCGTTTGGCTTCCTCAATGATCTGGGGAAAACAATTTTGCCTAAGTTAACGTGATCACAATCTAATCACTTTAGAGCCGAATACCGTGCACCTGGGGTTTAATCTAAGTGCTTGCTGGGTACTGGAAATATTCCTACCTCATCCCCAGTAATATCCTTCGTTAAAAAGACTGGTGCCAGAAAGTTCTTTGCCAGATGGGTTTTTATCTATTCTACTTTTCCTCCCTATAATGTAGTTAAAAAACCCCAAAATACAGGGCAGCCAGGGACTCATTCCAGGACCTATGCCCAAGTGAAGGGGGTCAAACAAAAACGACAAAGAAACACCCTTACAATGAGTCTTACTCATCTCGATGCACTAAAAACCCATTCCTGGTGAATGAAGAGCATGCCTATGGTTACCACTCAGGTTCCCCATTTATACCTATGAGACAGAGGAAAGGCAAGTGGGCCTCGTAGACCCAACAGTGGACACGGTCTTCAGTATCTTACGTTGTGACGTGTCCTTTTTTTCCCCGGCTGCACCGCACGGCTTGCAGGATCTTAGTTCCCTGACCAGGGACCGAACCCAGGCCCTGGCAGTGAATGTGCTGAGTCCTAACCACTGGACCGCCAGGGAATTCCTGACGTGTCCGTGCTTCTCTAAGAAAGATGCTATCATCTTTCTTAAGGTAACTGTGTCTCAGTTAAGTACATTATGGGAAAAGCCAAATCACGTTCCAAATTCTGAAAAAATGTAGGACAAACAACTGTGTTCTCACCATCTTATTTCCTCCTCTGATGAAAATGGTGACGGCTCTGGAGTTCTTGCACTGCTCGATGACCAGCATCTTGTCTTTAGTGGTCCCGAATGAAATTTCCTTCACAAGACCCGCAAAGCCCAGCTTCTCGGCCGTGAGCTCTGAGAACCTCGGGACGATGCGGCCGCCCGTGGCAATGGCGATCAGCTGACCGGCAGGCCGGGGGAAAGGAAGAACAGGCTGGTGAGCGGGGACTCTCAGAATCGCACCACGGAGGAGCCACACTTGACCCACGAGCGCCGTGTTCAGTAGAACCTCTGCCCCAGCCTGGCCCAGGTTTCAAAGTCTGCCCCGAAAGCCTGGCTCACTGAGCAAGGTTCCGAAGAGCTGGGTGTCCTGGTCAGGCTGCGGCGGCCCAGCGCCATGACCCCGTGCGCAGCCCTCAGCTCCCCACCCGTCCCCACCACGAGCAGCCACAAGGCCACGTGTGCCGGGCTACGGACCACGTCCGCAATGGCTCTCAGTACTGATGGGGCTGACAGTGAAGTGGGCAGCCTGTGCTCCTGCCTCAGAGTGCCTACGAGACAGCCAGGGAGAGAGGGGAAAGCGTCTCCAAGTGCCGTGAAACATCAGAAACACATATAAAAATGGTGACAAAGACTCTAGCGTTCTCCTCTCCCCAGCGCACCCTCCTCTTATCTGTGGAGCCCTGGCAGTGTGCTGACTGCAGGCGAGCGAGGTCACTGGAGCCTCACGTACAGAAACGCACCGTAAGCTCAACCCGTGTTCACAGTCTCTTCACAGGGAGCCTCCTACCTCGATTTCAGGGCCTCCGACCCAACGAACCGCAGGCAGGTTATTCTGAAGAAGTAAATGATTTGCTTCGTCGTCAAAGCCCCACTGGCAAATGGCTAGGTTGGCGCCAGTTTCTTTAATCTGGGGAAAGAAATGCCGCAATCATGTTAATAAAAAGTAAGTACTCCTTGAGCTCTTCTGTTTGAAAAACGGTGAGAAACATAGCTAGGTGTGTAGGTGGGTGCATTAAAATAATGCACAGAAAAGAGAAGAAAAGAAATACCCAAATGTCTACCTTCTGTCATCTCTAAACTCTAAATATTGAACATGTATCAACGGGAATCACCTCATTTTTAAACAAAGCTTTAAACGTTAGCAATTCACGTGAATGCCACCGTTACAAGTGTAGCAACACGAGGCACGTCAACAAGGCCAAAACCCTGCCCCCCGGAAACCAAGGTCACAGCTCTGTGTTGCCACGAACACCTATGAAGCAGTTTATTCGTGTGTGTGTGTTTAACAAAAGTTGAATCTTGCGATACAATTTTCTGTAGCTTGCTTTTCGCACTTGAGTAGGCTATCCTCCGTGGAAGATACAGGCTAATTTACAGGCCGACAGAGGTGACCCTGATTCTAGCACTACCTTCCCCCGCCCCCAATGCCACAAACAGCTAAGTGGCTCCTCCCGGGACGGCGGCAGTGATCGGTACTGTCAATCCCTCCCCAGGCGGTAAGGACTATGCCGTGTCCCACAGCTGCCATTTCACTCCTGTCTCCACCCACCCACCTGGTTCTCCCCCTCCTCCCCCGCTTCCCCGACCCTCTGGAAGCGTCCAGTGGCCCTCTGGAATTGAGCCCATCGCCAAACTCCTTCTTGGCAATGTTCCCTTTCCATTCTGGCTGTGATCGAACGCTGGCGTCCCCTGAAAAACCAACACGCCACGCCTCCTCCTCAAATGGCTGTTTTCCCTCCCACCTGCTCCAAACAGGAGGGGCCCTTGCCTCTCCCGGCCACCCACAGCGTCCCTCTTTGGGTCACACTCTCATTCCTGACAGTGTTGGCATCCAGCCCCATCACCACTCCTGTCAGCATTCCTGGCAACCTGCACACCTATCGACACGGTCCACCTGACCCCCTTGGCATCTTGGTTCCTGTCCTCTTTTCCTGCAGGGCACCTTGGCCAGCACTCCCATGGCTACCCTAGATAGAGCCCAGGTAACAAGCTTTCATTTACAACCCTCTGCCAGCATACCCAACCCCTCAGCCTGCTGTTCCCAGCCTCAGGGCCTTTGCACATGCTGCCCACGCCCACCTCGCCGCAGCCTGGAACGCTCCTCACCCAGCCATGCGGCTCTCACTTCTCTGAGGTCTCTGCCCACGTGCCACGCCCCCAGAGGCCCTCTGACCAGCGTCTGTAACAGTCCCCCGACCCGCTTTCCCCTATTCTGCACCCTAGGAGCAAGCGCTCTGCTTTGTTTACTGCGTATATCCAGTGCCCACGACAGCGTCTGGTATGTACTAAGCAGAGAGATATACCATGAAAGCATAAATGAACTCAACTATTCCCCCCTCCCCTCAGAAACAATGGAACAGGTTCTAGTTTGTTTGCTATGATAATGTTTCAATAGAGACCCATGTTCATGCATCCCTGAGTGCTGGTGTTTAAAACTCCCAAGGACAGAGTCCCCAAAAGAGGAAACCGTTTCGTCGGAGAGCAGGCACGTGTAAAACGTTAATAGCCAGAGAGAAAGTTAAGTATTTATAAAATAAAACTCTTGACTTGTTGAAGCAATGAACTGGGATGACTATGACTGCATTCTGGTTTGATTTCGGTTACTCAGCAACTCTTTTGTCTGAAAGTTATACTTGGAAGTCTCAAACATGTGGTAAGCCACACTACAACTGTTCAAACCTGGCACACACTAGCTCAGATGTGCCCAGGAGAATAAGCACATAAAATCGAAAGTGCAGCTCCAAATACACAGGCCGAGTCGTTCATGCGCCCCAGACACGTTACCATTTTAAGACTTGCCCCCTTATGCCGTCCTGTGCCATTTGATTTTTTTCTCACTGTGAATGTTTATCCATTTGATAATTTAAAAGTAAAGGAGGGGCTTCCCTGGTGGCACAGTGGTTAAGAATCCGCCTGCTAATGCAGAGGACACGGGTTCGAGCCCTGGTCCAGGAAGATCCCACATGCCGCAGAGCCACTAAGCCCGTGTGCCACAACTACTGAGCCTGCGCTCTAGAGCCCGCGAGCCACAACTACTGAAGCCCGTGTGCGTAGAGCCCGTGTTCCACAACAAGAGAAGCCACCGCAATGAGTCGCCCCCGCTCGCCGCAACTAGAGAAAAGCCCGCGCAAAGCAACGAAGACCCAACGCAGCCAAAGATAAGTAAGTTTATATATACAAAAAATAAGATTTAAAGAAAAAATAAAGGAAAGAAGCCTATACCTTTAATACCTTATTTGTAGCCACATAAAGTAGCAAGATTAACACAGACCAGCACCACATGTATTCACTTCCTGGAGCTAACTAACTGCACCCTTTCAAAGTTTTAAATTTCACCAAGAGCCACGGTAAGACTTACCTGCCGAATCATCTCCTCAAACTTCTCCTTCTCATATTTCTGAAGGGCTTTAAAATCTTCTACAGACGTCACATCCAGCTTATGCTTCGTCTTTGGTTTCGGCGGTTCAAACGGACATGTTAAGATGGCAATCTTAGCATCTTCCACTTGCTACAGTGAGAGACAGAAACGTTATGAACAAACCAGTGGGCTAAGGAGGGAAAAGCCTGAAGCTGCAGAAGGCGCTGACTCACTTTGGGCATCTGCGGGTGACTGAAATCCTTGTCCACGATCACGCCCTTGATCAGCTTGGTGTCCTCCAGCCTCCCGCCCACTTTGCCTTCTACTTTGATGAGCTCGAAGTCAACGTCTCTGCGCTGCATGTCGGCAACAGTGAGGACGGCGTTCACGGCAATCTCGGCCATTTGTCGGTGACAGCTGTTAACCCTGAAACACATGAAACAAACCTTTCACGTTCACTGAACAGTGACTGCAACCAGAGCACAACACGTGATGTGGTAACTCATATGACACAACGTACTGTGACCCACAGATACTGTACAAAAAGAATGCCACCACGACCTTCACTTTCAACCGTCTGGAGCAGGGATTCTTAACCTGGGATGCAGGGACCCCCAAAGGGAATCATAACCTGGGATGGGAAAATAATTCCATCTTTATTTTCACTAACAATAACTGAAATTTACTATTTCCTTCCATTATGAATATACGTAAGGTAAGAGACCACTGAAGTATGGCAAGAACCGAAAATTTACCAAGACTGCCACTTTTTAATACTATTAACATCCTGAAGTCCAAAACAGAATGGGAGAGCGATGAAACCACCAAGGAGAAGCCAATCTCATCCACAGGAGGTGCAGCACTTAATGAGAAAGGCCTGACCATATCAGTTACAGAGGGGGGACGTTTTCTTTTCTGAAAGTTTTGAAACATCGGAAAAGACTGCTCAGTAATTTTAATTTGATTCTGGAGAAACCACAAGGGAACTCTAGTACTTGAAATACAGTGCCTGAAATCTTAGGTCACCTAGAACAGATAACCATGAAACTAAAAATACCGTGTGACCTAAGTAACTGATATACAACGTTTTGCTCTATGTTGAGGATATCTGGCCCTCGTTAATCCATTTGGACATTTTCTATAGTAAAGACCTACACATACTGGGGTTTTATAAAGACTTGCAAATAAAGCAGGGTCAACTTAGAAAGCAATAATAACACACGATTTGTGCACTTCAAGAAAGGGTAATGCCTGCTTCCCAGGAGAAAAACAATGCTGTCCTTGTGACAGAGGCCACTCTGGGTAGTCACCCTTGCCCCGGAGCTGTCTCAGCTCAGACCTGCAACAAGGGGACAGCTGGCATCACTGAAGACTTCTTTGCTTTAACACAGTGCTGCAGTGGATGCCTTTCCCCGAAGGCAGAAAGCAGCAGACATTTTTGTAGTACTTCCCCTGACCTCTAAGTTGAGACCATGTCTTCCTTCTTGGTACAAATTAAAAAATTTCTCAAATTGATATGGATAAGAAAAACAGCGTAATAAGGCACCTTACACTGGATTTTTATGCTACATTTTTACAAGAGCCCACGAGTCTCTACCGTTGTTCAAAGTAAGTGTGTCCTGGGGCTGACGCTGCTTTGAGTCTCTGGGGCAACGACTGTGTCTTGAGTCCCCAAGACTTGGCAGCAGGCCTGGCACACAGTCAGTACTATGTAAATGTTCCAAACGTAAGTCACTTTCAGCTTAAGTCAAACTTCAAGACTGCCCCTTCATACTAAATCAAAATTCTGGATCATTAACTTGCTTGTTGAATGAATAAAAGCAGAACTTTCCCACTAAAAGGCTTCCTAGCAAAGAAATGGTAGAAAGAAGTGCTATGAAAAATTAATATATCCCACTAGTAGGACCTTTTGCTAACCCGTCCTATCCTGCCAAATTAAAGAACTCTATAGTTTCCAAATACTGTCAAGAGGCCTTAATAACCAAACCTGGAAATTCAGCTTCCAACTAAAACACAAAATGCCCGTCTACATTTGCAGTAAAGACAGAGTAAACCAAAATAACAACACAAACCGAAAGCAGCTCATTAAATCAACAGGAAACCATCAATGATAATTCTCAGTTGCCTTTCTGAACAAGCACACAAACTCTGCCCACTCTGTGAACGCGCCCGGCAACACTGTACTGTACACGCACACTTTGGAGCCCAGCGTGGTCTTCGCGGTCTGGATCAGGGGCTCGGTGTCCTTCGTGTCGACGAGGACACTATCGCTGATCCTGTCCAGGTACTCGATAGCGATGCGGGCGGCCTGCTCGTAGCCATCGGCGATCCTGATGGGGTGAATGCCGCGGTCCAGCAGCTGCTCAGCCTCTTCCAACAGGGCACCAGCCAGGACTGAGAATGAGACAGCACACACCTGGCTCAGGAAATCGCTAAAACTCAAAACAAATTAGATGCTACCACTGGAAATACGAAGCTTCCAGAATTAAGCTGGAAGCATCTTAGAGGCCGAGGCCATCTAATCTAATTCTGCTTCGGTTCTAACCTGTATATTCAATTCTTGGTGATATACAGAATGTAAAGAACATAAATCGCAAACATTTTTATAAAGGGGAAAAAACTTATGTATCCTGGCCCAGGGATTTCTGTTCAGGGACATTTATGTTGGCGATAAAAGGATTACAAAATTTGTTTATTATCCTCCCCCCAACCTTGCCTTTCCCTCTCATTTCAGCATCACAAAGATGAGGAGTTTGTTTTAATGCTGCTGTATTCCTAGCACATCCAGAACAGTGCTTGGTACCCAATGAATATTTGAAATATTTGCTGAATAAATTAATTCAAATTTCAGATACAGAAACATTAAAGATATTCATCTTATCAATCCTCCTAAACTTTTAAAAAATTCAAACCTTCAGAAAAAATTTCATGACAGTAAAATGAACACTAGTTTACTCATTAATAACATTTTGCCGCATTTGTTTTCTCTACAGATGTGTGCCTTTTCTTTTCAACTATGAAAATTAGTTGCAGAAATCAGACATGTAACCCCTAAATACTTCAACACAGCTCCTAAGGAAAAGGTCATTCTCCTGCATCTCTGTAACACAACTGTCATACTCAGGAACCTTAACATCGATAAGATACTACTCTAACACATGACTCACAAATGACCCCATATGTCCCAAACATTCTTCACAGCTAGGAAAAACAAACAAGCCAGGCATCCAACCAAGTTTTACACATTACAGCTGGCTGTCATTTCTCTTTAGCTCCTTTAATCTAGAATAATTGCCTAACTCTACTCCCCACCCCTTTCTTGTTCTTTTATGACAGTGACAGTTTTGAAGAGTCTGGGGCACTTGTCTTGTATCATGTCCATTTGGATTTGTCCGACTGCCTCCTCATGATTTAATTCAGAATAAACAAATTCTCAGCAGGCGTGTTAGGCCTGTAATATTAAATAACACCTCTTAAATGAGAAAGGACATTTTGCCTTTTCTTACCAACCACTCCTGTGGTTCCATCTCCAATTTCATCATCCTGTGATTTGGACAGTTCGACCATCAGCTTGGCGATCTGATGATCAACATCCATCATGCTTAAGATGGTGGCACCGTCATTAGTTACGGTCACGTCGCCATCCTTATCCACCATCATCTTATCGAGCCCTAAAAGACACCAATGTTTAAAATGGCTTTGACCTCTTGACCCAGTTCCTATCTAGGAATTTATTATAAATAAATAATTCAACATACATAAAGGAATATCTCCATGGAGACCTTTCTAGATTGGCTAATCTAAAGCATAACACTGGAAACAATTTAAAATGGCCAAAACTAGAGAAATGGCAAAAAAATTATGCAGCATCACAAAATGTAACAGTCATCACAAAATATAATGTCACAAAAGACAACAGCTATGATTTAGAAAATGCTAATGGTAATTATGTTAAGTGGATAAAACACCTAACCTAAAATTTTATGCACATTATGACTGTAACCGTGTTTAAGGTCTGGAATACACCAAAAACGTTTGGCCACATTAGGGGAGACGATGCCTCCCTTCATTTCCTAACTTTCGGCAAAGATACCGTATTGACTATTTATGATTTATGACTTTTGTTAAAAAACAGAGAATGTTAGTCTCTTACCATTTGGTCCAAGTGATGTTTTCATTGTATTTGCTACAGCCTTTGCTGCCATTATATGAGACTAAATGAAACAGAAAAAGCCAATATTCAAGTTACATATAATTTTAAGAGTTAAGAACATAGAGCTGATGGTTATAAAAATCACTTATGACATATTTTCCATTCTCTAGAAGTAGCAGCAGACAGGTCCATATCTAACGGTGACCACTTCCCAACTGCTAGTGTTAGAAGACAATTCTTATGTAAAAGAACAGAGCTAAGTGCTCTGTGTTCTCTCTTTAATCCTCAACACATCTATGAGGCAGGTTCTACGGGCCCATTTTACAGCCCAGAGCAGAGACAGTCTGACCTGACAGGCCTTGCAAGAGCACTGTGCAATGCTAACGTCATATGAAGAGTCTGGCCGTCAACACACAGCACCTTGAACTGTCGCACTACGGTTTACTGCACACTCCTCTCTCAGGTGGTCCAGCCAGTACACAACCCACAAGGTGGTCAATGCTGAAAATAACAGCAGCCTGAATGCATCCTTTCCTCCTTCCACACGATTGCACTCATTTGTGTGGTTCCCTGTCTTCCTATTCCTGCCGTCACCGACCTAACCCTGATCCATCGCACCTTACAGATTTCCTGGTCTCTTACCTCACCACCGATCCTTTGGATTCATCCTCCATCCAGCTAAGCTATCCATTTCTCTCAAACATGTTACTTTCCAGTCCCCAGCCCTTAAATGACTCCCCAGCACCTCAACTCTCACGTCTGAAAGCTCCAGCTGCTCTTCAAAGCCCTCCACAGTCTGAGACCCCGCCCCCTTCCAGTGAGGACCTGTGCCTGCGACCCAACAGGTCCTCTGGTCGCTGAAGCACCAATGCACAGAAAACCCTCCGCCCGTCAAAATCCTGACCAAGTCTCCAAGCAGTTCAAGCGCGCACGTGCCGTGAAGCCTACCCGTCACCCCATCTAACAGGTAACAAAACACACAAAGTTCACCAGGTTTGTGAAAATACTGGTAATCCTCAAAATACACCTTGACTGATAGGTCTGCACAATGGAATTTTTATAGGCCAATAACCACAGGGGCGTGGCATATATATTCTTAACCAGGGGTGATACTGCCCGCCAGGAGATATTTGGCAATGCCCGGAGACACCTCTGGTTGCCACAGTCAGGGAGGGGACCACAGTGGGTAGAGGCGTAAACATCCCGAACAGGACAGACCCCACAACGGAGAAGGATTCAGCCCGAAATATCAACAGCGCAGAGGCTGAGAAGTGGGCTTTAGACCACCGGCTGCGGAGTCACACAGAGGTGGGCCTGAACCGTGATCCCGTTCTTTACTAGCTCTGGGACCTCAAGCAATCCCTTAACTCCTGTGGGGTCAAGTTTCCTATTCCATAAAATAGTACCTGTCTCAGAGTGCGAGAACTACACGAGATGTGGCAGGTCCAAAATAACCTGGACCTTCTGTTATACTGGTATTTTGGGTGCATGTACTTGGCTGTTACTTTCTGTGAAGTGAAAAATGGAATTGAATGCGTAACACAAGTGGTGTGAGCATCTACCACATACCAAGACTGGGCGGCCACTCCTTACGTTACCCCGTTTAACTCTGGTCCTCAGCTCGACGGGGGTGTATTGCCCCCACTGGGTTGTGTAACTTGTCCTAAGTCAAACAAACAGCCCGGAGTAGAACTGTACTGCTTCTTAATTTAGTGAAACCCCAAAAAACTAAGCAAACAGGGACACCTCTGACCTGGTGACACGGTCCATACACAGCAACGTCATGGATTCCATCCTAAATGCTACCTCCCCAAGTTTAGTTCTACTTAAATTGTGATTCTGTTCAAATCCCCTTCAATGGCTCCCCTCCCATCCCTCAGGATAACATCTCGATTGCGAGGCATGCAAGAACTTCCACTTTTCGGAGCCACTGTAACTTAAAGTAGACTGTGCTGTTAAAACCGAAGTGCTGTCTTCTACAAAATGCCATGCGTTCTCCTGTCCCGGTCCTTGCGTTCGCTGTTTCCTCTTCCTGGAAGCTAGCTCTTTCCCATTCAAAACATAACTCCATCCCTGATCAAAAGCCAATCAATCCTCTCTCCAACGCCTGAAGGACACCCTCCAACTTTTACCTGCCACCCCTCCCAAAACTGGTGATTTTGGTCGCACACAATCTTGTATGATGGTTATTGGTGACAACTTTTCACTTCTGTAGCTCGTTTGTAAATTTTTACGACCCCACGTCCTGGAATACGCCATGCATAAACGGACTCAAAAATGAAATACGCCGTAAATGACTAAGCCTTTAGGAAGCGACAAAGAAAATTAAACTCATTTCCTTTGGGGCTGTTGCAGGGACACCGCCTGAAGGCTAAGAATCAGAGTCCTAACCGGTCAGGTGACCTGAGAACACCTCCGCTGCATCTTACTGCTGAAAACGCTGCTCGGAAAGACTGCAGGCTGGAGAAACCAGCGGGGACGCGCCTTCAACGCCTGTGAATCCAAGCCACCCCACCCAACTCTGAAGGGCGCCTGCGGGCCTCTTTCACTGCCAAATGGGACTAAGGGCTTATACGTTGGCCTTTCCCGGGCCCGAGGCGTGGACCGCAGGACTGGAGACCAGAGGGGCTCCCTCGAACCTTCCCCGGGAGCACGTGGCAGAACCGCTGTGAAGCGGCGCAGGCGCAGAGCCACTGGCTTCGGCCGCGTCCTCTCATCCCACCGCCAGTGCGTCCCCGTCCCGTTACCTTGAGGGCCTCAAGTCCCATAAGACGAGACTTGCGGTCCTGATCCTTGATGATGAGGAAAGGGCGGCCATATTCATCGAAGGCGAGGGTCCCCACGGACGCCATGATGCAGCCACTCCAGTTACTCTCCCGCAACCGGCGGAAACTACCGCGGAAGCAAGAACACACTCTGCTCTCGCGGGCGGGCGCAAAAGCTCGCGCATGCGCAGTATAGGCCGCCTGAGACTTATTTCTTACTAGAGACTAGTTTAACGCCGGACAGTACCTTCTGGAATCAGCGGCCTTCGGAAACTTCTATCATCCAGGAAGCTGTGGGGGGAAGTTGGAAGACACGGACGGGAACTTGAGAACCCACAAGCCAGGAGTAGATAGAAGTTCAACATTTATTAAATCTATAAAATTGACTATTTCTTGACAGTGGTTCCCAACGAGGAGCTCATTTACTTAGAGCATTATTTTCTCCCTCCTTCCCACCCCGGCTCCGAGGAGATGGTAGAGTCCACTTCCTGTTTTTAAAACTACCGGAGATCTCGCGATGGAAGAAGGAGGTGAGCGCGGCCGGGCGTGGTGGTGTGTTCCGGGCGTGGTGGTGTGTTCCGGGCGTGGGCGGGGGCGCGGCGTGGGCCTCCTGGGCCTGGTGGTCAGTCAGCCGGGATGTCAGCGAGGCAGCAGGTCCGTGTTGGCGCGGCGGGACTGAGAGCTGCGGGGCCGCTGCTCGGGCTCGAGGTCTGGGGTTTGGTGCTCAGTGCTTGTGCCTGCGGCGGTCCTGGTATCTGGCCACCAGGAACTGTTCTCAGCGTTTCAGAGCGAATAACTCACTTAATCCGGAACGGTCTTCTGAGATGTGGGCACTGGAGTCACACTGTCCGGGTGGGGATCACAGCTCTGCCACTTACTAGCTGTGTCTTTGGAGAAGTGACTTGTCTGCAAAAATGGCAATAGTAACAGTAGCATCTCTGTTTACGGCTGCTTTACGGATTCAGGGAGAACAGTGCCTGGTCCCTAGCAAGCTCTGTTTGTTTGTATTATGTGTTTGTTAAAGAGATTTGTTTGTATTTGTGTTTGTTAAAGAGATCACCGTTTTGCACGAATACTCCAGTAACTTGCCCAGAGTTACCCAGCTAGTAAGAAGCAAAATGGCCTGGCCTTGCGCTAAGAGTCCCACTCTGAAGCCCTGTGTTGTGCTGCCTGTGAAAGATCTTTTCCTGGCAGCCCTATCTAAGTAATACCAGGTCCTCTGAATCCCCTCTGCTGCTTTTTCTTCGGAGTGCTGATCACGACGTAATACTTTCTAGGCTTAGACTTATTTGTTATGGGTTTCCAGTCTCCCTGCACTCTAGCTGCTGTAGAATAGGGACTTACTCTGCTGTATTATTCCTAGCCTTTATCGGCTGCTCAGATGTTGAAATGAATGCGTGGGTTGTAACATTTAACTGTGGCCTGAAAGTTAAGAATTGGCTTTGTCACTGGATGGTTTGTGGTGGGCATTTAACCTCTCCTGTTGCTTGGCCCACTTAAGTGGTGCTCCGAGGACATTTTGGCTCTGGTCTCAATTCACTTTGGCTTGGTCAAGTCAGCGTTTCCTCATTCACGGTGATGAATCCTGTAATCCATTTGGTTCATTAGTGTCCTGAAGTATAGAAAATGTCTAATGATGTCCCCTATGCAGTTATTTCCTGTCAAAACATGGAAAAAAAGTTTTTTTCTAATGTCAATACATTCTCTGTTTCAAAAAGACACAAATGACGTTAGACCAGTACAAGAAAGGCTTCTTAAGGGACAAAATAATATACGTTAAAGGGACATAAAATACATGCTGTAGTTTTTCAGCCTGTATGTATATGCAAGTACACGGTGAACAGCCCTAAAATATTGCGACGTTCAAATATAAACCCCACTTTAAACAAACGGCAGGTCCCAATCCCCAAAAGGCCTGTCCTTTCTTCCTGGCCTTTTTCCTTTGGCTTGAACTCGGATAAGAACCCTGTACCTTTTTGTGCCTCTGTCACTGCCTCTAGCTTTGGCTGACCCAGATCTGTCACTGAAAATTGAGATTTTCAACCATTATCAGAAGTCAGTAACTAGGCAAGGCTGGAGACAACAGAAGTTCACTTTTCTGGGTCATTTACTTTCAACAACTGGCTCCCTCCAAGTGCTCAAAAATAGCCAATGGTCCCCACAGCTCTCATGTAAAGGAATGTTGCCATGTTCAAAAGAGCACATGTGACAAATCTTATGTCATTTATATGACAGTAAGACTGAATCTAACATGTTCCATCCGGAGGATTAGACATTTGTAGAAGCAGTCTTGATTTTAGCTTTGAATCTTTAAGGATTGGCTTTCACTGATAAAAATCAGTGCATTTTTTACTGAACGGACATAGCAATATTTTAGATATATACATTGGATTTACATAGTAACTTCTTCAAAAGCTCATGCAAGTTTTTGTGACGTTGAAAGACTTTTGCAGGTCTAAAAACTTGACACAGAAGATTGAGTGATTTCATCAAGGGGTACACTGCTGCCAGTGTTGACTTTCTAAAAAACACAAATACTGTAGTGCTTTTGCACAGAAAGTTTCATCCCAGTGCATAAGAATAAAGTACATGTTTAACCTGGTGTGCAAGGGCTCCCCCCTCCTTCCTGTTTTATCTCCCACCCCGTGCTCATCAAACTGCTCCCCCGCCTTCCATGCCTTGGTTCCAAGGTGTC